>NC_133454.1:21141250-21456875 GCF_048565385.1 Saimiri boliviensis | reverse complement strand
CAGACACTACCTGGAGTTAGGGCAGACGCCACAGGTTCAGGGCTCAGTACCACTTGACTGCATCTCACTTCAGACGCCAATTGCAAGCAGTGGGTCCCCAGGGTATCCCACAACTCTGTGTGACTTGGTTACAACTTGAGGGTTCCAGGTTCTCCACTCCCAGAACCTCATTCCAAAATCTCCTCATACCCCACTGTTCAGGGTTTTTGTGGAGGCTTCATTACATAAACATGATTAACTGAACTACAGGTCATTGGTAATTAGCTAAATCTTCATTTCACCCCAGGCCAGAGTGTGGGGCTTAAAGTTCCAACCTTATAATCACATGGTTGGTTCCTCTGACAACCAGCTCCCATCTTCCAAGAATAACCACATTAGTACAAACTCAAGTTATGGTTGAAAGGGCCTTACTATGGATCGCAAAAGATGTTCCTCTCCCCTCTATCACTCAGGAAATTTCAAGGGTTTTGGAAGTTCTGTGTCAGGAATGGAAGAAGAAGACCAAATAAATATTTTCGTACATCACAGTATCACAGAGACTTAATGCTCAATATACTCCTATGGCATAGCAGGGAAAGTATAGGCGTATGTCAGAGATACTGTGGGTTCAGTTCCAGACCACCGAAATAAAGTGAAGATTGCAATAAAGTAAGTCACACAATTTTTTGGTTTCTTAATGCATATAAGAGTTATGTTCATTCTATACTGTAGTCTATCAAGTGTACAATGGCATATCTTAAAAAACAATTTGTGTACCTTAATTTAAAATACTGTATTGCTTAAGTATGAGAGAAGATTTGAAATGGTCTCCACACAAATAAATGTTTGAAGTGATGGATATCCCAATTACCCTAATTTGATTATCATACATTGTAGGCATTTATCAAAATATCACATGTACCCCCAAAATATGTACAATTATGTATCAATTTAAAAAGTCTTAGAGAGAA
This sequence comes from Saimiri boliviensis, assembly GCF_048565385.1. Classification (NCBI taxonomy): domain Eukaryota; kingdom Metazoa; phylum Chordata; class Mammalia; order Primates; family Cebidae; genus Saimiri; species Saimiri boliviensis. The sequence continues at coordinate 21,455,925 of NC_133454.1, read as the reverse complement.
TACCTTATTGCTAAGACATGTCAACCATCATCTGAGCCTTCAGCAAATTACAATCTTCTTGCTGGTGAAGGGTTTTGCCTTAGTGATACCTTCTGACTCATCAAGATTGTGGTTGCCCAAGGTTGAGGTGGTATGGCAAGTTTTAAAAATAAGACAATAATCAGCTCACCAAGATGACTGACTGTGCATGAAATAGTTCTCTGTAGCATGAGATTTGTTTAGTAGCATTTTGCCTAGTGTAGAACTTCTTTCAAAATTGGAATCAATCTTCTCAAACCCTGCCACTGCTTTGGCAACCAAGTTTACATAAGATTCTAAATTCTTTGTTGTCATCTCAACAATGTTCACAGCACCTTCATCAGGAGTATATTCTGCCTCCAGAAACCACTGTCTTCGCTTATCCATAAGAAGTGACTCCCCGTTCATCAGTTTTATCATGCGATTGTAGCAATTCAGTCACATCGTTAGGTTCCACTTGTAATTCTAGTTCTCTTGATATTTCCACCATATCTGGCAAATATCCCCTTAAGTCTAGAACTCCTCAAAGTTACCAACGAAAATCGAGATCAACTTCTTTCAAACTCCTGTTAATGCTGATATTTTGACCTCCTCCCATGAATCAAAATTCTTAATGGATTCTAGCATGGTGAATATTTTTTTCAAAATGTTTTCTATTTACTTTGTCCAGATCTGTCAGAGGAATCACTATCTATGGCAGATGTAGCCTTACTAAACATACTCAAACAACAAGACTTGAAACTCAAAATTACTCCTTGGTTCATGGGCTGCAGAACGGATGCCATGTTAGCAGGCATAAAAGTAACACTAGTTTCTTTGTACAACTCCATTAGAGCTCCTGAGTTACCAGGAATATTGTTAGCTGGGAGCAGTACTTTAAAAGGAATCTCTTTTTCTCAGCAGCAGATCTCAACAATGGGCTCAAACAATTCAGCAAACCATGCCGTAAAACAAATGTGCTGTCATCCAGACTTTTTGTTGTTGTATTTATAGTTCAGAGGCAGAGTAGAATCAGCATAATTCTTACAGCCTCTTGGATTTCTAGAATGGTAAGCAAGCATTAGCTTCAACTTAGTCACCAGCTATATTAGCCTCTAACCAGAGAATCAGCCTGTCCTTCGAAGCTTTCAAGCCAGGCATTCTTTCTAGCTATGAAATGTCCTAGCTGGTACCTTCTTTCAGTAGAAAGCTATCTTTTTCTCTATTGAAAATTTATTGTTTAGTATAGTCAACCTTAATTATCTTTGCTAGATATTCTGAATATCTTGCTGCAACTTCTCCATCAACACGTGCTGTTTCCCCTTGCACCTTTATGTTCTGGAGGTGGCTTCTTTCCTTAACCCTCATGAACCAACTTCTGATAGCTTCCAGCTTTTCTTCTGCAGCTTCCTCACCTCCCTCAGCCTTCAGAGAATTGAAGAAAGTTAGGCCATTGCTCTGGATTAGGCTATGGCTTAAGGAATGTGATGAATGATTTGGTCTTCTATCCAGATCACTAATACTTTCTCCATTATCAGCAATAAGGTTGAAAATGTTTAAAGTGTTGTGAGAATCACCAAAATGTGATGCAGAGACACAAAGTGAACACACAATGTTGAAAAAATGAAGCTAATAGACTTGCTGAATGAAGGGTTACCACAAAGCTTCCATTTGTAAAAAAAAAAAAAACACAGTATCAATAAAATGCAATAAAGTGAAGCACAATAAAATAAGGTAAGCCGGTACAAGCTTGGTTCTAATCTCCAATTGTTTTCGTCCTACTACTTGTGAAACTTTTTTTGTAGGTTTGGGTAAGATTCTTAACTTTCAGATTCGAGTTCTTGTATCTGAGTAATGGAGATATAAAGAATTCCCCTTGAAAAGTCACTGTGAAAATTACTGTAGGGGCAGATGTAATGTGTTATAAAGAACTTCAGTTTTAGAGTTAAAAACAACTACGTTTGAACCTTGAACCCACCAATGAGTTTGACTCTATGACTCTGGACAATTTTCAACATCTCTTGGAGTCTCACATCATTAGGAGGATAATTATCATACTTGTAGTGTGGTTGAAAAGAGTAAAGCTAGCATATGCTAATACCCAACATAGTGCCTGGCATATAATATGTCCTAATCAAGATTAGTTTACTTCCAACCTACCTCTAAACCTATTCTCTCTCCTTTCATTTATGAGAACCTAGGAGAAAATGAGTTATTCCTGCGGATGCAATGGCAGGCTGGTGAAAGAAGGTACACAGGAGGAGCTCAAAGGCTCCTTGTGTAGGACTTGGATGAGTGAGAATAAGAAAGCAAGCACATAAGGGAATGATATGAACAAAGGCTTGGAGGCAACAAACTACGAGGGCTGTTTGGAAAAAGGGGAGTCACTCAATGTTTGGCAGAATGAAGGTGTAAAGATCAGAGCAGTGAGACCTGTGGCTTTCTTGAGAAGACTATCATTCACAGTAAAAGTAGAAGAAAATCTTGAACCATGGACATCTCAGGAACCTCCAGAGGATCTCCATGTCCATCAAGATAAATCCCAATTCTCAACCTGGAGTCCAAGTCTTGCTGGTACTTGTTCCCAACTGTGAGACACTACAAATGCTCCTAATTCCCAAGATGAAGCCTGCATCAAAGTATTCGCACAACAGGGGACTTACTCCAGAGAGATAACTGGGCTTCAAACACTGAGAGAGTACTGCGGTGTTGAGAGCGAGGGCTTGGCATTAGTTAACACCGAGTTCAACTTCTGGCTCTGCCACTTTCTGTCCTCGTGACCTTGGGTAAATTACTCCACGTCAAGGTTTTATTTTCCCATATGAAATATTTTCCCATATAGCAGTAAAACAGACTTTACCTCTTGGGCTGGTTATGAAGACTAAATAAAATAATGTATAAAAGGTACTCAGCATAGTGACTGGCAGCAAAGGAGGAGTTCAATAAATGGCAAGGTTTTTTGTTTGTTTGTTTGTTTGTTTTTGTTTTTTGAGACAGAGTCTTGTTCTGTTGTCCAGGTTGGAGGGCAGTAGTGTGATCTCGGCACACCGCAACTTCTGCCTCCCAGGTTCAAGCGAGTCTCCTGCCTCAGCCTCCAGAGTAGCTGGGACCACCGGTGCGTGCCACCACATCTGGCTAATTTTTAGTAGAGGTGAGGTTTTACATTAGCCAGGATGGTCTCCGTCTCCTGACTTCATGATCCGCCTGCCTCAGCCTCCCAAATTGCTGGGATTACAGGCACAAGCCACTGTGCCAGGCTTGTATTTTTATGTAAATAAATAAAGTTGCTTGTTTTATCAGACCAAAAGAACAAGGGAGTTTTTCTTCTAAGGGTCCTCACAATGGCTGCAGTAGAAGGAAGGGTAGTGTCATTACTGGCCCTTGGGACTAGCTCTTGGACTGACACCTCACAGTGAGTCCGGCTTCAAGAAGGCATCAATGAAAGCAAAGGCACTTATATATTTAGGGCTTGTAGGGGATCTAGGAATTATTCAATCTAGTCCACACTCCTCATTTGACAGATTGAGGAACTTCTTGCCTACAGGAGTTGTTTCAAAGCCCCTACTGACTACTCAGCAAGTTACTGGCAGAGTGAAACACAGAACCCAGCTCTTCTGACCCTCAAACTTATCCTCTTCTAATATTACTATTACAACTGATGAAGTTCCTGGAAACACAGTATCGTATCTCAGATATGCCCTGTCTTTCTCTTCCTCCACTTTGTTTTATAATTTCTCATTTTGGAAAACATAAAATAAAACAACAAAATAGAAAGTCCTGTCTTGAGGCTTCACTTGATTTCATTTAGAGTAGATGCAAGGCGGAAATAAACACAGCCCGTTAAAAATAAACCCCCTGGTATGGCTATAACTTTTTTTTTTTTGCTTGTTTTGTTTTTCTTCTTTTTTTCCCTACCCTATGGATGTAATAATGGTAACCCTGACTCTGCTGGAGCATAAAGATGTTGGAACTGAAGACATTGTATATGGTGAGCTCTCTTCTCTAGACTTTCTGTCACCACATCAGTAAAGACATGATCAACAGGGCTATCAAAACAACCAAACACAACCTTTAAGATGGGTCTGACTTTACATGTTCAAGCGCTCATTCTATTCACTCTGCAAAAAGACAACTCCGACTATTTATTTTGTGCCAAGTTCAGTGCTGAGCACCGGAAGCTAGAAGTGAATGTGACCTGGTCTATGTCTTCAGGAACCTTACAGTCTACTAGAGAGAAAAACAATTCCTAAACTGGGTGACGGGGGAAGCCTAGAGGACTCAGGACACAGATGACAGCACCCAGGTGGCCTGGAGGAAGAGGGATGGTGTCCAGAGAAGTAGCTTATGACGGGTCATGCATCCATGACTCACTTTAGCAGCGTGGATACTGAAACTGAAATTACACAGACCTGAGAGGATTCAGATTAAGAGAGACTAAAGAGAATAATGTGAAGAGATACTAAGCTTGGATTGTAGTCCTGGCTCTACCATCCAGTACAGAAGTGGCTTGAGACAGTTAATCTCCTTGCCTACAGCCCAACTTTCTAATTTTGAAACTTAAGTATCTTTTTTTTCTAGACTCTAAGTCCCTTTTCATCACTACAATTTTGTGGCTGGGTGGAATATGTCTTTCTTGAGGTCAGGATCATGTCTTATTTATGTCTGTAATCCTGGTGCCCAGTGCAGGTCTTGGTACTCAGAGTAAGCTGTACTTGTGGAATATAAGAAAATTTTCAATTGAATCTCTCTAGTTGAGTCAGTAAACTGAAAGGATTAGGTCTTTTCAAATGATGTCCTTAGACTGAAATTTAAAAGCACGTCTTTAGTGATAGAATATGTGACTTCTTGAAACCTGTAATAATTTTATCCTAAATGAAGAGAGATGCAGCAAATTCTCAATAAATGGTACAGTTGGCTGTAGTGGTGGCGCCAGTGGGAACAGCAGTAAAATAAACCAAACATGTATGATGGGGTCCTGATATTATCATTGTTTGTCATCACTTAGAGAAAGCAGCCCCAAATTCTTTCCAGACAATAATGAGCTTAATAAGAAGACAGGTACTCAGTGAATATTTTCTATTTGAGAGCCAAGATAGGGAAGTTCCAGAAGAAGCAAAGGTTTTCATTCTAGCAGAGGGTGAGGCTGAAACGGGCAAGTCATATGGCGATGAGTCAGGAGGAGTTTGGGAACAGAGCTCCTGGCCAAACAGTCATAGAACTGAAGGTTATGGGATGACTTGGTGCTTTATTAAGGTACTTCCTGCTGATGAGAGTATAGCAGTCAGCCTCGAAACACCAAGATTGATCGCTCTTTGTGGATGAGAGGTCTTTGTGAAAATGTCTTGTGAGTAGTAAGATGACCAAACTGCTGTAATTACGGATGTAAGAAAGAATCATCGTCAGCATCATAGCCATTGCCATCATCACTTTCAACATTGTTTCACAAAGCGTGGGGGTGCAGAATGGAAGGTGAGATTTGAGAAGCTATTGTATGTGCATGCTCAGGTATCCGCCAGCAGAATGCCTTAGGAAGTTATTTTTAACCTCTTCTATACCTCTGGATACTCTTTTATAAAAGGGGTCAACCAATAAAATGTTGTTTTGAGGATGAAGTGAAATTATTCATATAAAGAACCTGGCCCATGGGAAGTTTTTGATTCAAGGCGCTGTACTACAAGTCAGTCTCTCAGTGGAGGGTTGTCTGTACAAGACCAAGCAGAACAGAAAAACAGGGATAACACCAAAACACCTGGGGGCAGGCCTAAGTTAGTGATGGGAGGGGATGATGGAGAAATTGAGTGACTGAACCCGGATGAGAACCAGCGGGCTTCTCAGGGCACTAAGCAGTCAGATACACGAACTTTTATGGTTCTAAAAGTATTTGGGGCTACAGTCTTCAAGGAAAGAAAAGCAGTTCCTTCAGAACCTTTGCGATAGGCGTATAGGTCTATTGTTCTAACTAATATTGCTGCTGCTTCCATCCACATGACATGAACTACAAATAATACCATTTATGGAGTACTTGCTGCAGGCCATTCACTGTGATATGTCTTTGGTGGCACTGTGTCACTGCATCCTCACAATCATACCTAGGAGGTAGATATTATTATAATCACTGTTTTACAGATGAGAAAACTGAAATTCAGAACAGTTAAGCAATTTACCAAGGTCAATGGGAAATGCAGTAAATGGCAGAGTCAGGACTCAAATCAAGTTTAAACGGCATTGACTGTATTTCTAAGCATTATGCTAGTGTTCATGGCAGCATAACTTAGAACTTCTCAGATGAGTCAGAATGAGCTAAGACAGGGCGAGGTTGTTATTGAATCATCACTGTATATGCCATAAGGTATAATTTCCTATAAAATCAGACACTGAACTTTACAACTCCAGAGGGCATTCATACTTCATAGTTGTCAGGTATTTGCATATTTTAAAAACCATTTTCTGTTTAATGGTAGAAGATGTGTCGTCTTCTAATTTGCACCAGTTTACCGTATCAGTCAGTGGAGGGTTAAGTGTTCACTGTTTTGTTTTCCTGTGTTAGGCATTTGTACTTAAGCCATAATACATGTTCTATCTTGAAGTACTGTTGCAGGAAGTTGTATTATACCATGATTCCTTCCTTATTCCAGCTATGGCCAACTGGCCACAGGCTGACTGGCTCAATTACAGCCATAGGCTAGAAGCCTACAGTGAAAATCAGTGACACTCTACACTGGACAGAGACTGGTCACTCACTCACGTTCACTCTCTTGGTGAGTTTCAATTTAAGAGGGAGGGAGGGAAAGGGTGACGGAGAAAAGGAAGGGAGAGAGAACAAGAAATATGTGAGTGTATGTGTATGTGTGTGTTTGTGGGGAAGGAGAGAGAGGGAGAGAAGTGGGGAGAGGGAGACAGAGTGTGTGTGTATGCATATGTTTATTATTATTTACGGTGGCAGAATCAGTTAGTTCAGAGACCTAAGTTAGCCAGGTCACTACATTGGTGATTATGGATGCTTTTGCTGTGCTAAGCAAAGCAACTAACTGGGATCTCCCTGAGGAAGCTCTCTCCTTCTTTGTCTTGGGATTCATGCTCTGCCTGAAACTCATGCCGTACGGCTGCTTCTTCCCATTTGTAGCCTAAGCCCTGGATTTAAAAGCTCAAGGTCATCCAGATGTCTCATGTATAATCCAACCAGAATCTCCAGAGCCAGGGCAGGCCACAGTTTTGACATACATGTCTAAACTAATAGCGGTTTCTTTGATTTGTGTCCTCTTTAACTTAGAGCTGTATTGAAAACTCTGATAAAGGTAGACGATTTGGTTCTCCAGGATTCTCTTTCTCAGATGAATGACAAATAATCTCATCGTATTTTACTAAAGGTGAAACTGAGGCACAGAGTGGCTATGCATTTGTCAAAGTCGCATTTGACACCAGATCTCACTGGCTCCTGATCCCTTCAGTCTGTCTGTTGCGCCGCGTATTCTCCTGCCCTAAATTAGCTTGGCCTTTTTGTTTCTTGAGCAAGAAGCTTCATTTCCACTAACACTATCACTCTATCGTGTCCCACATGGGTTGGTTATTTCTTCCTTCTTGCCATAGATTCTCCTGCCATAGTCATGCCAGAGTGCAGGAACAACTGCCTCCTTTAGCAAGGAAAGAAAGCTCAAGAGAAACCTGAGATGTCCCAATTGGGCTCTTATCCTCTTCTTATAAAGGGATTCCCAAGGCAGGGCTATTTGCTACTAATGGTTATGAAAATAATCTAATGTATCAATGTTGTAGATTCTTTTCAGTTTATAATCACTTTCACATGTGCCATCTTATATATCACTTTATTCACACATTCAATAACCATGTATTTTTTTTTTTTTTTTTTTTTTTTTTTTTGAGATGGGGTTTCACTATGTTGGTCAGGCTGGTCGTGAACTCCCTACCCCAGGTGATCTGCCCGCCTTGGCCTCCAAAGTGCCTGGATTACAGGTGTGAGCCATCACGCCCGGCCAACCATGTATCTTAGGTCAGGTCCTCTACTGAGCCCTGAGAACACAGGTATAAACATGACAAAGAAAAATTTTATTCTCTTAGCCATAGGCAATTTTGCCAGACCGAGATTCACTATAGTGGGTTATGCTTTGATTATTCTGCTTATGGCAGGAGGGTCCTAGGTAAACTGGGCATCTTCGGTTCCCAAGGTTGTGGAGAAGTTGATAAAGCTGTTTTGCATGAAATAACGATGGGAACCTGCCGAGGAAAGAAAAGAAGGCAAATGGGAGGAAAATGGCATAGCCAGGGAGGAGGCGAGAGCTGGACATTGTAGACCAGGCTGAGGCCTCTTCCCCTGAAAAGCTGCAATGAAATTGTAAAGTCACACAACTGCTGGAGTGGATAAAATTATTCGTGGAAACTGGTGAAGGGGTTGATGAACAGCAGAGTAGGGACAGCACTGATGGGACGAGAGCTGGGGTTGAAAGAAGGATGGCTTCTGCAGACCGGATTTTCAAGGAGAAATGAAAGCCTAGAGCAGCCCCTTCATAGCTCACGGTCTAGGAGACGTAGGAAAGGTCTAAATAGATGGTCATGCAGCAATGCGCCTGAGGGTCGAGGTGGGCATAGCAAGCGGGGAGAAGCCCTAGGACAGGTTATACAGCTCTGCCCTGCGAACAAGCAGCAGGAGGTGACGGGCTAGCAACACTGAGGACAGCTGGATGGCCTCTGACACACCCAGGGGAGGCCATCCCAGAGAAAAGAAATGGCTGTGCAGGATTACTGAGACACTTTTCCTTAAGCCTGGAAAATCGGGTGCAATGGGGTACAGGGAGTGGGTGGCTGGAGAAGTTGACAGAGGCCAGATGTGAAGCTGGGATACCTTCAGGGTGGACCATGGGCCACCACTAGCAGTTTTAAGGATGACAGTTTTGGAACTTCTAGGGAGACAAAACATGAGGTGAACACGTGAACAAGAGGATGGTTTCGGCTAAAGAAATTCAGTCCAGGTGAAGCAATGAGGTGTTGAGGTGGGGCTGGCAAACCGCTGGGGAAAAGTAGACAGAAATCTCTTGCCATTCCCACTGCTGGGCCTACTAAAGGCAGCTACAGCTGGGGCGGGTAGCCTTATGGGCAGATACATAGGTTGCTATCAGAATCTGCTCCTTGGCCAAGAGCATAGGAGATACTTTCTTGGTGCAGGGCTGGCTGGATATTGACTATTCCATCTGACCACGGGATGGTTATAAAGCAGATGGTTTCTCCCTGGGTCAGGAAGACAATCTAGAGTCTATGTGGGACCCCATAAAATGTGGGAGTCATCTCCACCCTGACCCCCTGAAGCTGTTCTCAGATTCAGACATTTATTTGAGAATATATCAGGTGCCATCCTTAGTGACAAAGACGTTCATATCAATTAATTCCCTCACTTCTCTAAACAACCCTGGATCGTTATTTGTAATTCCTTATAGCTATTATCTCTGTGATTTAGCTTAGCAATTGGGTGAGAGAAACAGGGCCTTCAAATACCAGGGTTTGGACTCAGAAAAATCCAATGCTTCACATTCTTCTATTAGCACTAAAGCCAGCAGGAAGGCAGAGTAGTTCTGGGTAAGGAAAAAAAGGGGAAATCACAGGTTCTTTCCCTCAAAAATTCACTGACTAGAGTGGAGATGGGCATGCAAATAACCCACTGCGATGTACTATTGTAACCCTTACAATTTGGGGAGGCAGTTACTGTTATCACGCGCCCTTCAAATATGTGGAAACTGGAGCACAGAGAGGTTAAGTCACTGTCTCGTGGTCACACAGCTAGAAAGTGGAAATCCAGTCTTCAGATGCCAACCATTTGGCTCTAAGTCTGTGTTCTCAACCACAGCACTGCATTGTGCTTTGATCTAGAGTTGGTGGCATCACGTTATCCCCTCCTCCATGACCTACAGCCCCACGGGGTTGCTCTACGACCGCAATTCTCAGGTGGGGGCAATGGCCCCTCCCCAGGCACATTTGTCAATTTCTGGGGCCATTTTTGACTGTCACAGCTTGGGTGGGGGTTTGCTACTAGAACTGAATGAGTAGAAGTCAGGGGTGTTGGTAAACATGTTACAGTATTATCTGCTCTAAAATGTCAGCTGTGCTCAGGTTGAGAAACTTTCACTAGCGGACCTATCAGGCCACTCCAAGTGACGGCTTCTTGCCAGTCTGCTAGGGTGAGCTCTGCTGTGCCTAGCACAGACATAGGCATGTCGGAGAATCTATAAATGTCTGTCGAATACATGAATGGGTGAATAACATAGGCAATTTGGGTTGGCTGTATCATATAATTATATTATTCATTTATGCAGCAACGATTTTTAAAAATCATCTGTGAAAATGAACCAGAAATTCCTGTCCCCAAGCTCACAGCCCAGTGGGGGAAGGAGAAGAGAAGCATGCATAGCTGTGAGCCAAGGCAGGCAAAAGAGGGGCATCAGGGAAGGTGGCCGGTGGACAGAGGAAGCTGACATCTCAGGCCTCGGTAAGTGTCCCTTTGCAAACAAGGCAGTGGTTTGGGAGACTTCCATTTTCACTTTGAATTTTTCAAATGTGTGAACTCAGTTACCATTTGGGATCAGGTTAGAGATTTAGTTATAAGAGGAAGCATTTTCCTCCCTGCTTCACTGTTGCTCCCATCCGAGGCTCGTTTCCCTACATTCTCCTTATTATGACTATTCAAGGCTGGAACCAGAGCAAACAGACAACACAGTAGCAACTTGCAGACTAATTAATTAAGGGCCTAGATAAATTACAATGTTATTTATGGCTCGATTATAGTAATTATTTAATCCATGTTTTTGGTATAATTATCTCCTCTTTATCTGTGCGGTTTCTGATTCCTCCTTTAACTACCCACTCTGCTCCCGTATTGATGTTTTTCTTTGTCACTGGGTATTCTTTGGGGGAAATAACGCAAAATATTAAATTACCAACAAATGCTGACTGACGGAGCACCACGGCTGAAAGTGCCTCAGTGGCTCATTTTGTTTTACAGATGGGTCAACTGAGTCCTGAGAGGCAAAAGAACTTGCCGGAGGAGAATGAGACCTGGAATGGGACTCTCAGGATATAGCTTATATTGAGATTCTATGGCAACTTAATACCGATGACATATGCATTTTATTTTTACACACAGTAAGTGTCTCATAAGCAACATCTGTGAACAGATACCAAGAAACTGATCATTTTATTCCATGTAAAATGATTTCTCCTTAAGGTCTGAGTTTCTGATGATTATTTTTCTGTTACAGGTTTGGCTGCCTCCCTTCAAGACTCAGGAACATTTGTGGAAAAGAACCACAGATGAGTAGAGCTTTCCTTCGCTTCTCCTATTCAGAATCAGTTCCCATGTCCAAATTTAGAGAAACGACAGGTGGCACATGCCAGTTCCCTCTGAATTTCTTTCTCTGGAAAGACAGAATGGCGCAGGGAAGGACACAGGGCTCTGGGGAAGAAGGGCTGAAGATTCAGCCTGACTCTAACTGCATCTGACCTTGGACAAGTTATTCAACCCACTTGGTGCCTTGGTATATTCATCTGAAAACAATGCCCATACTAGTGGCCACCTCGTATAGCTGTTGTTAGGGCTGAATGAGAGCACTCACGGAGCCACACAGGCTGTGTAGCACACACACAGTGAGAGGTCGACACACAGCAGTCATCAAAGACATTCAGTGGACCTTTCAAGAATGTGACATACAGTGATTCTTTATTTCTAGACGTCAAGAGTAAATTTGATTAGCAACCACTCCAGCTGAGAAAACAGGGTACAGTCTATATTCACTCAAAGAATTTGAGGTGAATATTGAAAAGCTACATTCAATTGGGACCTCCAGTGTTACTATGAAGGAAATGATAGCCGTGTTATTACTATTATTTCTGCTGTTGGTGTACTGCTCATCCTTACGATAACTCATTGAAGCCTCTCAACAATCCTATGAAGTCGCTATTGATAGCCTCATTTTATAAATGGAGAAACTCAAGTTCAGAGAGTTGAGGTGCACAGCTCAGTGATACCCAGCAAGGTCAGGGGAAGCCACAGTTAGAGCTTAGCTCTTCTGATCATTCTCTCTGGAGTGTGGTATTGAGAAGATGCTCTGGTTCTTCCAATTCAGTGTCATGTCTCCCATCCACCCTACAAACTGGCTCTATAAAAATGGAAACTCCAGACATGAAGGATACATTTTTTTTTTTACTTCTCAACAAGTAATGGGATTCCTCTTCTGCTGCCCAGGGAGAGGGAACCCAGGAACTCACATTTGCACCATGGGGTAAGCAGTCGGAAGCGGGCTTTGAAGGAGAAGCACAATCCTCCCTGTACTCTGCCTCATAGCGCAGTAACACTCAGTACTGCCTCTTTGCAAATAGGTTACAGTTTAAAAGAAAATGAGGAAGGAGAGGGGTTCAGTACCCCAAAGCTAAGTGTCACTTACTTTCCCACATTTCCTTTTCTTATTAGTTGAGGCCACTTTGGTAGCTATACCTATATTTTGTATGAATAAATGAATGAATGGATATATGTGGATGTATATGCACGTATCTGTACTTGAGTACTGTCGCATATAATTAGTATTAAAATTTATAAATTTAAGTATACAAGAATCAGCAGAAAAAATGACTTGTCAGCTCAATACTCATTCAAACTTAGATCAGGTCAATATCATAATTTAAAAAAGGAAGAGAACTAATATTTATTGTTTTTAGTAGCTATTAAACCACTAAGAGATATTAGGTTTGTGATATTTCAGTCAGTCCCTCAAGCAGTAGTGGAAGCCAGATGACATCCCATTTTTATTGGTGTGGGAATTGAGGGACAAAGTGATTTGGCAACTTTGTCAAGGTGACAATTAATAAATGGCAAGGTTGGGAGTTGAACTCTGACTTTAACATCCGCAGTCTTAACCATGACAACTCACTGTCTCTTTTCAAGGTGCAGAAACATTGGCTTTGAAGTTAGAGAAATCTCTTACCTGCTACGTAAACTTGAGCAAATTGTTTAATAAACTCTCTTAGCCTCAGCTACTTTATCAGTTAATTAAGCATAGCATCTGTTGCCTTACAATAATATCATAATAGATACAAATTAAAAAAATAAAATAAAAACGTTGGCCAGTGATTACAAGTGACATTCGTTTGGAGGGCAGTGAGTGTTGGTTGTTTTGTGGTGAAGAATTCTGTGGTTGGATTGAGATAACCTGTCTATGGGTAGGGGGGATGGAATGGCATGAAAGCAATGCTCCTCAACTTGTTTCCCACCGAATCAGATGCTCTTTGGTGCCAGCAAAGGAGGAGAAAGTCACTGGAAATATAATACGTGCACAGCACGTTACGACAGTCTCAAACGCAAGCACCGCAGCATGATATGCGGATCAAAAGGGACGCATCTGCCAATAAACATGGGCACAATTGGGCCCCCGATCCTGGCTGTTTGGATTATAGTATTGCATACACAGTGACTGTCTTAATTACCACGTGCTGCTCTTTCCACACTCTGGAAATGGACTGAGTGGACCATAAAATGCATTTCAAAAGACAGGTAATCTGTGGAGAGTATGGAAGACTTCTTTATCTTTGTACAAAGAGGCCTGCATTTCACAAACATGATAAGAGCAGAAAGATGATTCTTTTAACACGGAATGCTGACTAGAAAATGAACAGGATGCATTTGTTGTATGTTTGAGGGTGTGTGAGAGAGAAGGGAGAGTAAGTGAAGGGGAATATCCAAGTTGTCTGATTTTAGTTTTTCACTAAAGGATATTGAAGCAGGATCCCACAGTTGAAGCCCTAGACTTGCAGAAAGCAACTATTTTTTGTCCAGATTTCTTTGGCAAAGAAGACGAGAAAGGTCAGGTAGTTGACACTCTGTAAACTGCTGGCAGTATGATAAAGGGTCATCATCTCCCTAAGAGTGAGCGGTGTCCAATGGCACATTCTAAGAGAACGGGTTTTATGGTCTTATAAGTTTGGGGGAAAAAATTGTATTGCTTCACCAAAAGACTTAATGCACTGATTTCTTTAGACCTTTGGGAGTTCATTTGCTTCTTCATTTACAGCAGTTTTCTACTTCTTTTATCAATTTAGTTCAAAGATAATTTTTTTTTTCTCTTTTTCAACACACTTCAGGTAATAGTGGCATATAGAATTCATATTACAGTCTCAGGAATCAGGACCCCTAGAGTTTGGATCTGGCTTTGATACTAATGTAGGAGATCCTAGGAAAGAAACTCTTTGTCTCAGTTTATTCAACTGGTAAACAGTGATTGTCATTTTGACTCAATTTACAACAGAAATGCTGCTCTGCACATAAAAATGCTATTGTTGAATACATCATTATTTTTAATGGTTAGGAATAAATATTAATTTGTATCATGAATATTTGTGTCCCCACCCCAAATTAATATGTGGAAACCTAACCCCCAAGGTATTAAGAGATGGGGCTTTTAAGGAAGGAATTAGGTCATAAGGTCTCCACCCTCACAAATGGGATTAGTGTCTTTGTAAAAGAGGCTTGAGGGAGTCCATGTGCCCCCTTTAGCATGTGAGGACACAGCTAGAAGGTGCCATCTATGAAGAAGAAAACCAGCTCTCACTAGACACCAAATCGGTTAGTGCCTTGATGGTGGACTTTCCAGCCCAAGGACTGTGAGCAATAAATTTCCACTGTTTGTAAATTATCCAGTCTAAGGTTTTTACATGACCATAAGAAAGCCTTCATTTCACTCCTATGTAAGAGCGTGGCTCTTGCATTATCACAACAGAGCCTAGCTGACCCTCACTAGTATAATGCCATTAGTATGGTTATCCCTCAGAGCTTTATTTTCTTTACCTATAAAATGAGGATGATTAATTCATTGCAGGGGGGTTATAAAATAACATGAAAAACGGCCAAGTTTAAGCATAGTAAAGTCACAAAAATAATTGATTTAGTTCATCTTCTAGTGATTTTACACATTTTAACATAAAAACATTAACAGTACGTTTATCTGAAATTATACCTTGAGATTTTAGTGATTTACACAGTAGTAAAAATAAGAATAGGTAATATTATTATTATGTTGTTGTATTTTATACATAGTAAGGACCCTTCTTACTGCTTTTCATGGATTATTTTTATCTGCTTAGAGAAGTTAAGTAACTTAATCGAGGCATAGAATTAAGTAAAGGGAAGGATTAGACCTATAATCCAGGCCTATTTGACTCATACATGTACCATACAACTCCACCTTGCTATACCTGAAAAGAAATTTTAATTTATTTTACAACTTGAACATTCTCTGTTGCTCTTAATTTAGTAGTATAGGGCCTTGACCAGAATGTCGGGATTACCCAAGAGGTGGGAAGCCATACAGAGTACCTGTTCTTCTTTATGAATAGTTATGGTTCAGGGAGAAGTGACTCTGCTGGCAGTTCTAAGTCCTCATCACAAATCCTCATGCAGAGGCTGTTCTGGCCACAGACAGTTGCAGATTGGATCAGACCAGGAAAAACTGAGCTTAGGAAAGGTTCTTTGAAGCTGTATAATCAGATTATGATAATTTCACCAAAACTCATTTCCAAAAGCTAACATTTATCATTAGTTTGTGTACCTCCTAATTATTTCATGAGAGTTATTTCACGCAGGAATAATAAAAAATCCTAGCTTGAGAGAGCTTTTTAATGCAGTGTGTACGCAGCCAGATATATGGCATTGGCATATGGGTCACATTTGCATTTGGGACTTGAGACAGTTTTCTGAAAACATCCAAGGAGGTGACATATTCTAAAAGATTGATATTAGTAATGAAAATTAATTTCTATAAACAGATAGTTTCTATAGTAAAATTATGTTTTTGACCCCAAATTGTAAGAAAGTACTTGTCAAGGGTGAAAAAAATTACTTACAGCACACAACGTTTAAAATACTTTCCTCAGGAGAATTTCATATACCACAGTCCCTAAAGACTGAATTACTGAAAAAACAAAAAGGCAATTGTTAGCCTCTGTGTCCTCCCGTATCTAAATCCCTTTTTCCTTCTAGATCTACTATCTGATTAGAGACATCACCTTCCCCACTAGTGTCTGAAGCCACAATACTGAGTGTTATCCGTGAAAACAATTCTCTTTAACCAGAGAAAAGTGGTCAGTTCCTGAGTACTATAGCAGATGCTTTTCAAACCCATCTACTTAGCTACCTTCTTACGACAACTGTATTAGCTGAGGTATTCACCTGTTTTCTATGAACCAGCAGAATGTTTTCCACATTTTAATTGGTTTTTTAAAAAATCAAAAGGTAAGTAATATTTCATGACACGCAAAAATGATTCGAAATTCACATTTCACTGTGTATAAATAAAATGGTATTGGGACCATTGTGTGAGATCCTAGGAAAGAGACCCTTGGTCTCAGTTTATCAGTTAATTCAGCATAACATCCGTTGCCTTACAATAATATCATAATAGATACAAATTTTAAAAAATTAAAAGGTTGGACAATTATTGTCTAGATGACATCCCATCCAACCAGTTCACTGATGTACGTATTGCCTATGACTGATTTTGGGCTACAACGGTAGAGCTGAGTAGTTGTGATATAGAACATATGGTCTGCTAAGTCTGAAATATTTACTATCTGGCTCTTCACAGATGAAGTTTGATGTTCCCTTCTTAGAACCAAAGCTGCAGCCTCCTCGCTGTTCTCTCTACCTCTAGTCCTGTACCTTCTAACATATTCTCCACACTACACGCACAGTGATCTACCTAACATTTGCCCTGACACTGTTGTTCCTTTAAGATCTTTCATTGACTCCCCAGCTCCTAGTGCAAAAAGACTAGCATTCGAGGCTCTTCACATTTCAGCACCTGCCAGTTCTATTGTGCAGTGTGTATCAATGCTATATATGCTATCTGCCCCTGAGTCACTTAGTAGCTGTCTTGGTTATCAGATCTAATACATTCTCTGCCTCCCATGATATTCCAGGGTCCCAAAACAGGCTAGTGCTTATTTCCTTATCTGGTCAGAAAGCTACACATTTTCAAATTCACCTAACAAATGCCTACTTATTATTAAGTCTTAGCTCTGGTAAGACTCCTCCAGGGAAACTTCCCTGACCCTGTTTGGGGAGCTCCAAGCAGAACACTTATTTTCCTCTTTCTTTACCTTTCTTTATTTTCTAGGCTGTACCCTAATACACTGCAATTGTGGATATGTGCCTATGTTCCTGGAACTTGTGTTTGATATTCTCCTGTCCCAAGCCCTAAGCTGAACACCTGGATTATTAGAGGTGTTCAGAGGCTACTGATTGATTAATTAAGTGATGCTTTACTACACTGATGAACTTCTCCTTAAATCTCAAGACTTAGTCAACTGTTTTATGCTATTTTGAGACTTCTCTGATCATCCCATTGGTCCATTCCAGAAACAGTTCTATTTGCCTCTGGAAGTGGATTCTAAGGGATAAGGAATAAGGGTATGGTTTGGCTGTGTCCCCACCCATAATGTCATCTTCAATTGTAATATAAATTGTAATCCCCCAGGTATTGAGAGAGGGACCTCATAGGAGGTGATTAGATTATACAGGCAGTTCCACCATAAGATCTGATGGTTTTATAAACGGCTTTATAAGGAGATATTCCTCCCACCCCTTTACTCTACACTTCTCTCTCCTGCCACCAAGCAAAGAATAATGTGTTTGCTTTCACTTCCACCAAGACTGTAAGTTTCCTGAAGCTTCCCCAGCCATGCCAAACTATGAGGCAATTAAACCTCTTTCCTTTATAAATTACTCAGTCTCAGGTAGTTCTTTATAGCAGTGTGAGAACAGACCAGTATAGATAGTCTATCAGATAAGTAACACATTTCACCAATAAAATAGTCTACACATAGAGATCATTTCTCAAATTTTCAGTAAACATTGTGTTTCCTTTAAATTTTATCGGCCCTTTCTTCCAAAGAAACCACTTCTTTTAAGCTAATTAGATGATACAATTTGAGTGGCAAGAATAAAATTGATTCCTGATTTTATAATCTTAAATTAAACAACTTATAAAGCAGTTTTTATCTAGTTTAGAGTCTGAGAAACTATAAGTAAATAGAGCTTCTGAGCTTAAGCAATACACTACAATTATCCTGGGAAAATCAGTTCCAGCATCCAAGTTCTGTAACTCCAAAAGACTTATCTTGTATGCCTCCATTCTTTTCATCCACCTCACTGTTGTTTTACTTCCTCTCTTTCTGTCTCTTACCCTGATTCATTTTTGACATTTTGAATGGGTTCTTTTCAGGCTTTATACTCTGCATAATAGATTTTTGCCAAAATCTCAACTTGCAGCAATAATGACTGTAAACCAGCTGGATGGCTATTTTACAAACTAGGGAGAACAGAGAAATTACCAGTTGAGCATATAGTGGCAGCTACAGCCCAGTTATACTAGAGTTTAGCCCTGAGCCATGTTTTAAGTTAAATGTCTGAGTTCCTAACTAATTGATCTGGTCTAGGCAGAAATGGCTTATTTGCTTTCTGATTTTCAAGTCAGAAAAGTTCATGAAATCAACATCTCTGCTTCCGGGGATCTATCACTCCTCTACTTTAATTACCCAGCAAAATTCAAAGCTGGAAGTGTTTGTGCTCCCTAGAACATGAACATGCACTTACGTCATCACAGTTCTGGGACTCTGTCCTACGTAAGTAACACAAATGAAGAACACAGGTATATGCAAAAAGATATTCAATTCAGCTTTACTTATGCTGATAAATCATTAGAAGCCACTTAAATTGCTGTTCAAACAAAGGAAGATGGATCTACTTACCGCAATATTATGCAGCCACTAATCATTATACTCACTACATTATTACATGGAAAAAGGCTCATGACATAAACACAGCTGCTGACTAATGTAAATAATCGTATTTTACGTGTTTGAAAAGACTTTGCAAAATTTACATCGTTATTTGTCAGGATGGTTGGTTTATGGGTGCATTTGTTGTTAATTGTCCAAATTTTCTGATAACTGCTGTATTATTCATGATTATATGTTAAAAGAGTATTTTCAGTGCATCATGGGCTTTGAGTCTTTTTTTACACTTATTGCTAATATCCAGTTCTCTGAGTAACACATTTAGAATGAATAATAAAGAAAAAGGATAGAGAAAGGGTAGAGATTTGAAAGGAACAAAATTACATTTGGGAAAGACAGGTAAAGGGTTATACCAAAATGATATAAAAGTGACTTACAGAAAAAACAATTATCATAGAATCCCAAGATTAGAGAGGTCTCAAATGTCAGCTAATCCTACCATCTCACCTCTGTTCGGAATTCTTGTCAAGTTCTAGTTTTTGTGTTTCGAAACAATGCCTCTATAGTGATACAAGTTAGGAAAATGGTTAACACTGGCACGAGGCTAATGAAGGCACCAGCAAGACTTCTATGCCTACATCCTCTATATCTTGATTTAAGTGAGAGTCCCCTTGCAAATTTATTGAGCTGTAGATTAGGATTTGTGTTTGTGTGTTTGTAATACTTCTGTAAAATTTATTTAAAATGAAGTTTGCACCACAAAATGAAACTCTTTCCAAGAATATACTGATTCAGAAGTGGGTTTGTCAACAAATTGGATACTTAAACTACACCAAGACAATCAACAGAGATGTATTTGTATACATCTGAAATCATATAAATAACTTAATAATTTTATTACATCAAATCCATATGTTTATATAATTATTGATATAATTTTAAAATTAGTAACATTAGTAGTTCTAGCTTAAATATCTCACACAAATGAGTACATGGAAAACTGTTACCACTGATGAGGTCCGTATCAGCCAGCCCTTTCACCATGGTGTCTGGTATTTTGGTCCATTTTGTGCTGCTCTAACAGAAAACCTGATACTGAGTAATGTATCAAAAAGAAAAAATTATGTATTACATTCTGGAGGCTGAGAGGTTGACACTGTTGGGATATATTTGGAGAGGAGCCTGGTGCTGCTTCAACCCATAATGGAAGAGGGCAGGGCAAGAGGGGGTGAGAGAGCAAGAGCAGACTGAACTGACTTTTATAACAAACCTGCTCCTGTGACAACCAACACATTCCTGTGATAACAATGACCATCTATTAACGAGGGCGGAGCCCTCATGACCTAATCATCCCTTAAAAGATTTCTCTCTCAGCACTGTTGCATTGAGAATTAAGTTTCCAACATATCAACTTTTCAGGAAACATTAAAAGCATAGCATTCTGCCCCTTGCTCCCAAAAGGTATGCCTAAGACAAAATCCACTCATTTCATCCCAATAGTCTCAAAAGTTTTAGCTTTTCTGGCATCCACTGAAAAGTCAAAAGTCTCACCAAAATAAAATATGGGTGAGACACAAGTAGCAATTAATCCTTTGACAAGTTTCCCTCCCACTGTGAAGTTAAAACAAGTCACATACTTCCAAAATATGATGGTGAAATAGGTATAAGATAGATATTCCTAATCCAAGTGGGAGAGAGAGGCCAAAAGAAGGTAATAGGCTTCAAGTCAGTCCGAAATCAAAAGAGAAAACAAAATTAAACCTTAAAGCTTCGGAATCATCTTTCATTTCATATGCTGCCTCCTGAACACACTAGGGGTGACAGGGGTTGGGCCCCCAAAGCCTTGGGTAGTCCCATTCCTACAGCTTTGCTGGACTGAGCCCATGCAGCTCTCACAGTTGGAGTCTCCTGCCTGTAGCTCCCCCAAGCTGGTGTGGCATGCTGGTAGCTCTACAGTTTTGGGGTCTTAGGAGTGGCCCCACTTCCACGGCTTCCTGCAAAACGCCACAGTAGGGGATTTCTGCAGTGGCTATGCCCCATGACAAGTTTCTGTCTGGGGCCCAAGGCTGTCTGATAGATTTTTTGAAACTTAGCTGGAGGCTGCAGAGCCCCACAGTCTATGGACTCTGTGCACCTGCAGAGTCAGCACCAAGTGTTTGCCACCAAGGCTTTCTGCTTGTACTCTCTAGAGCTATGACATACATGAGTAGTGCCTGGCATGAGCTGAACTTGGGTTCCCTTGAGCCCTAGCCAGGGTAGCCAAGGAATATTCTTGGAGCAGAGTCACCTGGGTCACAAATACTGGGGTCTCACAGGTACCTCTCTGGAAATCTTGCACTCAAGATCCTAGCTTGCCTTCCCGGGGGGTGAGGAGGTGAGGACAGATAGCATGGGGAGAAATGCCACATATAGGTGATGGGGAGAAAAGCAGCAAACCACACTGCCATATGTGTACCTATGCAACAATCTTGCATGTTCGTCACATGTACCCCAAAACCTAAAATGCAATAAAAAAAAATCTCTGAAATGGCTTCAGGGTCATTCTCTTATTTTGTCTTGGTAAATGAAACCTGACATCTTTCTATCCATATTAATCTCTTTAGCAAATGGTCCAAAATACGCTTTTTAAATTCTTTATATGGCCAGGTTAAGAGTTTTCCAAATATTTCTAATCTTTTTTCATTTTAATTATAAATTCCACCTGAAAATCCTTTCGCTCTTCTCTCATTTTACTGCAAGCATCCAAAAGAAGCCATCCAGCACCCTGAATGATTCACTGCTTAGCTCTCTCCTGCCAGATATCCCAGTTCATCACTCTTAAATTCTACCTTTCATACAGCCCTAGGGCATGGACAAATTCTGCCAAGTTCTTTGCAACTGTGTGATAAGGATCCACTTTCTAATACCTTGCCCCTCATTTCTGTCTGAGAGCTCATCTGAATGGCCTTTACCATCCATTTACCATTTACTATTATAATAACTGCTCAAAAAATGTGCTGCCATTGAATGGAAAAAAATGAAATAAAGTTTTCATGAGGTAACCAATGGCATATACTTCTTTAAGGCAAATTTAGAGACGTTATGGTCTATTTAAGGTGGGCAATTGGGGATAGATGGAAAAGAGGCTTGGTCATGGGTCATAATCACTGGTAAGCTTTTCTGCAGGCCTGGGCTGAGCATAGCTTGTCAGCAGAGAGCTCTTTCAGTGTTTTTTTCCCCTTCCTTTCTTTTTAGATTACAGCTCCCTTTCTAACCTCGTGAAGATCTAAAAGATTCAGAAAAAGAAATTTGGATGACTCTGTATTGGTACTACTAAAACCCTAATGTTAATGCAAGATGAACTACACAGTGTTTTAGGATATATTAGCATGTTTGATCTTGAAGACAATCCTAACATTGGTGTGCTACTGATGTAACTGCACCTAATATCTATATAGCTAGTAAGCAATAATGTAGAGACTAGACGCCAAGTCGTCTTCTTTCACAACACAGACGTGATGCCTGTGAGCCTAAAATGTTTGACTAGTTAGTGTATTCTAGCAGTTCATAGCCTTGAAGAGCTACAGTCTAGATTTAAAGGCAATTGATTGGCAGTGCATAAGAGTTATTCAGAGAAACATAACCAATAGAATACACACACACACACGCACACGCCCGCACACACACATAGAAAGGAATTTATTATAAGGAACTGACTTACATGATTATGGAAGTTGCTAAGTTCTAAGATCTGCAGGGTGAGCCAGGCAGGCTACAGATCTAGGACAGCTGATATTTCGGTTTGAATCCAAAGGCAGAAAGGATTAATGTTCCAGCTCAAAAAACTCAGAGAGGAAGAGCTCCCTCTTACTCAGACTTCTGTTCCATTTAGGCCTTCAGCTGATTGGACTAGGTCCACTCACATTAGAGAGGACAATCTGCTTTACTCAACCTACTAACTCAGATGTTAATCTCATCCAGAAACACCCCTACAAACATACTGAGAGTAATTTTTGATCAATTATCTGGGCACTCCATGACCAATTCAAGTTGAAACAAAAAATTAACCATCACAAGTAGCATGGTAATAGTTTCCTATACATTTTTCTCCAAGAGACTCTAAGCCCCTCAAAGGCATGGTCTGTACAAATTGTCTCTTCTTCACAGAACATAGAACTAAATATTTGCTCAATAAATGCTTACTGACCTGACTTATGTGGAACCGCACCTATATTCAGAGTATTGCTAAGTAACACAGTCCTGAACCCACAGAAAGCCATATACTCCTCTCATAGTAAGCAGTAGAAAATAACAACAATGCTTTTATTTTTGTATGTATGCATTTTTAGAAGAAGAAAAAATACCTCAGGGGAGATTACAAAATATAGATCATTTTCCTCTTCAATTGAAAGACTTGCCCCATATTGAGCAAATGTTTATTTAGGCAGTTGCTGGAAGAAAAAAAGATAAACAATGTGTACAGTAGAACTCATTTAGACTAATATCTGGGAAAGGGGCTGATCTGCTAAGTGAACAGATGTTTCACGTGCTGAACCAAATTGGAATGCTGACTGAATCATAATGAAGCTCTGGATGCAGGAAGAAGCCTGATAAAAGAACACTGTATCCTGTTACAAGAACTCGGCACTAGCAAGCAAGACAGTGAAGATGCCACCAGGATCTAGAGAACACATGGTCCACCTGACTTGTGTCAAAATGGATTCCCCCACACCAAGGTATACAGTGATATAAATGTAGAGGCAATATAATGTTATTAAGGCGAAGTTTTCACAGTAGATGAACTTTACCCGTTACCAATAATTAAGAGTTGAGCGTATACCATACTTCATACAAAGTGCATTACAGGCACTGCCATCTCAAATTTATGTGACGTTCACACCTTGGGTGTTCTTATTTTACATATAATATTATGTGTGGCAATAAGATATTAAACGCCAACCTGTCTGTAACATAGCATCATATGATTGCAGTTGTTGAAAGAAACTGAAGTATTTTACCCAAAAATATATTCCTTTGACACATTTTGAAATGGCCCTGCAAAGTGGAAAAAAAATCTATATTCTGTAGACAATTCCCTGCCATTTCCAGGTCTTTTCTCTATTCCAGGAGAGAATTAACTACGAGTCTGGCACCTTTTGAGGTCTGATAAGAGCTCTAAAGTTCTTATCTGCGTAATAACTTCTTGAGGCTTCATCTGCATAATGAAAATCTTGCTCTCCACAGCCTCTTACCTTAACCTAGACACTCCTTTCTATCGATTCCAGGTTTTTAGATAATAACTAAACCGTTCAACCAACTGCCTATCAGAAAGTCTTTGAATCCACCTGTGATGTACAAGTTCTCACTTTTCTGGACCAAACCAATGTACACCTTACATGTAATGATTGATGTCTCTGTATATAAATTCTGCCCCTCTAAAATGTATAAAATCAAGCTGTAAAACAATTACCTTGGGCACACGTTCTCAGGACCTCCTGGGGCTGTGTCTTAAGTCATGGTCCTCACATGGCTAGGAATAAATCTCTTCAAATATTTTAAGGAGTTTGACTTAAATGTCAACAAAGAGAAGATGGCAATGCTCTTCACACAAATGATGAATGTGTAAGGTGATGGGTATCCTAAATATCCTGATTTGCTCATTACACATTGTAGGCATGTATCAAAATATCATGTTCCCTAAAATATGTACAAGTATTATATATCAACAAATAGCAGTTACAATGCTGCAACAGCTGCCTCAGTGCATGAGGAGGATCAAAGCTCAGGAAGCAGTCAAAAGAAAGCCACACTGTAAAGGATATTGAGTGTCTATACATTAGTCACCATGAAATTAGCAAATTAAGGCATGAGGTCACTGCAGTGAGAAGGAGAAACAAGCATGTGAAACCGAATGCAGTGCCCAACATTATCTTCGGCAAATGCTTTTTTGGTGCTTTATTATGACTGTTACTGTGGCTGCTGCTGTTGCTAAAATGTGTCATGCATTTCTCTTGACCAGGATTTTTGTGACTTTTTCCCTTAGCCAGGCATTTCTTCCACCTTCTTTCAATCTTATTCAATCAGTTCTTGAAGCTAAGATTACCTCTTGAAATCACTAAGTTATAGAGTTCTCAGAGCTAACAAGAAACCCATAGATGACACAGACCACCCTTCCTGGCCTCCAACTTCTATTTTGCCAAGAAGAAAGTTGACGTTCAATTGAGTGATGGTGTAGAGGTGGCTCTCTGTTAAACTCTAAGGCTGCCTCTTGAGGAGCCAGGATGGTATCTTTGATTCCAACCTACCACTTCGGATCAAATGCTCCTTTCTCTGAATTTCCACATCTTGCTGGTAGTTTCCTACCTGACTACTTTCTTCGTTATTCTAATACTAATTGTGAGTCTTTCTCCCGGCCCACTTGGCTGTGACCTCTCCAGGGAAACATCTCCATTGCTCAGACTAAGTCCAGCAATAAATACAATTCCAAAATATTTACACTTATTTTGCATATCTCCCTTCATATATTTTAATTTCTATTTTTAAAAAGTCTATCTTTCCTATGAAACTAAAATTTCATATTTTATTCCCTTTCCACCACACATCATAGTATGTTTGGTAGAACCATGAAGGTGTGTCTGTATTCCTAATGCACCCTTAATGGCTCCACAGTGCTTGGCTCACACGGCACTTAATAAATATTTCATTAATTAGTGTACTAATCTACGTATTCTGTTTGTGAAATTAGTGTCTGGTACATAGTGGGAGGTCAATATGTATTTTCTTAATGTCCATTATTATTGCTTAATGTTTGTATAATTATGTATGGAGTTTTAAAAATGTGTGTTTCAACATTAAAATTTGTGTAAGGGTTGAACATAGCACAAACTATGTGAATACTAAATGGATGACACATGTTTTTCTAAGAGAAAAAGAAATCCAAGTATTCTGAATTTGCCTCAAGTTTAACAGTTAATATTCAAGTATGACTTATTTACCATCTGAAATGTCTTTTTCTCTTTGAGAAATATGTGATGTGACACCGGTCACTTTCACTTACTTAAATGTATGATAGAAATGACTTTGTAATTTGAAATAATAAAAATTATTTTCTTAGATTTGTGCTTTGCTGAGGCTCAGATATAACTACTTTCCCATATGTAGTCACATAATTTATACATGTCCAAATGCATAAATGTGAAGAAATAAATTACAAAATAAGCCTGCCGAAATATTTTTATTATTGTTGTTATTATTATATTGATTACCATTTTATTATTTCCCACAATTTTATTATTTCCCACCTTACCTCTACCCTCCTGGGTAGAGTGGTTTGTTTCATAAGATGAGGGAGGAGAATATGTTTTGAGTAGCGATTCAGTGAGTCTTTAAAACAATGCCACGAATTTGCAAATTTTTATTTTTCAGAAAAGCAGTGAGGAAAGAGCATATGCTTTGGTGTCCAGCAAATGTAGATTTGAGATTCAACAGAGTTGCTGCTTTATTATTTTGTTTTAGTCTGTTAAACACAGCCATGCACACACAAATAACAATACTTATCCAGCCAGTTGCGACCAGCTACCTAGCATGCAAGGCCCAGTACAGAATGAAAATGTGAGGGCCCTTGTTGAAAAATTATTAAGAACTTCAAGATCTGACAACAGCACATAAAGCCAAGTATGGAGTCCTTCTAAGCCTGGGTACCATGTGACTGCACAGGTCATAAGGCCCACGGAGCTGGCCCCACACAAACTTACGAGAATTAACAGAAACTAAAGAACATGCCTCAAACTGAACATGACTCATAATAGGTATTTAACAAGTTTTAGTTTCTCTGTGTCCATTTTCAAGTTGCTCTCACAACAGCCACATCAAGTCAAATGCACACAGACATTTTTGTCAGAAACAGGTTCTCCATCCCATGGGGACAAGGATGTTTCAAATATAATCCATTTAGCTCCCTCCTTGAGGACAAAAAGGAAAACAGAAAAGAGTAAATAAAACCCGAAGTGTCCAATGCTTGAAGCATTGAGGTGTCCCAAATGGAAGGCTGTTCCGTGTGGTCCTGTTCCCATTTGAAAGCTCACACTTTAAAACCATGTGCTACCTGGAATTCCAGATGGCCAGATTAAAGAACCAAACTATCAAACAGAAGGTTCTGGTTCTTAACTATGATAATCTTAGGCACGTCAGGAAGTGGGTGTGGAGTGGCGTGTTTCCTAATGAAGGTGGAAAAAAAACAAAACAAAACAAAAAACAAAAAAACAACAACCCAGAACTGATTTGTCCCAGATGGCCACAAAAATGGGATTTTCTGGATTTTGTAGCTCCTCTCCCCATTCTAACTTCAGCTGTGGCATTAAAGAAGATGCATGCATGTAAAACTATAATCACAGTTTTACAAAACCTTCTCCTTGTGGAATGTATATGACATCTGGAATTAAAGAGGTATTCTCTTTTAATCACTGTTCAATCTTCCACAGGGATAAATGAATATATGAATAGCTTCCAGCTGCCCAAACTGATTTAGTTAAATAATGTAATCTATTTGTACACAAATGTGGAATAAATGTCACTGAAGTTCCTTAGTGTGCACTTATAATGAGTTATCCCTTTCTCAAGGTAATTAGGAGTGCTTAGTTTTTTTCAAATGCATATCAAGCCTCACCATTGCCAAAGAGCCAGAGATAACCTACAGTAGCCTTCCACAGCTGCTGACCTCTGTAACCACAGCAAAACCATTTCTGTGGGGGATAAGAGCCTCCTTTCAACTGTAGGTTTGGAGTGATTTTTTTTCCTCTCTCTCTTTAAAATGTAATGTTCTAATACAGCCTCCATAGGCTCAAGCCTTCTCAGAGCTAGTCAGGAAAAGGCATTCAGAATTTTAAGCCTAACGAGATCTCAGTAACCATTTAGTGTAAACATCATTTTACAAATGAGGGACTCTGAGGCCCAGAGAAATGATACGCTTTGTCCAATCCCATGCAATGATTCAGTGTCTGACCTTAGACTGAAACCCTGGATTCCGACATCCAGGTATCCGCTTTTTTTCATGCACAGCCTATTTTAGTCTGTTCAGGCTGCTATGACAAAACCCTATAAAGCATTAGCATATAAACAAAAATATTTATTCTCAGATTTCAGGAGGCTAGAAGTCCAAGGTCAAGGTGCTGGCAGATTTGGTTCTAAGCAGGGCCTGTTTCTCAGAGATGATAGTGTTACAGCGGGTAGCTAGTAAGACAGGAGCAGGGCAGGAGAGGCCCCCTCCCCACCCAACCAGGAATGTCTGGCAACTATCAGGTGATGGTTGGAGGTTGCTAAACTGTCCCTCAAATAGCAATTGGTCACAGCTGGCGCCAGGGAAAGGCCAGCTCCCAGTACATAGAAACACATGAAACTGTTGATCAGCAGCTTCCAGATAAGATCTCAGGAGACGGGTGCTCAAGTGTGTACACTAAGATGCAAAATGGTAGTTTAACTGGTTCTTGACCTTCCTCTAGGAACACTTGACCAGTAAGGGAAGAAAGCCTCAAGCGAGCATGTGCACAGCTTCAGTAAACGCATTGTGCATGAGGCCCCTCCCAAGCGCTGGTGGGCCACTGCGCATGCGGACAGCCCACCCCAAGGAAAGAAGCAGGAGAGAAGGGATACAATCCCCAGAAACATAGCGGTGTATAAAACCCCAAGTTAAAAACTAGACCGTGCACTTGACTCTCTCGAGTCACCCGCATGGCCCTCTTCCAAGTGTACTTCGCTTTCTTTCGTTCCTTCTCTGAAACTTTTAATAAACTTTCACTCCTGCTCTAAAATTTGCTCAGCCGCTCATTCTGCCTTATGCTTCCGGGTTGAACTCTTCGGAGGCAGCAAGAATTGAGGTTACTGCAGATCCATAAGATTCGCTGCCACAAACATACTTTGATGCCCTGTGACTCCGGTAAGGTCCCTAGTGGTAATAGTACCTGCTAGCTGCATTCTCACATGATGGAAGGGGCTGGCTAGCTCCCCGTAGGGTCTCATAAGCTATGCATTCATGAGGGCAGACCCCTCATGACCTAGTTACCTCCCAAAGGCCCCACCTCTTAATATCTTCACCTTGGGAGCTAGGATTTAACTTATGAATTTTGGAGGGAACACAGATTTTCATACCATATCTCAATCTTTTTTAGACTTCAACTTCTTAAAATGAAAATTTACAGGATGAAAAAGGCGAAGTGCTACGGAGAGGAGAATCTGGCCTCTAAAAGAGAGGCAACCAGTGCCAGACAGCACCAGGCCATGTGTTCCCTGTATAACCTTGATTCCCTCGCAAGTGAGAGCCTCAGTTTCTTTACCAGGAAACTGAGACTTTGATTTCTTGAGATGATTTTTCTATTTTATCGTAGACATTTTTCCCCCTCATATGTTTCTTTGAATATTTGTGAAGCCTTTAGCTTCATTTATCGTTCTTAAATACATCTTCCCAAGGATCTGGTTTGCTAAATCACCAAATGAAAGAAAAAAAAAAGTAGCTACTGAAAAGATAAAGGCTAGATGAAGGCTAAATGAAGAATAATTTCATATAGTATCTTCTTTCAAGAGGCAAAGCATGCAAGAAAGGAGACACAGCAGAACCCACAAGTCAACAAAATGAGATTGTGCCTTCTGCTGATGAATATCCATCTTTCTGTTTTGGTAAGATAACTGTGGAAGTAGTAGTACTATCACCTTGTGCAAAATAGATGCCTCTGAAGCTACTCCTGCCTTTCAAGAGAAAAAGTAATCATTGTGTGCTATTTGAATGTATTCATAAATATAATTTATAGCTCTGATACTGATCAGTCCTGCACGGTCTTAGAAGATCAATAGTGCCATGTTCATTAGTCCTGAATTGAACAGCTCTCAAACTTCAGCCAGAAGATGGTAATTGTTTTTAAGGATGTTTTTGCCAGTTGGCATGAAAACTGGATTCTGTGTCACTGGTCATTTCCTTAATTATCTAAGGGCTTTTTTATTTCCTCATTCACCCACGAAGGTCAATGTATTGCTATCTACAAAGACAACCATGGCTGAATTGGACTCTTAGGACAAAGAATATAATTATTTGTATATAGTTGGATATAGCTGCTGAGTAATAGTTCTTTTTACTCAAGCCCTATGGTGATAGGAAGGTTATGTTCCAAACCCGGAGGCATCATGAAATTTTTGAAAGAAAAAGGATAGACCTGGGTTCTAATTCCAGAAGTACTATTTTGCTTACTGACTTTGAGTTTTGGAAATTATTTAATGCGGTAGATTGTTCCTTTGATGACCCCCAGTAAACCATTCCTCTCAGTATGCATGCTTCAGTACAGTCCCCTTGAACCTGGGATGCTTTAACCGTAAGCTCTATTTTTAAAAGTGGGCTGTTTTAACCACCAAAATGTGGTGGACCTGACATTTTGCCACTTGTTGAACTAAATCTTAAGGCTTGGCAGCTTCCACTTTTACACTTTGTGGAAACATGGCCACCAAGTAAGAAGTCTGACTACACTGAGGCTACCATGCTGTGAGGAAGCCCAAGCAGCCATGTGGTGAAGCAGACATGGAGAACTAACAGTGTGGTGGCTACTGCATTTGAGCTCCCAGTGGGAGGTATGCAGGAGCTATAGTTCTGTGAGTAAGAACACTTTGTACCTTCAGCCAGTACTGAATCTGATACAACAAGAAGCAGAAGGGCTAGCTTAACCAACAGCATTATAAAACAATAAATTGTGCCAAGTCACTTTGTTTGGAGTGGTTTTTTAAATACAGCACTGCAAATTGGAAACAGCCAATCTCTCAAGCTTCCCTCCGAAGCCCTTTTCCCATCTGGAAAATGAAATATAGGGCTAGAGAATCTGTAGACTGTATCAATATACTCTTAGCATCCAGCTCCCTGCTCAATCTTGCCTCAATTGGTATTTCAGCTGCTGCTGCTTTGATTGACCCTAGAAATGACACTCCAGCCACTTTTGGCCATTTAGAATTCTCCAGCATTTGGGCATTTGCAATATTCTGAACATTTGAACTGCTTATATTAACTTAGACACTTCATAACAGTGTAACTTCATTTTTCCTTTCCTCTTTGTTTCTGACATGATGACCTTTCCCTATCAGGTAAAATGTCATTTCTTCTGTGAAGCTTTTCTCACTCACCCTTGCCCACCTGCCACCTACAGCTCCTGACAAAGTAATTGCCTCTGGGTTCCTATATTAAGGCAGACTTCTTAGTACAATTATAGCTAGGAACATATTGCAAATTCCTTCAAGGGCCGAATTAAAAGACATTCTTACATCTCTCTAGGCATCAGCAATCTTTCTTTTCTACTTAGAGAGTGAAAAAAATATAATTATAAGCTCTAAAAAATTAGAATATCACACACACACACACACACACACACACACACACACACACACGTCTAGCAACTATTAAATGCCCATTTACTAAGAATATGGCTAAATATTTTGTTTAGATTATTTCTTTGAATCTTTACAGTAACCCAATATTAGGAAAGCACTATTACTATCTTTATTTTACAGATAAGACTAAATCTCAGAGGGTTTTTAGCAACTTCCCAGGGCTGCCTAACTAGTGAGAGCTTGGTCGGGATTTGAACTGAGGCTGACTGATTCTGGAGACAAAGCCTTCCCACTGCTGCTCAGAGTCCTTGTCCCTTCAACTGTATGCCTCAGCTAGGTTTGGAGTACTTTGCACAAAGCCAGTACTCAATATTTATTGAATAAACAAATAAGTTAATATGTGAGGAAATGCATAATTCACTTCAGACTCACAGGTAGCATTTCAAATTACAATATGGTAAAGGCTAGCATACTCTACACTTCATAAAACCACTGCTTAAACCAAAGTATAGCACCATAAGGACTCTCCTCGTGATTTGCACTTAGAGAGTTATTAGCTATTAAAAGCATTGTTTGACCCTGGGGATGGCACTTGTTTGTTTCTTAATTTCGGAGAAAAGGCTCCTGAGGCACAACATTCTCATTCCCCTCTGGCTTGACTAGATGACCAGTGGTCTTTGATGTGAGCATATGGGTTTACACCATTCTCAAGGTGTTTAACACTTCCTTATGGCATATTTACCAAGGGCCTCATCTGAGAACCGGTAAGGAAAGCAGCCTAAGACTAAATAAATCTGCACTGACTGCAAGGCTACATGACAGGCAAGGGCCTAGACAGTCTCAAGAATGTTGTCTTACTTAATTACCATTAAAGTTAAAGATAAGGTCCAGAGAACGTAAGCTCTTGCCCCATGCCACACAGCTGGTGAGCAGAGGCGTCAGAGGATGTTTCGAAGGCAAATCTGATCCCAAACTGGTGCTTCTTCCACTCCATCACACAGCTTCTCATGATCTCAATTTTTGAGGAGTCCATATGTCATATACACATGAAAATTATCAGATACACAAGATGCCTTATAATTAAATGCCACCTGAGAGTTACAGAAATGTGTTATGATATGGATTTGAGGAAGAAGTCTTCACTGTGTGCAAAGGTAGTCTGAGAAAGCTTCCTAGTCAAGGTGAGACTTGATACAGAACCCAACAGATATTTAGGGGTTGGGATATTGATAAACTGTTGACCAAAGAGCATGCACAACTTTATTTCTTTTTTCAGCCAAGAGCTGTTACAGAAAGTCCACTATGTGTAAGTCAAGTTCCTAGGTGTCATACCTGGCACCTAATGAGTAAGACGAGGCTGCCTGCATGTTCACACCCTCCTCCTCCCACCTACCATGCTCCCTGGCGATTGCCTACCTGCTGAATCTCTCATTACTCACCATCCAGCCTCAGCATCTCTTGCATTTATCTAGTGGTTAAGTCTGTGGGTCACCGAGTCAAATTATCTAGATTTGAATCCTGATTCTACTATTAAGTATGAGTATTGGCTAACTAACTTCTCTAGATTCCTCATTTGTAAAATATAGACACATAGCTTAGAATAGAGACCAAAATTAATGTAGTTAATATGCATGAAGAAATCAACACAGTAGTTGACAGCTTTCTGGGTCAAGAAACACTACCTGGAATAGTAACAGTGATGATGATGAAGAAGGTAGAAGAAGAGAAAGGGCGGAAGAGCAACGGGGATGTGGACAGGGGAAGAGAGATGGAAGAAGACAGAAAGCAAAAAGCAACTTTTTCTGACAACCCCATAACTCCCAACACAGTGGACTATGCTGCCCTTGAGCTTCTACTGCTCAAGGAATAGGCAACTTACAGTTATGCTTCCCGGCCCCTTCCCACCCCCATCAGACAGTGAGCTTCTTAAGGACAAGAACAATTATACATTAATCTGTATTTATGCCGTTTGGCATCAGCTAGGCTTTCAGCAAATGCTCAGTCAAAGAGTGTTGAATGAGTTTATGAAGTAGTCATAAATATATGATTGTCTACAGTTGCCCAAAAGGGAATAAGGGAAACATGGCTACCAGAAAGATAGAATGTTCTAATGTGTTCTAATAGAAAAATATTTCTTCTAGAGGGAAGTAAAAATTGTCAGAAGAATTGAGAGGGGGGACGAAAAAGGAAGCTAGTTATTTGTTGAATACCTGGCATGTGCCAACCACTATGCTGGGATAGCTGCAAATATTAACAGTATTGATACTACATAAAGATTCCATTCATTCCTGCTTATTATGTGGCTGATGATCACATACAATAGTGATAGTAATGTTAAAAACAGAAGTGATTTATTACATTTATTAATTGAGTTGTTCCCAGTAAATTTCTGGTTCTCTTCTATACTTTATTGTGTTTGATTCTCAGAAGGATTCTTGGGTGGTAGGTATTACTATGTCCATTTTGTAAAAGCAGAAAGCAGATCCGTGAAGTTAAATTACTTCATCAAAGTTGTGCAGCTGGGCAAGGACAGAGCCAGTTAGGAATGGATCCAAATCAATGGTCATCTCTATCAAGTGGTGGCAGTACTACCACCCAGATGTCAGCACCCTCTGGATTCCATCACCAAATATTGGGTCAAATCCATTACCACAAAGCCAGGAGTGACCCACTGTGTTGCTGAACAGATGCAACTGCTTCGTCAATCTCTGGCTTATTTAACTCGCATATGCAAGAAAAAGTAAATCAGAGTGTTGAAATAGATTTATAAAAACGAATAGTGCTAAAGAGACAGCAAAGCAGTGACTGAGTTTTCCTGCAAACCTCAGGAGGATGATGTGACTATGTGTCTTGGGACCCCCAACTACAAGGACCTCCAAACACGGGGCCTCGGCTGGGCCCTGAACATGGCAGGGACATTAAGGTTATCATTCTACTCAGTTAGGAGTCCACTAAGGCTGCTATTCCAGGTAACTAGTTTCTGTCATACTGAAATTCCTTTGAACTGGCTTTGGCTTGAGGGCTCCCCAATAGCTTTGCCAGACCACATCGTGGCAGTCAGGAATATTTCCCTTCAAACTTCTCTCCCTCTCTCCTTCACTAGAGGTCAGACTTTCTCGTGATCTGTTGGGTCTCACAGTCTTCCCTGGTACTCTCCCTATTATTTCTCAAACAGCATTAGTTCCTAATAAGATCCTTATATGTTTATGTTTTTATTTATATTTTTAAAATTTATTTTAAATTCCAGGATACATGCGCAGAATGTGCAGGTTTGTTACACAGGTATATGTGTGCCATGACGGTCTGCTGCACTTACTGCCCCTTCCTCTAGGTTCCTCCCCTAGCCTTCCACCCTCAACAGGACCTGGTGTGTGATGTTCCCCTCCCTGTGTCCATGTGTTCTCACTGTTCAGCTTCCACTTATGAGGGAGAACAGTGTTTGGTTTTCTGTTTCTGTGTTAGTTTGCTGAGCATGATGGCTTCCAGCTTCATCCATGTCCCTGCAAAGGACATGATCTCATTCCTTTTTATGGCTGCACTGTATTCCATGGCGTATATGTACCACATTATCTTTACCCAGTCTATCATTGATGGGCATTTGGCTTAGTTCCATGACTCTGCTATTATAAATAGTGCTGCAATAAACATGTGTATTCTTGTGTCTTTATAGTAGAATGATTTATAATCCTTTGGGTATATAACCAGTAATGGAATTGCTGGGTCAAATGGTATTTCTGGTTCTAGGTCTTTGAGGAATCGCTACACTGTCTTCCACAATGGTTGAACTAACGTCCATTTTCACCAACAGTGTAAAAGCCTTCGTATTTCTCAACAGCCTCACTAGCATCTATTATTTCTTGACTTTTAAATAAAGGGTTCGTATATGTTTAATCTGGTTGAGGGTCTGCTTCTTGGAGGACCCAGATTAATACGATACAGAACCGCTGTGTCTCAGCAGATTACCTCACAGACTGATTCGGTTCTGACAATGATTTTTATGCAATATGAGAAAACAAAACTTAAAAAGGATGACTTCTATGGAGTATCAACTCTCTTAAAATATGAAAAGAGGTTTTACAATGTATTTTATGTTTTGGTTACAGGATCTCATTTATTCCTGACTACAACGCTATAGTGTAATATTTTCATCGTCCAGATGAACAATCTAAATCTCAAACTTACAGCACTTTCCCAGCTTTACACGGGGATTTGGTGGTAAGCTAAGGCTCCAATCTACGTCGTGGGACTCTCAGTATTTTCACGGAATGTGTTCACATGTGATCACATCCAGCTTCAGCTATTGCTCATGTCAATGTCAGCTTGACATTATAGCAGAATACAATGTGGTCCAGGGCTAGTTAAATGATTTCTGAGAAAAAGACATGTGTCTAGTACAAGTTTAGTAGTAAATGTCCAGTGGTAGGTGGTTGAATTAAACTGGAAATCGGTATACATGGAAAAGACTTATGATGTTTACCAAGCATCTAATCACCTCGTAGCTATGCAAAGTTAAATATTTCGACCTTTAAATATCATGTTTGTTTTTTTAAAGGAAAAAAAATACCTACACAGGAAAAAAAAAAGAATAAACATGAGATGCTGGTAAACAGTGGAAGCTGAGAACAGAAGGATTTATAAACCCTCAGACTATACAACTCACATGTGTACAGCAGGCTGCAGCTTGCTGAGCACTTTCATGCATAGTGCTGCACAGACTCTTTACAACAGCTCTGGGAGGGAGGTACGATTAGTCTTCTAGCGATGGGACTAATGAGATTCAGAGAAGAAAATAATAACCATTTTCCCTCTACGCATGGCCCTTTATTACAACAGCAAGGGGTCCTGAATGATGCACAAGGGGATTGACATATTGGGGTAGAATGAGCGAAGTTAGGGAGCCTGAGGTCTGTATGTGACTGCCCTCACATATTTCCTCATGGGAAGTGGCGATTAACAAGTAGATTTCTATGCTGGGCATTAACATGCAAAAATTCCAGGGATGCTCAGGTTTGGGAACACTGGTGTATAAACCTTTGGCATCAATATGGTATAGTGTAATGGCAATTGTGAATCACTCTCATGGCCTTGTTGCCAGAACCGATCAATGATACAGGGGTGAGAAGGAACGTGCCAAACGCCACATGGTGACTGCTAACCAACGAGTTTTGAGGGCACATATAAGACTGGCTCCACTGAGGACACTGAGACATAACTGGCCCAGCTTTCTTTTTAACTGGAATGGATGTCCTGTGTATACAAGTTTAGATAAGAGTAAAATTTGCAGTTTTACTTTTAATGTAACTCTTCTCCCTTCTACAGACCAAAGCAATTCAAATTTAGGCTGTCTTGCTATATGAAGTGTTTGGGGATACATCTTGGTTAAAGGAGAGAGCCTTGAACTGGAAGTAGACAGCCTGTTTCAAGTACTAGCATCACAACTAACTAGTTATGTAACCTTGAACAAATCACCACTGCTCTCTGATCATCAAAAGAAGAGGGTAAGACTAGAGCTACAATGTCTTCCACAAGCATGTGGATGACGTTTTAGGTGAAAAGAGGGAGTGACCAGAGGCCTTTGTGAATGGGTGCTACCTACAGGTATTCAAATACAACATTTTTAAAATTCAGTGCTGGAAAAAAATCTTCAGTCCAACTCTGGTATGTGAGCCACCATTTTATAACCACTAGATGAGATATTGGCTACTCTAAAATTTAATTGCCTCCAAGAAGGAAATTAATGATAACTGATTTCCTTTCAAGAAAAACTAGTCATTGTTGAATATTTACATTGCATGGTAAACACTTCTTCATATTAAATCATGTGGGGTTTTTCCCCATAGGTTTTACTCTTGCCATAGAAGACACTGGGACAAGCACACTCTATGCAGCGAGCTTGGGAGATATTGAGAAATAAAAAAATAAAATCTAGGTTTTTCGGTTTGTAAAGAGACTTTTACTAATAGCAGGAGAACCAACAACAACAAGAAGAAAGAAAGAAAAGAAAATCATGGTTGGCTTAAAGCTCAGCTTTATTCTGTGAACCATAGAGAAGAGATCGACTGGGGGTAAAGGAAAACTGGAGGGCAGATCACGAGAACTCTGCTGCTTGAGAGAAACTGAATCAAGGCCTATGCCATAAAAATCCCAGGTACGTTTCCAGTAGGTTTCCAAAGTGGATGCTATCAGCAATTGTCTTCCTAGACTATGCCTAGGAGACTGGATGGAAAGCCTTAGATGCCACGTAGTATGTTAGCAGCAGAATAGCAAAGACCGAGGGTGGGTTTAGCTAGTTGGCCTTCAAAATACTATTGCAAGATCCTGTGACCCTTTTGTGGTGTGGGGAAGGCCACTCCAAGACCCCGAAATCTCAAGGAAAAAGGAGCAGGCTCAGCAAAGAATGCTGAAGGGCTAACAGTCCTGCCTGATTGGAAGAGGATGCAAAGTCAGAAAACCCTGCCACAGGAAGCCATGGCGACATGCAGTCATGAGCCATGGCATTGCATGGCATAGGCATTTGCTCAGTGGCATATCTCTTAGTGGGTCTCATTAGGGTCTTTCCTTTCCTTGCCGAGAAGTTGGCAAGTTAAGTCCATAAACACTGACTGAGCCCTGATATACCAATTGCTGGGAAGTTGTTAGAGTAAATATACAAAGAACATAACAGAGAAGAAAGGAGTTCATAAGGTGAATAAAGGAGGAGAAGGTGTTCCAGATAGAGGACAATATAAGGTGCCCAAAGATGAAATTGAGCTGCTCCCAAGGAGGAGCAGACTGTGAGGTCACAGTTCTGCAGGGTGAGTGGGTGACGCAGCGCTTGTGTGTGAAAAGTAGGCAAATAAAGAGAAGTGAGTCTGGGAGAGTGATACAACTCCAGGCTTATGACTGAAGGGATTCTTGAGGGTACACAAGTGAATATGGCAAAGCATACAATAATTATGCAAGGCCTCAAAGGAGGACTGAGCACAATGTTAGAGTAGAGAACTGAAAGAACTCTTTTCTTTCTAAACTAAATAATCTCACCAGAGTCTCTTTTTCCCTGAAGTCATCATCATTGTGACCGGAACATAGTATATGCTCAATCAATATTAAAAGAGTAAACACATTTTCTGTTCTAAATAAGGATACACTTTCTAATATTAAAAAGTTGCTCAAAGATAGGCTAAGATACCAAGGTGAGTATTGAGTACTCGAAACTCTGCGTAAGGCTGCCATTTGGAATTGGTTCATACAACCCCTTTACACCCTTTGGGTGCTGAAGCCTTTGCATTTGGGTTTGGAGCAGGCAGGAGTAAGTGAATGAGAGGCTTGGGAAGCTGCAGGAACCGCATAATGCATTGATTTTGCTCCTGGGTCTGGGGCCAGCCCTGCTAATTATCCACGGGAATGGAGATGATGGAAATAGTCTAGCCCCCTATCTCAACTGCTCCCAAACTGCCTGCAGGTAGAGCCCAGGTGACAGTAAACAACCTGTCACAACATTCTCTCTGCAGACACTCACCATTCCTCAGATGCTAACTACTGGCCTGCAACAAATTGAACGCACCTGCCCCCCAAAAGGCTTCCTGAGCAGAGTTAAAAGCCCAGTAACATTTCCCAGAGGATCAGCACATATGTCTTGTTTTTTCTTCCATCAACTAAGAGAAGTGTTTAGTCAAAAAATAAAAAATAAAAAATAGAAAAGTGTCCTGAATGTCCTTAAGAAATGTCTCATTAATTCTCATGTCTCCTGAGCACACATCTTTCCCAGGAGCAGCAGGAATCAAGTAAAAGGCAGGACTGGTTCACAGATAAGAAATGGAAAATCTAAGAACCCTAAGTGAAGAATTAAAAGTTTATTTTAATTGTTGTTTCTAAGTAGGTTTCCCAGTAGTTGTTTAAAAAAATGCACATATGAAACTGCAAATCCCTTTTTAGGCAGAACAACGAGATATTATTAATTTGTGTGGCCACTGTAATAGAGTTTAATGAATTTTCTGGTTGACTAATCTTTGGGAAACTTCATTGCCAATTAAATAGATGTTAGTGAAATAAGCACAAACAAGTGAAAAATAAAGAAGCTAGAGAAGAGAACTGAAAGAACTCTTTTCTTTCTGAACTAAATAATCTCACCAGAGTCGCTTTTTTCCCTGTAGTCATCATTGTGACTGGAACTTAGTATACGCTCAATAAATATTAGAGAGTAAACACATTTCTGTTCTAAATAAAGATACACTTTCTAATATTAAAAAGTTGCTCATAAGATACCAAGGTGAGTACTGAGTACTCAAAACTCTGAGAAAATATTCGAGAATATCATCATCTGGTCTCACTCACTTCTCTCTTACACACATCTAGATTTTGGAATCTGGATCCTGCCACGTTCCCTCTTCCTCAGAGGCCTTGACTCAAGGACTCTTGTCATGTAAAGTCCTCATGCTTGGCCCTTCCTCATGGGCCTGTTGGCGTCAATTCACAGGTGATGCATTTTCTGCGTTACTTTACTCTGCTTCAGAGCAAAGCAGAGGCTCTCTTTTGTTTGTCTTCCTAGCACTCTGTTTTAGCATTTATTAGATTATCTAATTATTGCTAATAATTGTTTATGTGCTTGCTTCCCCTTCTAGCATGTGTATTTCTAATAATGATTTCTCTTTTGTGTTCCTCTAGTGTCTACTTACAATGTTGGCACATACTGGCTTTTTTTTTTTTCTTTTTGTGATGGAGTTTCAGTCTGTTGCCTAGGGTGGAGTGCAGTGGCATGAGCTCGGCTCACTGCAACCTCTGCGTCCTGGGTTCAAGCGATTCTTCTGCCTCAAACTCTCAAGTAGCTGGGACTACCGGTGCGCACCGCCACACTCAGCTAATTTTCTTATTTTTAGTAGAGGCAGGGTTTCACCACATTGGCCAGGCTGGTCTCGAACTCCTGACCTTGTGATCTGCCAGCCTAGGCCTCCCAAAGTGCTTGGATTACAGGAGTGAGCCACCATGCCCAGCCCATAGTAGGTTCCCAACACATATTTGAAGGACTCGCCAGTCTCAGCCATTTGTTCTTTCTTACTACTTTGACTATGAAGCACTTCATGCTAACTGTCATTTATCAAGTGTGTAAAGATGAAGATTCATGTTGTTTCCTCTTTCGATATTATTTGCCCCTTTTTTTTCCTACAGCCTTCATCCATTAATGAAGATGCAGCTGAAATGTAACCTCCAGACTCTCTTCCCTGATCACGTTACTTCTCATTATTCTCTTTGTCAACGTACTTCCATAGTTCCTGCTTTATACTTTGTGCCATCCAATTTATGCTTTCTACCTCTTTGCTTTTATATCCCAGAGGTACCTGAGAAACACTAGAAAAAAATTATGCATCTGAGAATTTCAAAATCGGATTTGTCTGGATTACTGAAAACAACATCTCGGCTTGTCTGCTGAGTGCCCTTTGTACTAGTTTACTAGGGTTGCCATCACACATACCACAGAAATTTATTGTCTTTGCAGTTTGGAGCCTAGAAATCCAAGATCAAGATGTCAGCAGGTTTGGATTCTTCTGAGGACTCTTGCCTGGGCTTGCAGACAGCTGCCTTCTCACAGTGCACTCACAGGGCTCTTCCTCAGTGTGCATGCCTCCCTGGCATCTCTCGATGTGTATTCATCTGCCCGTCTTCTAAGGACGCCAGTCAGAAGAATTAGGGCCCACCCTATGAGCCTCATTTTAACTTAATTACCTCTTTAAAGACTCTATCTCCACGTTCTTTGATACAGGGACTCAGCATTTCAACATAAGAAGTTTAAAGGGGGCACAATTTAATCCATGACGTTATTAATTTACAGCTCAATGCTTAGGTCTGGAATTGCCAATTGGAGGAGAGCCCAACCTGCTGGACACTAGAGACCATGCATGCACTGCTGCAGGGGCCACTGAACACAGACACAGACTGTTCATGGAAAGCCTGACACGTACCATGGCCTCACCAGGCCTCGGGACTCAGAGGAACCTGGAGAGACACAGGCTTTTGGGAAAGGAAGAAAATTAGGACAGGGGCCTACCTTATTCTATGTCAGAACTTGAACCGAATGTAAATTCACCACCCACTGCTCAAATAGTGGGACCAGTTTGGGTGGGACTCAAGTCTCTGCTTATACCCAGAGAGGGTGAAATCAGTTGGTGGGATACTGTGGTGAGTCTTAAGGAGGCAATTATAAAATTTCCTGAACGTTTATTTACTTGCTGTTTAATAAGCACAAACAAACTGAAAAGACAGCCATTCTAGAGTTAGGAGTCCCTATTATTTGTAATGTCTTTTGTTCAGTTAAGACTTGGGACAATGAAGGTCAACACCATGAGGTACAAAGTTGAATCCGACATGGTTCAAAAGAGAGAACTGTCTAGTAGAACAGATAAAGCATGCTCTTAAATTAGATCAAATGGCATAACCCCTGACAGTCTGTTGTAAAGTGTAGAGTGCCACACAAAGGTAGCTGTTTCTCATCAATCACTGTAACACAGTATTCTCGATGCTGGTGAAGCAGAGACAAAGCCCAGTGAGAGATCAGAAGATGACTTCATCCCTATTAGCATCTTGCAGTGCTGGGCCTGAGTAGACACAATAAATATACATTGACAGGCACCATGAGGCCCAGGAATGTCTTTTTCCTTCTGCCCTCCTGGACTCTAAGGAGAAGATCCAGCTTCTTTCTTCATGTTTTCACCTCTCTTCTTTGAGATGATACCCATAACATGATGCCAACAGCATCATGATGAAATATGAGAACTTGAGTCAAATCTTGACCTCCACCACTTGCCAGTTACATGACTGGAGCATTGCTATCTATAGTCCTCTGTGAACTGGGCTGAAATTTTCTACCTTATATTCTTGTGTAGATTAAGTGCAATCATAAATACAGCACAGAGCACAGTTCTTGGTACAAAGTAAATTATTACTTCTAGTTTTTCTCTTTGAGCTTGCAGGGCATTTCAGGAAGTGCAACGTAGAACCCTTAGCAAAGGGCACGTCTGTTTTCTCCCTCTCTTTCCACATTCACAATGAGTTTAACTCTGAAATCAGGTCAAAGCAGTAAGGGTCATACCTGCCAGTTTATGGGAGTTTGTGGGCACACAATGGTCATGTGTTCCTGGCCACTGTCTATTGCTTGACCACCTCTTCTTCCCTCACGGTTTGCCTCCGTTGCAGAGTACAACAAATTCCTGGGACTGTGACCACCTAGTTTATCACCCAGTTTCAAGGTACTGGGATAAGCTGGGGATCAGAAGGAAGAAGATTTCAACTGAATTTTACCTCAGTAATTTTCTATGACTTTGGACGATGAACTAAACTTCATTGAGCCTCAGTTTCCTCATCTATGATGTGCTTGTACTAACAAAACTGATTACAAGGTCTTGGTATATGAATTGAATTGAATAACATTTTGGTATGATTATCCTTGTTATTAGTCATTCAAATATCTGAACAGTAACAGTATGAAAAATGAAAATTCAGTTCAAAGGCCACAGACTCAATAAACAACTTTATCAGAACAACAACAAAAACTTTGTCTAAAAGTACTCATTTTTGTCTCGACTGTGAATTTATTAATTTTGATTACTGAAAGACACGAGATTATAATGCCAGGTTATTATTTTTGTTACTTGAGAAAGGTTCGAAAAACAAATTGAATCGTACAGCAGATAAACAGTTTAGATGACTCTTAAGTTATTTTATATTATGTTATTTGGAAATGGCTACAAAGGGCAAGGGAAGACTTGTTACTGATTCTTGTATGCAGCCTTTTTCTCTTATTCATTTGTTAAACAACATGTAGAAAAAGAGTTAGCAAAGAAGACTGAGTAGATAGATAAAAACAAAAGAGGTCGCTTTTCACTTATTTATTCACTCAGTTAACAATTTAGTTTTTGCTATGGGCTCTACATTCTCTGAGGTACTAGTGAAACAGTGGTAAATAAAGCAGTTGTAATCCATGCTTTTATGTAGCTTATGGCCTATTTCATTCTAAAGGCGGTAACAAACACTATATAAGAAAATGAATAAGCATATCAAGATATGAAGGAAATGAGGAGTGCAGGTAGGTAATAATGATGTATGTGTATTTTTGGGACC
This sequence comes from Saimiri boliviensis, assembly GCF_048565385.1. NCBI lineage: Eukaryota > Metazoa > Chordata > Mammalia > Primates > Cebidae > Saimiri > Saimiri boliviensis. The sequence continues at coordinate 21,412,725 of NC_133454.1, read as the reverse complement.
TGCTTACATAAAATGATTGGGAGGCACACTCAGGAAGAAACGTTTACACCACATCTGAGTGACTATTAGAATATTATGTCTTTAGCTTCTAGGTGAAACTGGAAAGCTGAGTTCTTTTTGTTGATAGAATGTATGCCACGTGGAAATATCCAAATAAATTCTTGTTTAATTTTTAAAAACTTTGTGTTCTAAGTACCGATTTATATCAAAAGTGAAATCAATCACCTTAGCTAGTAAAACAAATAGGTACGTGCAGTGAAACAGCAGGTAAGATTTTCTAAAATCTCTAAAAATACTCGACGCCGTAATAATAACGCTAAACATTTTAAAAATTCGTGGCCAAACTAACTGGCACTTACAGTTACTCTCTCTTGCATATGCACATAAGGAAATTTTCAGAGACCACAAATACAGAGGGAGCAAACTAGAGTAATAAATAAAAGCCGAGTGGTTAGCTTGCAGATATTTGCCAAGACCAGTTGTCCAGAGTCTTAAGTTTTAATGGCTTTAGAGCCACAAAGGATGCATAATTAGACATGCGGACTCCTACAGACATCTGAGAGCCTCCGAGGCTGCATCGTCAGTAAGGGCAATTGTGAGTGGGGGTGTGGAGGCTGCCACCAAAGAAAGCCACAGGAGAACTCTGTCCTGGCATTGGATCTCAGGATAGAAAAAAAAATTATCCCTGAGAATTTGTAACTATAGGCCATACCTCAAGGAGATTTGGAATTTGAAACTACGCTGTGTAGTTTGTGAAACCTCAAGTATAAAACATCCTAAGAGTGATCTTGGTTTGGTGGTGCCTTAGGAATCCTGGCAGTAGTGGAAATGCAAATTTGCTTTAGAGAAACTAAAGCATCAAGAATGAGAAACACAAATGGCAGAATTCGATACCAGAGACTTCGTATTTAAGGTGTCTTCAGTGCAGGAAAGGGCAACAGGCAATTAAACACAGTATGATAACATTCTACAATAAGTGTGTGAAGAGATTCCCAGAGGAAAGGACTAAACCCAAACTTAGATCAGGTAAGGCTTCCCAGGTGAAATCATGTTTAAAAATGAATGGGAGGTGGGCGTGGTGGCTCATGCCTATAATCCCAGCACTTTGGGAGGCTGAGGCAGGTGGATCCTCTGAGGTCAGGAGTTCAAGACCAGCCTGGCCAACATGAAGAAACCCCGTCTCTACTAAAAATACAAAAATTAGCTCGGTGCAGTGGCATGCCTGCAGTCCCAGATACTCGGAAGGCTGAGGCAGGAGAATCACTTGAACCCAGGAGGCAGAGGCTGTGGTGAGCTGAGATTGCGTCACTGCACTCCAGCGTGGGTGACAGAGACTCCATCTCAAAATAATAATAACAATAATAAATAATAATAATAATAATAATAATAATAGGTGTTATCCAGGCTAGAAGAGTAGAGGAGCCAAAGCAGAGAGAGTCTAAGAAGTTAAATAGCAACACTTCCACAATAATCCATCTTGGGATTTTTACCCAATATAAAAATATTAAAAATGTTTAAAAAATAAAAGATGAAATAAAACATGAGACTAGAATATTATTATATAAGTGATTCGAAGTATTTGAAAAGAACCATATGCAGTATGTTGTATAACGTTTCAGTCAATGATGGACCACACATACAAGGGCAGTCCCATAAAAGTATCACGGAGTTGAAAAATCCCTAATGGCTAATATTTACTGAACTATACTTTTTAATTGTTATTTTAGAATGTACTCCTTCTACTCGCATATGTATTATAAACAGCTTCAGGAAGGTCTTTCAGGAGGTATTCCAGAAGAAGGCATCGTTATCATAGGAGATTACAGGTATTGATCCTGAATACCTTCTAGTGAAACAAGATGTAGAGACAGAAGATGGTGATATCAATTATCTTGACTCTGTGTAGGCCTAGGCGAATGTGCCCACATATGCCTTAGTTTTGCACAGAAAAAGTTTAAAAAGTAAAAAAAAAAATTAAAAATAGAAAAAAGCTTATAAAGACAAAAAGAAAATGTTATTGTATAGCTGTACAAAGTGTGTTTTATACTAAGTGTTATTACAGAAAGTCAAACAAGTTAAAAAGTTACAGTGAGCTAAGGTTAATTTATTGAAGCAAACATTAAAAAATACATTTAGCAGATCCTAATTGTACAGTGATAATAAAGCTTATAGTAGTGTACGGTAATATCCTAGGTCTTTACATTCACTCACCGCTCAATTCACTAACTTACCCAGAGCCATTCAGTCCTGTTAGCTCCATTTATGGTAAGTGCCCTATATAGATATACTAGTTTTTATTTTTTATATCACATTTTCGCCATAGCTTTTCTAGTTGAGACATGTTTAAATACATAAATACTTATCATTGTGTTACAACTGCTAATAGTATGCAGTACAGTAACATGCTGTACAGGTTTATAGCCTAGGAGCAGTAGGCTATACCATATGGCCTAAGTATGTAGTAGAATATACCACCTAGGTTTGTGTAAGTACATTCTACAATGTTTGTACAACAAATTGCCCAAAGATGCATTTCTTGGAATGTATCCCTATCATTAAGTGATGTAAAAGTGAACATGGAACTTCCAGAAATAAAATAATTTTAAAAAAAGCTCCAAATCCAACAAGTGTATAAACAACCAACCAAATAAAAAAACTCTATATTTTTGTTAAAGAGCAGTTTTAGGTGAAAGGATTATTAGTAAATTAAAAAAAAAATGTCTGAAGAAGTTATACAGAGTACAGTACAGGTAAACAAAAACAAAGATGAAAAAGTTAAGAGACATGAAGAACGGAAAAAGAAAGGCTAACTTATGTTTAACAGTAATCACAGAGAAGAGAATAAAGAAAATTTGGGAGATACGGTATTATTTTACAGTTGAGAATGTTCCAGAACCAATTAAAAATAAATCGGCATTAGAAAACAAAAGGATTCTAAGTTAATGTGTAAAATACGTAACTAGATATATCATGAAGAATGTGTATAGCATTAAAGACTAACAGGAAATCTTAAAAGTAGCCAGAGGGAGAAAAAATAAAAGAGCAAAAGAATAACTAGACAGATGGTGAACTTAACAAGAATGGATGCCAGAAAAGAATATTTCAGAATTGAGAGAAAATAGTCAATCTAGAATTGTATAATCAACAAAGCTATCTTTAAATGGGAGTTAAATAATGATTTTTTAAAAATAGACAAGAACAGAGAGAGACTACTAATAACCCTTTCCTAGAGAAATGTAAAGGATGTACTTTAACTGAAGGAAAGCAACCCCAGAGGGAATATTTGAAATGCAAGACATAATGACAAGCAAGTCAATGACTATACCTTGTGTGTGAAAGGCTAATTGATCATACATATGAAAATCAATGAAATAGGATCCCTAGTTCACTTGCAATATGAAAAGTCAACTGTAGATAGATTAAAAATTCAAATGCAAAAAAAGGAAACTTTATGCCTTTGGAGAAAATGAAGATTATTTTTTAACCCCAGTGTTTAGAAGATTTATTATCCTAGATGTAAACTGCATAAACCAGAGGTAAAATTTGACTCTATTTAATTTAAAAAAAAAAAAAACTTTATCAAAAGAGAACACGGAAATCCATAAAACAGTTACCTACAAAATAAAAAGTTTAAAAAAAAAACAATTGAACAACTCCATAGTACATGTCAAATAACGTGAACAAGCAGTTTTCAGGAGACAGATGAAGAAAAATATGCTAAACTTCAACGGTAAAAGGAGAAAAATTAAAATGACTTTGAGATTATATTTAATCTACTAGATGGCTCCAAGTTAAAAAGTCTTACAATACTAAGTGTTGGTGAAAATATGGAGTAACAAGAACTTATATAAAGAAATTAAATTCTAAAGCATATTCCCTAGACTGAGAAATTCTCACTGATTTGCACTGAGTCATATACAAGAGTGTCAGCAACAAACAAAACTCATCGCTTAAAACAAAACAAAAAAAGCTATAAGAACAACTGAAATGACCTTTAAATAAGAATGAATAAATCAAGTACAGTATATTCATTCAATGAAATAATATATAGTAATAAAATGAAGTAAATATGTACTATAGTTATACTCACTGGTATAAATGATTCTTACAAATTTTGACTTAAAAAAGATGCAGTAGATGGTGGCTCATGCCTGTAATCCCAGCACTTTGGGAGGCCAAGGCAGGTGGATCATGAGGTCAAGAGATCGAGACCCTCCTGGTCAACATGGTGAAACCCCGTCTCTACTAAAAATACAAAAAATTAGCTGGGCATGGTGGCACGTGCCTGTAGTCCCACCTACTCAGGAGGCTGAGGCAGGAGAATTGCCTGAACCCGGAGGCGGAGGTTGCGGTGAGCCGAGATCGCGCCATTGCACTCCAGCCTGGGTAACAAGAGTGAAACTCCATCTCCCAAAAAAAAAAAAAAAAAAAAGACACAGTAGAGTATTATGTATGCATAAACACACACACACACACACACACACACACACACACACACACACACAATTTCAGGGAAACCACAAAAGCATCTACAGACACATTATCCAAATACAAGTTACTATGGTTTCTGGATATAAGATCAATATATAAAAACCAACTTCATTTCTATATACCACCAAAAAAAAGTATAGCACAATAAAGCACCATTTTTCATTTATTATAACAAATAAAGTACCTGCATATACACAAACATAGAAATCATATTAATATGTAAGTGAATATTATCAATCCCAAATATAGAATAGCATTTTCCTCAGAACGAAAATATAGGAAATGGTGTCAGGGAAGGAAACAGGAGGCTTCAACTATATTGGTAATTTTTATTTCTTAAAGGGAGGGGTATTTACCATATATATATATATATATATATATATATATATATATATATATAATGTTTTATATCTTTAATATTAGAAAATACACGTTCTTTAAAATCCTCAAAAATTGGACCTCCAATCTAATATTTAAGCCAGGTTTCTATTCGGAGCCATGGTTCCCCATGAAGCCATAGAAGGAGGTGAAATGAAGAAAGTAAGATACACTTTGGAGAAGGAAGGAAAATTCAGAGGCTCCAGGTGGTACCTTTTTGGGTTGTTGAGGTTTTCTTTGTAAAGTCACATTTTTATTCAAAACATCTTCCACTTCCTGAGAACTTTTTTTTTTTTTTTTAAAGAAAATCTTTCCATCCATGGAAGTAACATTTTCTTGAGTTACCTTCTCGGTTCCTCTTGTTTTTTATATTCCACAACTTCCTATTTGAACTGCGTTACTCATATATGCGCCATTTCTCCTCTATTCCTCTCCCCCAGTGTGAAGTCTGTTTTCCTGAAGTGGAGTGTAGTTTGCTCTCAGAACTTACCAGCCGAAAGGAGGGGACAGTGTGGTGTGAGAAGAATACAGGCTATGGGAGTTAGGTAGAACTAGATTCAAACTCCATTTCTAGCCTGTAGTAGCTGGGCTGCTCCAGGTGAACGACTTTACCTCTGAAAGCTTCATTTCCTCAGTTGAGAACTAGACATATTAATAGCTAACATCTCAGGAAGTTGTCTGGTGAGAAGTGTTAAATGACAGTAACCTGACTCAGAGCAGGCACCTGATAAACATCAGTTCCTTTACCCCTTCATTTTCTTAGTTTGAAAGATCTGGAAGTGTCTACAGTCGAGTTGTATCATTGCCAACACTACGGAAAATGGAGGTTTAACGGTAATCTATCTACACAGCAAGCCTAATTGCTTTTGAATAGGCAGCCATTTTACTAGTAATGTAACAAGGGTTTACAGATGGTAATTTAATGGACTGAACACTCACACTTAGCAGCCTGGTAGGACCCTGGCAAAGGTTGATGTTCAGGAACTGGTAAAATTCAGTCTGTGAAAGTTCCCAGGTACACTGGGACACTTCCCTTGTATCCACAGGATAGAAATCAAACAGATCCTAGATACTAGGATCAAGTTCTTGCCTCTAAAGTGTCATTCATTCTTGAAATAAGCCTTAATACAAAAGCTAAACTCCTCTCTACCATCGTCAACACGTACAACAGAGTTTTTTAAATGTGAAGGTTTTCCCATGTTTCACTGAAGATGTGAAAGTATTCTTTTAGATTATACATTAATGATTCAGGTAAACATGTCTTTCTTGCTAGAGGGTACATGGAATATCATATAGTCCAGTAATGTCACACCTGTCATGGGCATTACATATTAATCAAATAGTACAAGCTTTCTTCTTCCTCATCAGGACAACTGTCCAGTGATCTGAAGATGCCATCCAGTCCTCCTTGAGCTTTTACTTGTCCAGGCAAAATCTGCCTTATTTTTTCAACTATTGTTCAAGATAAAGTTTTTATCTTAAAAAGTGATGATAAAGAGAATATGTTCAAAGATGTCGTCAAAAAGTAAACAATATTCTAGATGTATTCAGAACAAAAACTTATAGAACAGGATTATCGCCTCCCTTCTCATTTATACTGAAGTTCAGTTAATGCAGCTTAAGAGTGCCTTAGAGTCTTTGATGAAACCACTCCACTTCTCCCTAATTAGTAGGCTTGGCAGGAACTAAATTCCAAAAGTCTTCTTCACACAACCTGCTTCTGCACTGTGTCTGCTCACCCTGTGCTTGCATGATTCATTACCTGGGCAAGTATTTGTAAAGAGCTCACACTGTGCCAGGTACTACGCTGGCTGCAAGAGATACAATCAACATACAGCTCCAATGGTTAAGGTGTTTTCAGTCTAGGAAAGGGTAACAGGCAATTATACACAGTACAGTAACATTCTACAGAAGTACTGCAGGAGATTCCCATAGAAAAGAACTAAATCCAAACTTAGAAAATCGAGTAAGACTTCCCAGGTGAAGTGACATTTAAAAATGAATGTGGATTCTCCAGGCTAGGGGAGAAGAGGAGCCAAAGCAGACAGAGTCTCAGAAGTCATACAGCACCACTTCAACTGTAATCTGTTGGATGAGAAAGTCACTAGGTCCACACAAGGACAAGGGGAGATGCCACAGATGCCATCTCTTCATGGAATATTGAGCAGACGTGGAAAATAGAAGAGCAGGCATTTGGAAAATGTAGTTTGCCACGTTAAGCAATGTGGTATGGTTCAAGTACAGAATATGAGAGGTTGGGAAAAGGTCAGAGACAGAACCAAAAGTCAGCTTCAGCTTGTTAGATTTGTGTTTTTGCTTTAATCCCCATTTTCCTTGGCACGGCGTTCTCTGCCAAGGCTTTAGCGGCAACCTAGAGAAATAATTCTTTAACACATTGGCAAATGTGCCATTATGTAAAAGAAACAGAATGCCTCAATCTGTTAAATATTTCCAGTATGGGGATAGGAATATTTATGGATAAGGGAGAGTCAACAGACCTGGTAGATCATGTATGTGATAGGGAATCAAAGGACAAAGTTTAAAGTCCCTGCTATGAAATCTTGGACAAGCTCTTAACCCTTCTTAAGATTTCCTTCCTTCATCTACAAAATGTGGATAGTGACCGTACTGAATTGCTATAGAGAAAAAAATCAAACAATGCTGTAATGTAAGATATTATTAGTGATTTGCATCTTAACATCAACCGCAAGAAAGTAAGCTCAGTGAGGGCAGGATTTTTATCACTTGTATTTTAGGGTCCCCATGACCAAGAACAACCCTCAGATCATAGAAGAGGCTCAGGTACTTGTCAGAAGAAAACTTCTCAAATGAAGGATTGAATGGATTTCTCTATAACTGCACATAAGCCAAAGGCTCCCTAGGTGGGTGGAGTGTGGCGTGGTCAGAAAGGGATGCTGATAGGATGGATTACCAGGCATGAATCAGGGGCACAGACTCATCAAATGGGGCTCTCAAAAACTGTGTGATCAAACTCTATATAATCACATTAAAAAACACATGAGACCCTGACATCCAGAAACATGAGCTGATCAGCTTGGAGGTCCCACAGATGGTAAACAGCAGAACTGGGGCTAGAACTAGGTCCTCATGATTCCCATGGGGTGTGTGTGAAAGGTGCTATGTTTTCTCGGATGGGCACTGATACCATAGTTATGATTCTGATCGTGGTTCTCCTACCTCAGTCTGGAGATCCACTTATTTAGCTGTTCCATAATCTAAAGAAAGAAATATTGTTTACAAGGAAATCTTTGTAAGGTAGAATTACATTTATTATTATATGAGTCTTCTCATTTACATACACAATAATGGTTGTGAATATTCATTGCCTTCTGCTATGTGGAGTCACTTCATTAGTCCCCATCTGTGTCCCCTCCATCAATACAGTCGGTGTTATGATGGGGACTGCCTACCAAGAACTCTGAGCAAAGCCCTGGGAGAGCCTTCACTTAAGAGGTACAAGAACAGATGTTAAAGGGCAGTGTTAGAGTCTATCAATGCTTATTGAGGGCTTTATTCTTTGTTGCAGTGAAAACGTACAGAACTGTGAGAAAGACACTAGAAAGGAAGAAGCTATTTGTCTGAAGTTTGTTTAGGGAACACAAAATGACAAAGGTTGGCCATCTACTTGTGAGGTAAGTATTCCAAATCCCATTTGACATATAGGAATCTAACTCTCAGACAGTATTTCTACCGGACCAGTTTTCCAGGCCCTAACAACACAAGGGGCTGTCTAGAGTGGTGATGCTCAGCCTTGGTTGCGTATTGTAATAACTTGAGGCACTTGAAAAATACTGTGAGGTTCCACCCCCAGAGATACTGACTTAAGAGACATGGATGAACCTGGAAACCATCATTCTCAGCAAACCGACACAAGAGCAGAAAATCAAACACCGCATGTTCTCACTCATAGGCGGGTGTTGAACAATGAGAACACATGGACACAGGGAGGGGAGCACTACACGCTGGGGTCCGTTGGGGGGAAATGGGGGAGGGACGGGGAGGTGGGAAGGGATAGCATGGGGAGAGATGACAGATACAGGTGAGGGGAAGGAAGGCAGCAGGCCACACTGCCATGTATGTTCTTCACATGTATCCCCAAACCTAAAATGCAATAAAAAAAAATTTAAAAAAAGAGATATTTAGGTAAGACCCATGTCTTGGAATTTTATCAACGCTCCACAAGATTCTAATATGCAATGCCGAGAACTAACGGTCTAGACCATGATTTGACAAACGTTTTCCATAAAGGACCAGAGATTAAAAACTGTATCCTTCATAGGCCATACAGTCTCTGTCCCAACTATTCAGCTTTGCCACTGTAGCACAAAAGCAGTCACAGGTAATATGTAAGCAAGTGAACACGGCTATGTTAAAATAAAACTTTATTTCTAAAATCAGGTGGTGGGCCAGATACAGCACAAAGCCTGCAATTTGCTGACTTGTGGTCTAGACAGTAAAGTCATCAATCATGAACTGAAAGGGAGTATATTTAAGGTCAGGTGATGTTATTTGTGGAAGGACAGTTGTGTTGGTTGGGGCGGACAATTAAAGGTGAAATAGTATTACTCCCAGAAGCCAATTTCTAAAAGCATGCATAACATAAAATCCTACTTTTTGCATTAGATAGTTAATTTTATATTTTTGGAAAGTCTCTTGTGACTAATAAGGTTTTTAAACACTGCTGCTACCTTCTGTTCAAATGTTTTTGTATAGCTATGTAAACACACACCCACTTTTACAGCTCATATCTTCAGAGCATTTTACACAAAAGATTCATGGTTCACATCATATTTCTGCTAATGTATTTGCAGTAAATACTGGGCGTGCATGCTCATAATCTGTTACCATTATCTTTTCAGACTGTTATCTTTGACAAAAAAATAATAATATTGTGGGAACAGCCAGGGGTTTTGCCTTCCTCACTGGTAAGGGAAATGTTTTGTGGTTAACAGAGTACTTTTGGGTTTTTCCATTTGACTCAACTATTGACATGCCCATGGTCCTGCCAGAATTGGGTCATGGCCCCTGGTTTTTCTTTGGCAAAGTTATGACATTGGTTAGGCTTTCCAAGTGCTGCTCAGTTAAAGAACCCAAGGTCCAGCCAGGTCTGGTCAGGCCAGGAGCACATGGTAGGGCCACAACAAATGGCAGGAGGGCTGGGATTGGTTGGGTTGCCAAGTGGTTCTATGCAAGTGGGGTGGGAGGAAAGAGTCAGGCAGTTTTGCCCATAGCCTCAGCTTTCTGTCACTCCCTATCCTGATGATCTGGTCTGTACGGTGGGGCTTGTGCCTCAATATCCTGTTTGCTGCTACTACTGCCTCTGCTTCCAAAGTCTTCACCACTTCATGACACTTTACTCCCCCAACCTTCCTAGTTCCTTATAGAATTGGCATTGGGATTTGGTTCTAAATGCCATCCCGGTTGTCTGGGCCAGATAATGATAATAATATTAATGATTAATCATAATAATTCTATTAACTGATACATTGAGAGTTTTTTATGCAAGTCTTCATCAACGCATTTTTATGTATTATTTGGGGCATTAACTGAATACAGTCTCTTGAGGGAGGATACTTCAGACTATACTTAAAGTGTGTACAACCTCTTAATATATATAAGTATTCCCTGCACTGCTTATCACTATCTGGAAACTTGCTTTGAAATAATTCCCATAGGATTCTCCTGTCGCTACTCATATGTCTTATTCTGGACAACAACAGTCAAATTAAACACCTTTGACCTTTGGTGAGGAGTGGCATTAAATCCCATTTCAGACTCCCCTTTGGATACTATAGAATACAAAACACCACTTGCTTCAGGGTATCTATAATGTAGGATTAGACCAGCCCAGGTCTGGACATTCCAACTTCTCAGTCACTTGCATGAGGCCATTAACATGTTTCATACCTATGCCTATTCATCATTAACACAGAGGATACCAACATGAGAAAGAATCCCCTACCACCCTGGATACATTTAGACTCTTATCTAGTAGACAGATGCTTAATTATATAATTCTCATCACAACCACCACTATCAGCCCCATCTCAGTCAACACCACTATCACCTTCATCTCGGCCACCAGTCCACTGCTACTACCACCATTCCCAGTGCCAGCCAACAAAACTGGCACCATCACTACCAGCATCACCTTCAGCACCCCAAACCCACCGTCACTGGCCCCCACTACCCAGTGCTCCCACTGCCCATCCATACCACAGCCACAGCACTACTCACTGCTACTGCACATCTCCTCTTTATTCTTTGTAGTTTATCTGTACTCCACATGAAGCTTACAACAACCCTCAAGATAGGTAACAGGGGCTTTAATTTACAAAGGAGGAACTTCATGTTTAAAGAATGAAGGTGATTTATCCCTGGCCACACAGCTAATAAAAGGAGAGCTGGCACTTAAATCCAGCTCTGTTGGACTCCAATGCGCATGCTCTTTCTGGAATACTGATTCACACCTCAGGGCTTTCTCTGTATGAGATGTTCTTCTAAGTAGGTGGATTAACTCACTGAATCTTAAAAACAACCATGAAAAGTAGGCACTAGTATTATTCTTGCAGACAGCAAGGCCAGTAAGGCAAAGTGAGAAACGGTCAAGTCTCTTGACAAAGGTCAAGGGGCTAATATTTAACTAGGTTTCCAGGGTAGACTGTCAGACTTCAGGCCAGTCTTCCTAATCCAGCTCTGAACTGCCTTTCATGGACACTTCCAGAGACCTTAGCAACACCACCAGGTGGCTATGCTAGAGAAGAGGGTAATAATAACACAGAAATCAGGATAACAGACAAAGTCAGGGAAGACTCCTCAGAGCAGACCCCTTTGAGCTAAATATTCCCAGGTACATACTATCCAGCAGAGAAGCCCCTGCTAGCAGTGTGGGGTTGTAAGCTGAAGAAAGACGAACTATTGAATAAAAGTTCCTGAAAAAAGATGTTTATTTCCCTTCCTGGCTATCAGTTTACCCAGCTTCAGGTTTTACTTCTTGCATTCTAAGCAAGACAACATCCTTAAAAAAGCAATTTCTTTGTCATGTTTTTAAAACAGATAAAATCTAGTTTTCATTTTACTATCTTATGAAATTTATGTTTTCTATTACCACTAAAAGTAGCACAGGGCAGTCAGACACATTGTTTTAGAATCATAATCTGAAGTTTGAGGATTCATTCTGAGGTTGAGCCTTTATAGTTAAGGGTCAAACCAGCTGCTGGTAAGAATTACATGTATTAGTGAAGTTAGTAAAGAGGATACTCTCTTCACCAAAGATATTTTCCAAGACACGTTGCAACTGAGGATGTTGTTTTTGCCTTGACTAGTGACTCAGTGGCTCACAGGCTTACTTTTATCCTCATATTCAATACAGGGGGGAGTGGTAAGCACAGAGACTTTGAGTCCATGTGATCTTAGCTAAACTATATGGCTTCAACATTTTTCAAATAGGGATAATAGTGGCATTTAACTCATAGGGTTGAAAGTCAGTGAATGAACAGTACTTTGAAATTTTATAAAGACATGGGTACTGAGGCTCAGAGAGGCCAACCTCTGAAAGCCACCCAGTGAGCTGGTGTCAGGAAAGCGCCACGGCTCACATGCTTTAACTTCCAGCTCATTGTTCCTGTACTGAGTAATTCCACCTGTTTCTTTAGGAATCATAGGGCACCTGAGACTGACTTCAAAGCACCAGGCCACAGCCTAGATCCCATGGAGTCCAAGGTGACTAAGGTGGAGAGGTAGGGATTAAAATGCTCATCAGTCCACTCAAGCCTTTCCAGTGCCCATTACCCTGCCAAGGGCATTTTACTGTCTCTGGTCCCATGGCAGTTCCACACTGTTAAAGGTGTTGCTGAAGCTACAGTTATTATAGTTATTAACATTTTATGAGCTTGTTATTCACCCCTTAAGCTTCTTAATATAAAGTGGTACGTTTTAAAAGCACAGCACATACCTAATTGATTCTGATATAAAAAGATTGCTGTACTCTTTGGATTTCTGCCTTTGCTTCTGAGTCTATGATGCATTAAGGAGAACAATGTAGATTTACAGAGTTAGAAATGGTACAAGACAGCTCAAATTTTTTCTTGCTGGAGATTGTACAATTGTGTTACTTCCAACGGACTTTCCTCTCTACTGTCGTGAATGATGATTTTTGTTTAACCTGTTTTTTTTATCCACGCAGATGCATTACCTAATGTCCATATCCAAAGAGCCCCACATTTCTGCTTTATGCAATGGTAACTCATATTTGAACTCTGGCTCTTTAGACGGTAGCTTTTGCCCATGGACGTTTTATCAATGATTTCTCTTGGTTTTTGTAAAATAAGTCTCTTTATTTTGAAAACGGCTTTGGCCCCAGAGTTGGAAAGGTTACATCCTACTCGTGTGTGACATCCTCAGCCTCCTCCTGTGATCTGTAAGGTGAAAACAATAGCATTTGTCCTGTATGGTTCATACGATTAATTTTAATGGACCCATGAAGATTAGAACTCAGACTCCTTTACTTTCATTCTCATATTTAATGAAAACAGTATTTAGAAATAAACCTATTTCTAGATTTTAAACTGTTTTAAGAATTGCCAAGGAACATACAAGCAGAAGAGATTATTGTTACTATCATTCTCTGCGTAATTTACCAAATTTCCTTTCATATTGCAAAACGACTGAAGCTCAACTGAAGCTAAAATTATTTTATTTCTTAAAATTAAAAAAAGATTATTGTCCTTGTGACTATCACTTAGCTGAGTATAAATTCTACATTATTTTAGACTATAGGATGGGGTAGAATAACCCATGTTCTTCAGAGGATAAAGATACGAATACATTTTGCACCTGCACTGAGAGTTTGAACCCATCTCTTTTCCAAAGGAGACTCCTATTCTCCTTTCCTCAGTTTCTTGCTCTGGATGGAGATAAACCTTGTATCCAAATCGGAAAAAAACTCAAGTGGGAGTCTCCACTTCTCCATGACAATACTAATGATGAAAATATCTGACAGAATGTTTCTGAAGTACTTGCATCACGTTAGAAGTAAATACATACATCAATCATTATGCTAAGAATAGACTTTCTCTCATTTTCTCCTCCCACAAGTATCTACCGAGTATCCCATGTGATATCAAGTCTTGTGCTGGGCACACATTTCCCAACTCACGGTTCTCCCAGTTTAGCTGAGGACCTTCCATCACAATACATGGAGATAAGTTTGTATTACAAGAGGCAAAACTAGAACTGAAGGAGTAAAGACAAGTGTCACTGTTGTTTAGGTAGAGGAGGGGATGCTTAAATTGTCCGGAAGGGTAAATAGGAACCAACCAGATGTAGGAAAGATGGGTGATGTGTTTGCTACAGAGAGAAGAGGGTGTCCAGAGGCAGTATGTTGCATTACAACGTAACACAGACTATAAAGGACAAATTGTTTGGTGTTCATGGAACAATAGAGTTTGTCTAGCTGAGTATCCTGCAGTGATACCACTGCAGGATGAGCCAAGGACCAGGTATCTGAAGGTATGGGAGGTTAACATTACCACAGAGAGGTCCACTGTCACATCTGATGGGGTGGGGGCGGCGGGGGGGAGCGGGTTGCGTATCTGGAATCCATACATGGAAGAATCTGTGATAATAATAGGATCTTAACTTTATAAATTATTTAATTTCTTTACTAATAAAATGGTAATGATACTATCTCCCATACAGGGTATTTTTGAGACTCTGGTCTTTGTAAAGTGCTGCATATAGAGCAGGCTGTTGAAGGTCATTCCTGCCAGCACTCTAGGTATCAACCCTTCTCCTTATCCTAAGGTCTTTACTGCTGAAATTATTCCCCCTTCTCTTAAGTCATTAGTTTCTTCCTCCCTTCTATTAACTCACCAGAGTGAAAATTCAGTTGATAGTTTCTTTGTTTTTTTAAAAAAAGTTCTCATCTCTTTACATTCTATCCCAACTATGGCTAACTTTTTTATAAAATTGGGAAAATTCTTGAAAGAGATCTCTATAGCCTCCGTCTATGCTTTATCTCTTCGCATTTTATATTATGATGAAGCTTCCACCTCCACCATCCCTAGAGACCGTTCATGCCAAGGTTTTCAGCCATCCCCAGTGGTCACTTCTCTGCTCTCGTGTCCCTTTCCCTTTCAGCAGTGACTGACGTGCTGACTTCTCTCTCGGCGGTGAAATGTCTCCTTCTGGCTTCGCTGATGTCACAGTCTGCTGATTTTCCTCTTACCGCCTGGCCCCTCTTGCTTGGTTTCCTTTGTTGTCTCTGAATGGTGGCCTACCAAGGTCTTTCTCCTTGGCCCTTTCCTCTACATCTGTAGGTTTGTTACACAGGTAAACATGTGCGATGGTGATTTGCTGCACCTATCAACCCATCACCTAGGTATTGGGCCCAGTAGGCATTAGCTATTTTTCCTGATGTTTTCCCTCCCCCAATCACCGGCCCAGCCCCGCTGCCACCACAAGCCCTAGTGTGTGCTGTTTCCCTCCCTGTGTCCGTATGTTTTCATTGTTCAGCTCTCACTTAAAAGTGAGAACATGCAGTGTATCTACAAGGAACTTTAATTTACAAAAACAACCAACCAACCCCGTTAAAAAGTAGGCAAAGGACATGAACAGCCACTTCTCAAAAAAAAAGACATTTATGTGGCCAACAAACAAATGAAAAAAAGCTCAACATCACTGATAATTAGAAAAATGCAAATCAAAACTAGAGTCAGAAATGCCATTTGATCCAGCAATCCCATAACTGGGTATATACCCAAAGTAATATAAATCATTCTATTATAAAGATACCTGCACACACGTTCGTTGAAGCACTATTCACAAGAGCAAAGACATAGAATCAACCCAAACGTCCATCAGTGATAGAACTAGATAAAGAAAATGTGGTACATATATACTATGGAATACTATGCAGCCATATAAAGGAATGAAATCACATCCTTTGCAAGGACATGGATGGAGCTAGATGCCATTATCCTCAGCAAACTAAGGCAGGAACAGAAAATCAGCCCCCACAATTTTACCACCATAGAAAGATACAACCATATCACCAGCCCTGATCCTTTCTGAGGACTCAGGTGGTACTTAGAGTAGGACAAACTTATTACTATGGCTTATAAAAAAGTAAAGTTCCTGTCTCACAGACCCACCCAGGTTTCTGACCTCATCACATAACACTCTCCCCTTTGTTCATTACACCCAGGTCACATTGCCTTTAAAAACAAAAATTCCTTGAAGACACAAGCTTACTCCCTACTGCTACAAGTACTTTATGTCAGCTATTTGCTCTGATTGGAAGACTCTCCTAATATTCACATGTCTGGCTCTTTCCAGCCTTCTATGATCACCTTACCTAAAGTAATTTCAACATATTCATTTTCACATGACTTTATTCTAATTCTTGACATAGCTGTTATCATTATCTGATAATTTTTCCTATTTCATCTTGGTTGATATTTTCCCTTTACTAGAATGTTAGCCCCATGTGAGTGGGGAACTCATTTATCTTGTTAATTGTTTTATCCCAGGTCCCAGGACACTGCCTGGCAAAGGTAAATAAACATTAAACAAATGTTTGTAAAAGGAATGGGGTAACAAATAAATGTTAGTTTTCCTCCCACAAACCCTGTAAGCGAATGCTGTTTGAGTGAATGAATAAATAAGAAGCACTATGCTTATCTGCTCCATTCTTTATGTAGCTAGCCTTTGCAGAAATCTATCACGTGCATTGTATTTAAATTGCTCCATATGGTCCTTCTTGGGTGAGTGGGTTTTACTTTGTCCGGAGTTTGTCCCACTGGTAGATCACCTTAATTTCTCTGAAGTCTTTGACATTGTTCCTTTTATCCAGAAGGAAATAAAAGCAATAATTAGCAGCTGTCACTAACCATAAGCTGCTCTTGAAGGGTTGGATATCCCTTTCTAATCTTTGAGGGTCTAGAGGTTCCCTCCTAGAATGGAATTAACATGACTTTCAGAGGAGGTCATCCTGAAATACCATGTCAGGGAAATGTTTACATTGCATTTTTATTCAACACATAAAGGTAAAGGTAGAAAACAAATAATTAAGGGTCCATATTTAAAGGATCTTTCTTAAATTGGCCTGAATAATTTTGACTTCACTTCCCTTATAGTTACAGCCACTTAACAAAGCAGTGGTCCACCTGAAGCAACAGGCTCTCATACCCCCCACCCCCACCTTTCTGTGGACACTGAAGCAGTGGCCATCCCATGAGGATGTTTTGTGGATCAGTCTTCGTGTGCTAGAGTATTTTTCCATTTAATCCAGTTAACATATTTGGAGCACATATGTTGCACCAGCATTCTACTGAGCACTTTTTTTTTTTTTTTTTTTTTTTTTTTGAGACGGAGTTTCACTTGTTACCCAGGCTGGAGTGCAATGGCGCGATCTCGGCTCACCGCAACCTCCGCCTCCTGGGGTCAGGCAATTCTCCTGCCTCAGCCTCCTGAGTAGCTGGGATTACAGGCACGCGCCACCATGGCCAGCTAATTTTTTGCACTTTTAGTAGAGACGGGGTTTCACCATGTTGACCAGGATGGTCTCGATCTCTCGACCTCGTGATCCACCCGCCTCGGCCTCCCAAAGTGCTGGGATTACAGGCTTGAGCCACCGCGCCCGGCCTCTACTGAGCACTTTTACATGGATCTACAAGCTACTCTGTGAGGTAGGCAGGATGGTCACAGTTCGGACAGATGAAGAAACTGGTCTTCAGGGTGGTTTGTAACTGGCCAAGGTCCAGAGTGAGTATTCAAATAAAAATCTGTCTAACATCAAGGTTTGTTGCCATAGTTTTAGCTTCTTGTGTCTTTGTCTCCACTGTGGTCACTTTGTTCTTAGCCCAGAAACTAGGTCCTGCCTAGTCATGGAGTTTCCACAACCATTTTTCTAGTATTCACTGGTAACCCACTTAGAGGTGGGCTGATATGTAGAAGCATATTAGGTACCTGACTACTAGACCATTACTAAACGTGTCACCCTCACCCATGATCTCTTTCCCTGCAAAGTTACTCTACCTTCCCATCCATGTTTTGCATACGTAGTCATCCCTTGGTATTTGTGAGAAACTGACGCCAGTAGCCTTGCAGATACTAAAATCCACTCATGCTCAAGCCTCTCATACAAAATGACACAGTATTTGCACGTAACCTAGCACATCTTCCTGTATACTCTAAGTCGTCTCTTGAGTACTTATGATACTTAATACAATGCATAGATATCACTTCGTATGTGTGGATTCTGCTAAGAACTTGGCATGTGGCCAATTCAAGTCTTATTTCTTGGAAATTTTTCTCTTTCCAAATATTTTTACTTCTTTCAAATATTCTTTTTCCAAATATTTTTACTCCATAGTTGGTTGAATCCACAGATGCAAAAGTCACAGATATGGAGCACTGACTATATATAACTAGGATCCCAAAGAAGTACCCTTCAGCCAAGGACAAAAATGAGTTGATAAAATCACTAGCAGGTCTCAAAGACTTTTACGTTTTATTCATTGGTTGGCCTCACTTGCTCAGTTTCCTCTATTTAAAGTCCTATGGTTGCCACGCCATACAATTCCAAATCTTGCCATTTCACCCAGTTTAAAAAACACAAAACTTCCACCAGAATATGGGCAAGTAAATGTACATTTGGAGATCTGAGCTAAAAATCCTGTGGTCTGTCTCAGAGAGTTGATGGGATTGCCGTGCTCACTGCTGCAGAACATGTAGGTAGCTAAGAGATGCTGCCTTTGCCCTTTTCCAAATGGCTAAACTGAAAACATTCCCCGAGGGTAAAGAGGTACAGACTTGCCATTTTTTGTTTTATGTCAGTTTCTCAAGGTGGTGGTCAAGTATCCACATTATTTTATTAAAATCCCATTTTCGGTTACTTTCCTCTTCTCTTTTGTCCCATTTAGTACCTGGTGGACATGTGGAAGGACAGGGGTATCAGGAACAAGAGAACATACGACACAGAGGGGAAGAACGGCAGCCACGAGGAGAGAAGAATGAAAGAGGAACGTGGAAGACAGCAACCCGAACTAGAAGAAGGGAAGAGAAGTAAGATTTATTGAGCAAGCTCAGTGTACCAGGAACTGCTGGGGGATTCTGCTCAACTCAGAACAATTCAGCGCATAGACATTATTATTTGTCTTAGAAAAATAAGAAAGTCAGGTACAGGCAGGAGGCATAATGTACCACTGCTAATTAAAAGCACTGTCTGGCCACAAATTTCCTTCTTAATTCGGACTCAGTTAATCACCCTAAAACTCCAGGAAGTAAATCATATTCTATGCTTTAATAGAGAAAGGGAAACAGACTTTTAGTAGTCAAACATGTTTGTAAAATACTGGCTTAAATTTAAATTGGTCTCTTTAACACGGGACTTCCAGAGATTTTACTGTACTAAGAAAGATTCTGCAAGAAAGAACCACATTCAACAGCATCACCTTCCCGCACAAACTCATTGCTCACGAGTCTATGTTTAACACAAATGGTTTTTAGGACTTTGAAAAACTATCCAGAGATAAAGAATATTTGTTTAGCTAGGACTAGGTTGGTTCAAATTCAAAGCTGGCTCATGTTCACTATTTGACCTTAGGGAATGTATTTAAACTTTGTCAACTTCCATTTGTCATCTTTAGAATAGTAAAAATAATTTCTGTTGTCTTGACATTGTAGGACAAGTAAATAAGCCCTACATACCCTTATATGAGGGTGAAATATCAAAAGTCTCCTTATTATGGCAGGGAGGAAGCTGCTCTCCTTATTTCTCAGGTCCTGGGAAGCACTTCTCTCCAATGAATAAAGCTTTCCATGGGGTGGCAGTTGGTGAGGCAGCAGAATCCCAAAGTTACCCACAATGACACCCACTATCATTCAGCTCTCTTGGTAATTCATTGCCAACATCTTTAGTATGTAAACTCTGTGCCCACCTCACTTAGAGCCCAAAGTCCAGAGATGCTGCCCTGCTTAGTCTGTGTTTCACATTTATCTGCAAAAACAGAACAGAATCAGCATTGGAAAACTCACTCTGGTTAAGAA
The DNA here is from genome assembly GCF_048565385.1 of Saimiri boliviensis. NCBI lineage: Eukaryota > Metazoa > Chordata > Mammalia > Primates > Cebidae > Saimiri > Saimiri boliviensis. The sequence goes on along the minus strand of NC_133454.1, from coordinate 21,392,784 downwards.
TTGAGAGCATGCAGGTCTGTTGCAGGCACGGCCAGCTGTTTACTAGCTATGTGATCTTAGGCAAGTTGCTTACCTTCTTTGTGCCATAGTTTTCTTATTGGGATAAGGTGAAAATGAAATAATTTGCTATGTGTAAAGTACTCTTTCCCCCTGACATTTTTTTTCCCCACAGATAAAATGAGTTAACTACTCAAATTGAAGATGGTGGCTGCAATTTCTGGCACGTAGTAGGCATTCTAATGCTATAATGTAGGAATTCTGAAAAAGGTTGTGCTCTTGCTAGCGATGTGGCTGCAACATCATTTTCTTTGCAGTAGCTATGGAGGTGAATGAAGAAAGTAATCCTCCTTTGTCAGTCTGTGAAAGCCTCTCTGTCCTTGGGCTTTTACTGATCACTCTGCCTGCTCCGCCGGGCTTAACCTGTCACTTCAGTTCATCTCTCAAGTTTCAGCCTGTCTTGTCTTCTTTCAGGAAGTTGTCCCTTGTCCCTATGCTCTGAACCACAGCCCCCACCCCCACCCCCACTGAGTCACCTGTCACTGCTAGGTGACCCAGAGCCCTTGTTCTTCTATCACTTGCAAACATATCACACTTATGTAATCTCACGTCTTCCCCAACAGACCTGGTCAGCTTCCCAGGAAAGCCCAGTGAAGAAAGAGACAACACGTTCTTGCTTACCACTCTATCCAAGGTCACAGCACATGCCCAGCAAAAAGTATAAATTTAAAAATAACCACAGATGAACAAGTGAAGGTACATAACTTTCCCAACTTAATTAGTGACAACTAATATGACTTCCAAGATCAGGTGCTTTCCACTAAGCCTCATTAGCTACTAACAAAAATTGTTACATTATACCGATCAACTCCAGCTACTAACAAAAATTGTTACATTATAGCGATCAACTCCCACCTATGAACAAAGCCACACTTTCTGAATTCTGTAATTGGTACTGGGAAGTGTTTAAGGTCTATTTTGTCCTTAGGAGAAAAGTTAAGACGCTTCAATTCAGCTTCATTTTAACAAAATCAGTAACCTTAATATGAAGTTTGAATTACATTTATGCTTATTCCTGAGGGGCCTGCAATTTAATGGAAGAATGTGGCATGTTATATTAAGTAGTATTTGAAGAGCATTATAATGCTGTAATAGAGGAAGACATGAAATCCATACTGTTCATATGAAAACACTAATGAAAAGGATTTAAAGACCACAAAACTTAAAATAGACCATTATTGACAAGAAGAAATTGAAGCAAGCATGAAACACCTAGATAATTCAGGGAAGTTCCCATTTTCTTCCCTCTTAAGATCATTAGCCTGCATTCAGTATTTAGTCATAATGAAGTCAGGCAATCTTACATATTTCAATTACTCACGAAATATAAGACAAAACGTTTTGGAGGGAGAAAAGAAATTTTAAACAAATACAATTTGCAGTCTTTACTAGTTTTGTGAAACTAAAGTTTTAGAACAGAATATATCACACAAATATAAATGTTGCTTTGAGTAGCAGGATACATTTTGAACACAGCTCTTAAAATATGAAAGTATCAAATGTTCACTTGTGGCACCTGGTTTTAAATATAATACTTGTGCAATTTGAATACACCATTTTGTGGTTTGTTAAACTATGAAAGTACTAACATTGTAAGGATTCTTCAGCAGCTGAAGTCCAAGCTTAGGTTGGGGTGGGCAGGGATTGGGTTAAGCTCTTTTACCTCTGCTTGCTACAGACCCTAAGGACTCACCCTTACTTAATTTTTTTAAATCACTTCAACCTTCTCTAAGAGACAGTACAGCCTGTTAGAAAAAGTGTGAACTCTAGAATCAGACAGATCTGGGTTTAAATCTCAATTCTGACGGTTCCTAACTAAACTTGGCATCATAAACTTGTTTGATATTTGTCTCCATCTTTTCTCCTTGTGAGGCTCTATATAAATGAGATAAAACATGTAAGTTTCCTTATCATAACAACTGTTAAAAATGTTAGCTACTTTCTAGCTGGAGGTCCACAAAAGTCCTCTTAACGCAGATAACTTCAGTAAGTATAAATGGAGAAAGTGTGGATACATACAGAAGTGGGAGCTCTGGAGAACTGGGATGTATATGAGCATTCTGAAAGCAACAGCTGTTGCTCGTCTCTGGCTGATTGCTGTTTTTAAGTGGCAACTAATTAAAAAAAAAAAAAAAAAAAAAAAAGCTTGAGTCTCTGCTGCCACTCAACGTGCAGGAAAAGGACCAAACTTACTCATCTACTTGAAACGACAAAAAACAAACAAACAACAACAACAACAACAAAAAAAAAAACAAACTTTAAAACAACATTTTTCAAGAAATTGGATCCCAAGCAACAACAGACAAGGACCCTCCCTGAAAGATGCCTGGTAAGCAAAATGAGGTGAGCACTGTGATTATCAAAGTCTACTATCTGTGGAGTTTCCAGCAAAGGATAGCCTGACAGTCACTCTGACTCAAGTCTGGGGGAGGCCACGGTGGGTAGAGCTCACGGAACAGAACAGCATATGTCTCTGAACACATGGATGTTGTTGTTATAATTTTGTTGTGAGAATTAATTAAAGTAATACACATAAGATCACCTAACACCTACACATAGCATCTACATTTAGAAGATGCTCTTTACACTTATTTTTCCCAATTTAATTTTCTCTTAAAATCCTTTTTGAATACAGCCTCTGTGATTTCCTATAATAAAGATTACTAAGCATACATTTTGTATCACACATTGTTTTGTGAACTTTACATGTTATCAATTTTTTACAATTCGAATACGGTATCAATTATTAAATATAAAAATACATTTTCAAGGGTAAATGGCATAGATGCTTCACATACAATGTCTCATTGGATTAAGTGAACGAATTCACGAATTATTTGGCTGCTTTTTTTACAGAAAGGCCACATATTTTCACATTGGGTTTCTCAACCACACCCAGAAGCCAGCATTCCATTTTCAGTATAAATATTTCCACATGCATATGAATGATTCCACATTCTTATTTCCTCTCATGCTTTCAGATCTTTAAACACTCTAAAAAGAGTAATTTGTAACCATACATTATGATAGACCTTTCTACTCAGGTTTTATAATACAGCCAGAGTTGCACTGAGGTTTGAGTGATACTGTAGAACGGATTTGAGTTCTGGCTCCATCAGCAATTCACCAAGTCATCTGGACAGGCTGGGAAAGCTGCTGTTGTGAAATAAGTGTGGTAGAATTCATGCCACAAGGCAGCTTTGGAGACTGTGAGATAATTCAGGTGAAGTGCTAGTACATGCTAACTACTTTCAAATGTTAGATATTACATTTATTATTTATTTATTTGTTAACTCGAATAAGGTTTTCCTTCTTGCTGGTTGCTTTGTGAATTATAGTTTATTCAGTTCACACTGGCTGCTACAAAGTAAGCGTTAGAAGGCTATGACTGTGCCAACCTCTTGTTGGATACTTTTCCTGAGTTCAAGGTGGATCTTTTCATGCCCTGCTTCCCTGTAGAAGGAACAGCGTATTTCCAGAGACTTTGGTTGAAAAAATTAATCATGTAAAAATAGCTGAGTCAAAATAAAATGTAAGCAAGCACTATTTTATATTTGATATTTACAGCTAATGCTGTGGGTTGAGTATAAACTCAAAGGTATAATTACTTATCCTTAACCAGATCTTACTTATGTATTAATTTTTCAGTGAAAATATGTTCTTTTTCTTTTTCCAATTCTGAGCTATGATTCAGGGGGACATTTTCAGCTCTCCGTATCTATGCTTTTAGAGTCTAAAATATCTGCTGACTTACTAGCTTCACCTATCAGTATCTGCACAAGAAACCCTGTGGGTCTGTAATTTTTAGGAGAGCGTGGTTGGAGTAACTCTTATTTTCTCTCGAAACAAAAAAATTTCTAATCTTTGGAAGACTCAAAGACCCAAATAGGTTAAGAGTCCTTTTACATCATAAAGTGTTAAAGGCAGAATATGTCTGCTGCAAAACACAGGACTGATTCAAGTTATTCAAACACACTTTTCTGAAGATGCAAGTTTGACCCGATTTGGGTAAGTGACTCAAGAAAACTTAAAACTGTATTGGTCTGAAGATTTCAGCTTCCAGTATGGCTAAGACAAGACATAGATAGGATAAAAGTAAGTGAATAGACAAATATCACACAACAATAAGCGTAAGAAGGCCAGAATGAATAAAGTAATAATATCTGACAAAATAGACTTCAAAACAAAAAGCATTACCAGACACAGAATCAGTCACTTCATAATTATAAAACAGTCAATTCACCAAGAATATAGAAATTATATAGAATATAGAAATATAGAAATTATAAATGTTTAGTCAATAAAAGAGCTTTAAATTAGATGAAGAAAAATTAAAGGGAGAATGAACATCTCCAGAACAATATTTGGAGATTTTAACATCCATCCCTTAGCAACTGATACAATAATTACAAAAAAGGTAAAAACATAAAAAATGAGACTAACACTATTAATTCTCTTGAAGTAACCGATATTTATAGAACACGCTATTTCACACCTAGAGAATATGCATTCTTTCCTAGTGTTCATGTTACATTCACCAAGATGGGCCATATTCTGGTCTACGTAATAAGTTTAAAAGAATTTAAACCATAAATAATGTTTTGTGACTTCATTAGAACTGAACAAGAGATCAATAACAATGAGATATCTAAAGTATCATATTTTGAAATTAAATAACATACTCATAATATTTAGATATACATGGAAATTTAAAAATAAATCCCTAGGATCAAAGAATAAAGAAGAAATAATAGGGAAATTAGAAAAATTTCAGCCAAATAACAATAAAAACACATTTCCAAATGTGTGTGTTACAGCTAAAGCAATGCTTTGAGGAAAATATATATGCTTAAATGCTTAAGTAGAAAAGAAGACCTAAAAATCAATAACCTAAGATTCCAACTTAAACTGCTTAAGAAAAGAAGTATAGTAAACTTAAAGTGGAAGGAAGAAAATAATAAATTAAGAAGAGGCATAAATAGAAGCCAAAAAAATAAAGTAGGAAGCAAAAATTTGTTATTTGAAAGTATCTACAATATTGTTACATATTTAATTATATTGATCAAGTAAATAAAAGAGAGAACATAAATTGCCTATATAAGCAGTAAAATTTAAATTCTAGTATATTAATTTTATGAATAACATTATGCCAGGAAATGAGACAACTTAGATGAAATGAAGATACATTTTTTAAAAAACTTATCAAAACAGACTCAAAATGAAACAAAAATATAAATAGTTCAATATCTGTTAAATGAATTGAACTTGTACCCAAATTCTTCCCACAATATAAACTCCACGTTCTGATAAAGGATTTGTGAATTATGCCAAACATGTAATGATGACGTACTATAAACCCTTTAAAAATTCTTTTAGAAAATAGAGTAGGAAAGACATCTCCACTTAATGAGGCTGGCATAGTGCCAGTGTCATAACTGGACAAAAACATAATAAAAATAATTTCTCATGTGAAAATACATGCAAAATACTTGGCAAATTATTATCAAATCAAATTTAACCATACCTAATAATAATACATTGTAATTAAGTTTATCTCGGTAAGATTTATTTAACGTTAACATTTATCATTTATAAATGAAAGTTATAAATGTTAAGTTTATAATGTAAGTTATCATGTTGAAAGAATAAAGGGTGCAACGGGCATATAATTATTATAATAGTTTTAGACAAACCATTTGTCAAAATCCAACACTATTTACGAAAACAAAACAAAACAAAACAAAACAAAAAAACCTCTTGCAACGGGGAAAGGATTCCCTGTTTAATAAATAGTTTTGGGAAAACTGGCTAGCCATGTACAGAAAGCAGAAACTGGACTCCTTCCTGACACCTTACACCAAAATTAACTCCAGGAGGATTAAAAACTTAAACATAAGACCTAACACCATAAAAACCCTAGAAGAAAACCTAGGCAAAACCATTCAGGACATAGGGATTTCATGACTAAAAGACCAAAAGCATTGGCCACAAAAGCCAAAATACACTAATGGGATCTAATTAAACTCCAGAGCTTCTGAACAACAAAAGAAACAATTGGAGTGAACGCTCAACCAACAGAATAGGAAAAATTTTTTGCAATCTACCCATCTGACAAAGGGCTAATATCCAGAATCACAAAGAACTACAACAGATTTGCAAGAAAGAAACAAACAACTCCATTAAAAAATGGGTGACAAATAAAAACAAACACTTTTCAAAAGAAGACGTATATGAGGCCAACAAACATATGAAAAAATGCTCATCATCACTGGTCATTAGAGAAATGCAAATCAAAACTACATTGAGATACCATCTCACGCCAGTTAGAATGGGAACCATTAAAAAGTCTACAGACAACAGACGCTGGAGAGGATGTGGAGAAATAGGAACACTTTTACAACATTGGTGGGAGTGTAAATTTCTTCAACCATTGTGGAAGACAGTGTGGCAATTCATCAGGGATCTAGAAATAGAAATTCCATTTGACTCAGCAATCCCATTACTGGGTATGTATTAAAAGGATTATAAATCATTCTATTATAAAGACACATGCACACATATGTTCATTGCAGCACTGTTTACAATAGCAAAGACCTGGAACCAACCCAAATGCCCATTGATGATAGATTGGACAAGGAAATTGTGGCACATATATACCATGGAATACTATGCAGCCATAAAAATGATGAGTTCATATCCTTTGTAGGGATATGGATGAATATGGAAACCATCATTCTCAGCAAACTGACACAAGAACAGAAAATCAAATACCGCATGTTCTCACTCATAGGCAGGTGCTGAACAATGAGAACACATGGACACAGGGAGGGGAGCATTGTACGCTAGAGTCTATTGCGGGGGAACAGGGGAGGGGCAGCAGCAGGTAGGGAGGTTGGGGAGGGATAACATGGGGAGAAATGCCAGATATAGATGATGGGGGGATGGAGACAGCAAGTCATATTGCCATGTATGTACCTATGCAACAATCCTGCATGTTCTGCATATGTACCACAGAACCTAAAGTACAATAAAAAATATATATACATACAGACACATATACATATATAGACATACATACACAGATACATACATATATATATACACATACACACAGATATGTATAAAACAAAACTCTATGAATAAAATATATCATCCTCAATCTGACATATGGCATTTAGAAATACCTTCTAGCTAAATCATAGTTAGTGTTTAAATATTGAACACTTTTCCTTTAGGATTGGTAACATGACAAAACTGTCCCTTCTTACCACTTCTAGTAATTACTTTATTGGAGGGGCTAGGCACCACAATCAGGCAAAAATCATCATCATCATCATCATCATCAAAAGTCCAAAAAGGAAGGGCAAAGTTGCAACATACTGACTTGTAAATGACCTGGTTGCTTTCATAGAAAATTTGAATAAATATATAAATTACTAAAACTAATGACTGAATTCAGCAAAGTTATAGGATACAAGACTAATATATTTTAAAAAGCTGTTTTTAATTCTAGCATTGTGCTATTAGAAAATTAAAATAATACATTTATGACAGCATTAAAAACAAAATAAGGATAAACTTAACAGAAGAGTTTCCAAGATCTCTACACTGAGAACTACGAAATACTGTGAAGAGAAATTAGAGAAGATACAAATAAATGGATTAAAAGGCTCAATTCTGTTAAACGCTCAATCCTACCAAAACTCCAGAAAGCTTTTTGTGGGGAGAATTACACATTGACAGATTTTTACACTTATATGGAAATGAAGAGCACCAGGAGTATACAAATCTATCTTGAAAAAGATTTTTAAAAGTTGGGATATTTACCCTACCTGACTTTAAGACTCACTGTAAGGCTAGCATAATCTACAGAGTGTGGTACTGGCATATGGATAGACAGATCAAAGAGACGGAAGAGTGCCCAGAAATACAGCTACCTTTATAAGGTAATTAATTTGGGGGAAACTGTGCCAAAGTAATCCAATGGGAAATGGAAATCTTTTAACAAGTAGTGCTAAAATCACTGGTTTTGATGTAGGAGACAAAAAGATATTAACATCCAATACCATATATAAGAATTAATGCAAAAGGGATCATAGATTTAAAGAGGTAAAACCACAAAAGTTTTGCTAGAAAACATAAGATATATCCATAATTTGAGGGTTGATATGTTTTATATATATTACTGAAAAATGATAGCCACAAAAGAAAAAAATAAACTGATTAATTAGACTTTACTGAAATAAAAAACTTCTGCTCATAAAAAACTTCTGCTCATAAGAAAATACCATAAAGAAAATGAATGGCAAGCCACAAACAGGAAAAACAATTTGCAAAACGTATTCGACAAAGGATAGTGACCAAGATATATAAAACCCTCCACTGATAGGTATTTACTCAGAACAAATATGCATAAAACAAACATTCATAAAAGACTTGTACAAGAATTTTTATAACACCTGTATTCATTATAGCTCAATATTGGCAAGAGCCCTGGTAACCTTCGGTAGCAAAATGGATAAACAAACTCTGATATTTAATTGAGTATACTCATGAATAAAATTACTACTGCATTCAACAAAGTGAGTAAATCTCAAAAATATTTTGCTGGGTGAATGAAGCCTTACACAAAAGATAAAATGCTGTATAATTCCATTTATATGAAATTCTAAAACTGGAGACATTTAGACATGGCGAAACAATTTAGAATATTGTTCATCTTTGAGAAGGGGTATGATGGTAATATTTCATGTCTTGATAGGTATTTGGGTTACCCAGGTGCAAACATTTGTCAATGCTAACTGAATGTACACTTAATCACACATTTTATTGCATGCAAATCTTACATTAAAAACTGTAAACAAATATTGAACTCGAGTTAATAACATGCATCCTGAATTATTTAGGGAGAAAGTGTTTATGTCTGCAATTAACTTTGAAAAGTACTGAAACTCAGATGGATTAGTGGATAGAGGAATGTAGATACACAGACATCTAAAAAATTCAAGTAAGTAAAATATTAATGGCAGAATCTAGGTGGTGGCTACATGGTATTTACTGTATATTTTTTCATCTATGCTATGTGTTTTAATGTTTTCATTGTGGGAAAAAACATTGTGGGGAAAAAAAAACTCGTTGGTCTTTTGAATCTTAGCAACTTATAATTACAAACAGGAACATTAGTTCATGTTCAGAAATATTTAGGAAAGAAATAAAATAGAACATTCTAAGCAATTCCAACTGGTTTACTTACCCTTTACAGCCAATTTCTGGTGTTATTCTGTTTCCTCTCCGTATTCATATCATTGATAGTCTGGAACATTCGCCAAAACCTCCTCTTGAAATTCTACTGCAAGCTTCTTTTCCTTCCTCCTACTTCATGTCATCATTATTTCCTTTGCTGTCTCCTCTTCTCATCTTATTAAAAATATTTTTCCTCAAGGTTCTGCCTTAAGCTTTCTTTATTTGCTCCGTTAATATTTCTCAAAATTGGCCCTAGAATTACGTTTGATACTTTTTGAAAGTTCAGACTCACTGCCGGACCACGGAGCTCCTGAACTAGAGTCTCTGGGAGTCAGGTCCGGAGTCCACATAGTTATCAAACTCGGCAGGTGATCTTCATACACCTTGTTAACAGCACGTGCTGCACAAGCGTGCCCTTCGCAAGTTCATCAACGTGCATGGCTGCACCTGCCCCTTCTTGGTCTGCTGTTTCATTTGGACGATGACTTTGCTCTCTGCCTCTGTTTCCACTTGGATCCTTTTGGTTTGGTCCTTTGCTTTTGTTTTTTAGCCACAAGATTAACATCCTCACGTAGTGCTTTAAGGGTGTTACCCACCTTCTTAGCTCCTACTTGACTGGACTAAGAAATGAATTAAAAACTCCCCATTTGAGGCACCACCTGACTGGCCCAAATCTATTTCTGGAGTTGTAAATGCTTCAGTTTCCTCTCCTGTTATACTCTACATTTCAGAAACATTTAGCCATTTGCTTTATCCATATGTCTCTTGCACATTTGTCATTAGTTTCCAAAGGAGGAAGTTCGGTTTTATCTATTCAGAATAGCTACAGTTTTTCAACTTGCAGTAACAAAATAGTTTATGAAACAATGTCATTATTAGGTTCTGCAGGAAAACTTTATTTTTATATATCCCAAAGCTTCTCATTTGTAACCCTCTTTTCACTTCAATACAATTGTTTTCAGTTAGCAAAATTTCCAAATAATGAGAACTTTTTCAGAAACAAAGCTATAGCAGAACCACTTAATTATAATGGCCATGAGGGTAGGAACCATCTACACGGGTCACCACTTCACTCAGCACCAGCACAGTGCTTGAGACCACCTAGGCTCTCCAATTGTGCTATTTGCAGCATACCTCCCAATATATTAAAATGCATTATATTATCAACATCATATAACTTTTAAAATAAATTTATTAGTCATGTATAAAGTTTTTAACATACGATATTGTCCATAGTAGGTTCTCAGTAAACATTAGTTCCTGTCTTTTTATAGCCAGAGGCAGAGCCAGGCTCTTCCATCAGGACAAACAAATTTGGGAGTGGGATCAGGTGGGAGTAACCTATTCCAAATGTTCGAGAGGATAAGAGCAAACACAAAAGGTTTCATTTATTGGCTCCAGTGTTTCCGAGTCACTGTTTTCTTTAACTTTACATTAGTCTTAACAGCCACCAGGTCAATATCTTGCCTGAAAATTTCTGTTGAATGGGGACTCTGTTTGGAGAAAGACATACCGCTTTGGTTCCCCTCAAGCTGGATTGTGCCAATAACTAAACAAGGAGCATGAAAGAGCAGAAATATACACCTCATTTCTATTATTCTTGATCCCTGGAGGTCAGGGATCAAGTAGTAAGATGGCAAGGAAAATGATAATGGCATAAAGATTTGCATTGATTCTCCAGACGCAAGCTCTCAATCAGGGTCTTTGTTCAAATGCACGCAGCTTAAGAGATGCTTATTAAGGCTCTTTGATAACTCCTGGCTTCAACAAGCACGGTTTCTGTAAACCAATACTAGTCAGTCGTTGGCAGCTTGAAAATGCTGAGATTGGAGTTTTCACAGGATTGAAAAAAAAAAAAAAAAAAACTAGGGTTGACTTCTTCCACCTAGTGTACCTTGCTTCATCTTCAATTCAATTCAAATCCATCAATATTTACTAAGCAGTTCTATGTGCAAAGCACTGGGCTGAATGTCAAGTATCCAAGGTAAGAGAAGTATCTGCCCTTAAGCTACTGGAGGAGCAGACTATACAGAGCTAATCATGCCACCAAACAGACCGTGATAGGTTTAGCGATGATGAGGATAACTTACAATTCTGGAGTACTTCCTACGTGGCAGACATGTTTCCAGGTCCTTCACAGGGATTAAACACATACCACGCTATCATCACAAATGTCTACAGAAGATGTCATTAATTGCCCCGTTTCACAGATGGGGAAACTGAGGTATTGGGTAGATAAATAACTTGATTGAAGTCACATAGCTAATAAGTTGCGGAGCTTGAAATCCAACTCAACCATGTTATCTCTAAAGTCTAAATACTGCAAGGGCACAGCAGAGTGATTAGCTCTAAAAGAGGGTAGTGAATAAAAGTTTTGCAATTGAAATGGCAATTAGGTAAGAATTAGGAGCATGTCATAGTCAGGATTTGAATCTTGAGAGAACTAGAGTTCTCTAGGAAAAGGGCATGAAAGGAGGCCGGGATTTCCTGAGCAAAGTCATGGACCCACACAAGCACATGCATATATGCTGGATATTTTCATTTGTTTCTGCAGATTCCATTTCTATTCTTCTCTGCTCTGCTGTGTACTCTGGGAAGATGATTTTCACAAACCTAGGTACTCAAGCTCCCTTGTCCTCTGACTTCCAGTTGTATTTGGCTAATAGCAGGCACCAAGAGGAAAGCAAAGGGTGAGAAGATAGCATCTGGGACTTATTTTTCCTGCTGCTCCTTGGGGGACGAGGGTTAGGTGATGTCTGTGCTCCTGTGCTGAAGTCCGCAATTCTGATGGGCATCCTCGTTCCCACAGCCACGACTCCTTCCAAGTTCTCTGCCCTTACTTCTGTCACTTGCCCATGCACCAAGCTCTCTTCAGGTACCCACCTGAGTGTCCCTCTTTCCTGCTGTAGGTTGTCAGATAGCGCATGCTCAGGGAACAGAGCATGGTTAGATATCCTCTTGAGAAGGATAACTCTGGCCACCGTAGTGTGAAGGATGGACCAGAAGCTTCCCAGTTTCGAGGCAGAATGGAAGTTCAGGCATCAAAAGGCTCAGATGAGAGAAAGAGAGACCTGAACTAAGACAGAAGTGAGGAGTAAGGTGAGAGAGAGAGAAGGAAGCTTCATCTATGGGATGTTGTGATGGCATGGATTTATACGTTGAGGGAGTGAGGGAAATAGGGAAGGACTTTGTGCAGCTGGCCAGACAGCCTCAGAGCTGCAGAAGTTACACACTGGGCCAGTAAACAGGAAGCTCAAAGAAAGGATCTTGCTGTTGAGAGGGTTCAGGCGAGACTGACACTTGGTTTTTCTTCATTTTCTTTATATAGGGCATGGGGGTAATACTGTTTTTATTCTGTCTTAGGATTTCTAGAGATTTTGCAGTTTTCAGCACTCTGACTTCTTAATGCACCCTGAAAACAACTTTGTGAAATGGGCAGGGAAGATATTACCACATCTATCTCATAATTGAAAAAGTTGAGTTTTGAAGTGATGACTTCCCAATGACCATACAGCCAATCAATCACAGTACTAGGATGAGAACTAGTAGTGTTAAGATTTTGCTTCTGCTGCCTCCTAGGTGCCTATTTTTCAGGGTTCTTAAGAAACTCCAGGAGATACGAGGTTAAGAATGCTTGGCAATAGTGCATGAGTTCTGCTATCAAGGTGTTAAATGCAACAAAGAGTGCCATGCCCCCTTTCTACACCAACATGGTACTCCAGTCTCCGTAAGAACCTGTCTCAAATGATCTTTAGGTCTTGAAAGGGGCTAAATTCCAGAGAGAACTTAAAAGGGACCTCTGAGAATATACAGCTAACAACAACAACAGTAATAATAATACAAGTCAATCCATAAGAGTAAAGGAGATAACTCAGTTTTTAAGGATTTGCCATGCACTGTTCACAATAACAAAGACTTGGAACCAACCTAAACGCCCATCAGTGATAGACTGGAAAAAGAAAATGTGGCATATATACACCAGGGATACTATGCAGCCATAAAAAAGGTTGAGTTAATGTACTTTGCAGGGACATGGATGAAGCTGGAAATCATCATTCTCAGCAAACTAACACAAGAACAGAAAATCACACACTGCATGTTCTCACTCATAAATGGGAGTTGAACACACATGCCACTGGATGGGAACATCACACACGGGGGGTCTGTCAGGGAATAGGGAGTAGGGGAGGGATAGCATTAGGAGACATACCTAATGTAGATGACAGGTTGATGGGTGCAGCAAACCACCATGGCATGTGTGTACCAAAGTAACAAACCTGCACATTCTGCACATGTACCCCAGAACTTAAGGTATAATAATAATAATAATAAAATAATAAAAAAGTGAATCACCATGAATAGTGAATTAGATAGGTCAGAAAGAAATAATTATTTGCTCTGACTGAGATTCGAGAACTCATTATGAGAGGCAAGTATTCCCAAAAGATTGTCTACTTTTCTGAGAGTCAAAAGAGCACTTTTAGAATCTTGTATCTAATATCGTAACATATTACATGGGGGTAAGGGGTGGCAACGTTTTTATCAAATAATTTTATGAAATTTACTCATTCAGTGTTCATTCATTAATAAAACAAGCAAATAAATAAAGCAAAAAGCAATAGGGTGATGTGACAAAAAGAACCTAATATTCAGTGCTAAAAAGGTTTTAGTGATCAAAATGTACAGCAATGTCAGAGAAAACAAATTTGAAGATGTTTCTGTAATGTAGAACTGTTACATACTGATACCCACTGTGACTCTTAAAGGAGTGGGAACAATATTATACAATGATTTCCAAACATATTTCTCCCAAGAACTCCTGTTTTATAGAATGTTGTTTAGGAAATGCTAAGTAGGTATTCTTCCAGGTCTCTGGTGGCCAATTTTTTAGGGCATGATAGAAATGGGGGTTATATTTAATATTTGGTGAGCTAGTCCTTTGTGTCAAGCAATGTGCTGGTATATTTGCATGCATAATCATTATTAATTCTCATTAAGCTCTTTAAAGTAGCTGTTACTGGCCCCAGTTTGCAGATGAGAACAGTTGGGCACTGGATGACTAATCGGTACAAGGTCACATGGCTATTAAATTGACAGAACAGAAATGGAACGATGTTTTCTCTGTAAAGTCCTTCCTCTTTCTGGGACATCAGAGTTACTGCCCCTTGTTATTTACAGAGCAGAGCTGGAGCTTTGATTTTATTCTTGTATAATTTTCTCAAAAATGTAGATGCCAAAACATTTCATATGCCAGCTCTCCCTGCCCTACACTTTATCCTCCGGGTTGCACTCAACCCAAACAGAATTAAGTAGAGAGACATCCTAAAGCCCAGTACTCCTGTCGACTTTCCTCTTTACCTGTCCACCCCTAGGCGGAGAGCTCCTTGAGAACAGTGACCCCAGAATATTCTTGAAATCCTAATGTTAAGTTCAGTGCTTGGTCCTTTTGGCAAAATGAACGCCCTGATTTTGTAGGTTGAACCACAGGGTCAGATGTTGTTCTTTGCGTCCACACAAACTGCCTCTGCTGCCCTTTGCAGATGAGTCTCGCTTTGTTTTCTTAAAAGTCCAAGAACGGTTTGCTATTCTCTTCTTTATGGTGACCATTTCTAGAGCAAGAGAGCTTTATTATTTCTATCCTGTCAGTTCTAAATAAGAAATAAACATGACTTCAATTTGATTCAATTCAATTACAAGTCCATCTAATCGAATCCAATGTAATTTAGCATAGTCTAATATCACCTTGTGTTGCTATTTGAATCCATGCTAATCTCCCCAAAAGCAAGGCTTTTATCATTGTTTTCTCAGCTCTGAGCACAGTGCCTGTCACTTTGTAGGCCCCACTGCTGTTGAATAAATGGGTAAATGCACTAATGACTGAATATATAATGTGCTTAAAGAGTAAGCACTGAAGTAAAGCAAAACAAAACAAAAATTTTTTAAATCCTGGATCTTCCAGTTACTAGCTACATGACCTTGGGTGAGACATTTACATTCTCTGAGCTTCAGTTTCTTTATCTGTAAAATGTGGAAAATAATACTACCTACCTACTACAGAGAGCAATTACTTGGATTAAATGAGATACTGCAGGGAAAGTGCTTAGCATGGTGCCTGACACATAGAGGTTAGATGTTGCTGTTTTTATTGATAGGTTGGTACAAATTATATTTGAATGGAAGAATAAGTGAATGAACAAATGAGTGAATAATTGTTCAGTGCCTGGATGCAGCGCCATCGGCAGCCATGGACTTCAGGACTGATGCCGGTCAGCGCGGCTGCTGTTTTCCGGTCCTAGCTCCATCCATTAATGTGTCTGAGGGAGTTGTCTGAGGGTCAGAAACATAAACAGGCTCACTCACGTGGCTTGAGTTCAGAGTGAAGAATAACCTAATAAGTTACTGTTTTAAAAGATACATAAAAGTCTATCTATTCCTTCCTTTGGTATTCTTAATAGTTGTGATATATGACATGATTTAAGATATTGTGGCTGATACCTATAGGAAACAAATACTATTAAGGTTTGTGGTATAAAACTTGTAGGGCTTTATTATTATTGTTCTCTGGTTTTCCTTTTGTACAGGACAACTGGTCACCTATCGGTCATTGTTGTCTTGTCCTATAAGTGCTCAGCTTAGAGTTCCAGGAAGAAACTGACTATGGGCTCTTAGGATTTATATTCCAAATATTGATTTCTATTGAACAAAGGGCTAAAAATGAAGCTTAATAATGAATGTGTTTGCACCATTTTCAACATTATAATTAGAGGTGGCAAATATGATTACATTTTACAGTGTTTGTATTCGGGTGTTGAACAAATGTGTAATGATTTGATATTAATCTAGGCTTGATTTTTTCACGTATAAAATGCATGCATGCTACCTTGTGTTGGTTATTTCTCTTTTAATATAAATCTCCCACCTTCTCTTTTAACTCCAATTTCTCTGCTGACAAACTAGGTATAGTAAGATTTAGCTCTATGAGTTGTCATGAAAATAAAGAGCTATTTCTATTTATCTAGAACTTACATAGTACTACAATGCTTCACAAATATTCATGCAATTTGCCTAGGAATTTTATGAGGCAGATACTCTTTTTATCCCCACTTTATGGATGAGGAAATTGAGTTGAACAGTTTTACTAACTGACCCTAGTTCATATACTTAGCTGGGGTAAAGAAACTAGCAAAGTTCTTGGTGGATACTGGGACAATTATAAGTTATTGTATTCTTGCTATGCCCATGGATGTCCTAAAGCCTAACAGTTCACGTGGTTGTAGCCTCACCTTAAAAGAACAGGAATATAGGCACCATCTAGATGCAGGGGAATCAACAAAACCCACATACTTGTTTTGATTACAGCACTATTTCTTGGATTAACTCAGCGGCTCCTCATTTTGTAAGCTCATGATGGGTTTGACGAAACAGCTGTAAGTAAACAGATTATTTTTCCTGCTTGGAGCTGCCCATCTCAAAAACCCAGCAAGCAGCAAGGACTCAGGAGAATAAAGTTCAGGGAGGTTAATAATGGTGACCAAGACTTGAACTCATGTCTGTCTGGCTACAAACTTCATAGCCTTTCCGTTAAAGCATAATAAATTATGAAAGAGGGCAAATGGTCATTTAGGGGTTTCCAATTCTACAACACACGGAATTTCTACAATTCCCTCTTGACTAACAGTGTGAACCTACTTGTTCCAGATTTTGCTATATATGCTACGACACGAAGATGAATGAGATATACTCCTCCAGCAGTAATTTTTTAAGCTACACTCTACTGGGGAACAGAGACTGTCAGTCTCTACCTTTTACACCCTCCTCGCTCTTCAGCACCGAAGACATTTACACAGCTGACTCAGCCAAGAGTAGCCCCGGACTGGCAGAAAGAGAAGACTTCTCTGTCTTCAGCAGGCAGGTTCTGGCATTAGTTCGGCTGCTGTAACCCGACTTCCCTGTGCCTAAAGTAATCCTAAGCATTTCTATACCTAATAAGTGAAATCATTTTCACTTATCCTTATTTCTTCACTTTTCATTCAGCTTGCACTTTCTGATTGCATTCCAAGTCCCAAAATGGAGCTAAAGCCCTACCCCGGGCTCCTGTTTTAAATAATTCAGGCCAGTCCCTCTTCTCGCTCATAGACTGATTTCTAGACCTTCAATTTTCAGTTCAGCATTATACCAATCTAGTATATCATAGAGACTGACAGAATTCCTGCCACACACTGGACTACAAATACCACCCTGCATTTGTTTTCTGTTACTGCATAACAATTTAGCACAAACGTAGGGCACATTTATTATCTCAGTTTCCATGAGTTAAGATTTTGAAAGATTTTAGCTGAACCCTCTATTCAGGGTCTTATAGGCTAAAATCAAGGTGTTGTCCAGCTGCTTCCTCATTTTGAAGCTCTGCTAGAGAAAGATTCATTTTCAGACTTACTCAGGTGGTTAGCAGAACCTACTTCCTTGAAGCTGCAGGACGTTAAGTTCCCACCCTCTCAGTAGCTATCAGCCAAAGAACACCCAGCCCCACTAGGGGCCACTCTCATGGCCCTGTGGGCTCCTACAAGCCAGCAATGTAGGAGCCCAACCCTGCATATCTAATCTCTTTTACTATTCCAGTCTCTCTGACATCCCCTTCTGTGGCCAGACAGAGAAATCACCCTGCTTTCAAAGGGCTCATGTAATTACATCAGGCCCACCAAGGTAATATCTTTATTTTAAGGCTGACTATGACATGGAACAAAACCCACTCATAAGAGTAAAATTCATCACACCCATAGTCCAGAGAGTTATGCTGGGCATGTACAGTGGGGGTTTCGGGGTGAATGTCATGGGAGGCTTCTTAGAGTTCTGCCCCCAAACACCTCCACCTAGAGATCCTGGCTGCCATGTCCTACTCACCAGTTAAATCCCTCAGAGAATGATGCCAAACCTCATTAAGGCCAAATTCTTGATCCTTGCCACTCACTCTTGGAACCCGAGATTTGGGCAGGTGCCTCCCACTGGAAAGTTAGCTTCCATGGTCACTCAGTCCCTTTAATATAATGCAGATTGCCTCCAGTTTCTTCCTCTTTACTGCATTTGCCTCACAGCTGAGCCAGGGTATGCAATGACAGTCTGGGAAATATAGAACAGTGTGACAAAGGCTATTTGACTTATATAAAGCTGTGGTCTTGGATAGATACAGGGCAGCTAACTGGATTCCACTGCTAAAAGAGGAGTCGGGTGGGAGAAGTTTTGGCATAAGAGTGACAGCTGTCATGAACTTGTTTTGAAGGATTAGGATTTTATTAGGGGACAGGGAGAGCATCAGTGGCAGAGTCCGGGGAGCCCAAAGTATTAAAAACAGTAGCGGAGAGCTAGTTCAGAAGAATGGAAGGGAGTGTTTGGATTTAAGACTCAGTGATCAGATGGAAGTTAAGCAAGGGGCTTATACATTGTCTTCAGACTGGAATTTACTTTTCTAGTGAAATATAGCCATTAAAGGTTCTCAAGTAGGGGAATGACCTGATCGGATGTGTTTTGAGAATAATCATCCTGTGGACTGGGTGGGTTGATTTAAGATGGGACCATTTAACCCAACAGAAGAGTAGTGATTGGAGGAACTGGAAAAGAGAATAATGGTGAAAATACTCATTTTGGAGGTTAAATTGAGACAGAACACGAAGGCTATGAGTATGGAAGCTCCGACAATTCTGCTAACCTCCTGCACAATTTCATATGCCATATCACATGAATCACTTAATATTCACCTCTAAACTTTGCATCTGTCTGTCTGTTTTCTTTAATAATCTACATGAATCCATGCTTTTCTTTTAGGTGTCAGATACAATTTTTCATTCAGGCTAGGTTCACTTCCACATGGATTTACAGCAAGGTGCACACTTCTCTTCTTTTCATGACCTCAGCATTATGACCTCTCACTGCTAAGATCTCCCAGGATGATTTCATCACTGATTCCAGACATCTTTGTACAAGCTCTCCAATGGGATTATTGTTTAAGAAGCATCTGCTCATGGTTTAGTGACATTTACCTAGCCCTGTGTCATAAAAATGACGTTGATATTTGTCAACAACCCATGAGTTGGATATATAATCTCTGGTAATTCCAAAAGACTGTTTACCTTTTGGGGGTTACTGACCACAAGGAGACATAAGGGAGCCTTCTGAAATTCCAGAATATTCTGTATTCTTAACTGGGTGATAGTTCTATGGTTTTTATTGTGCAAAAAATTATCACTTAAGATCTGGGCACTTTCCTGTCTATGAGTTATGCCTAAATAAAAACAAGAATAGAAAAAAAAGAAAATAGCCATTTGCCCTTCCCAAAACTTATATATAATTTTTAGAATGTGGGTTTTATAATCTCCATTATTAAAAAAATTGAGGTTTTCAAGTTTATGTGAGTTCTCCAAAGTCACATGGACAGCCAGAGATAGAAACAGAATACAACTTTTGTTGTTTTTGTTCCAAAGGCTGTATTCTTTCAACTATAGAACCAAAGATTTTCAAGATTTATTTCTGAGTTGATTAATTTTTTCCCTGGAATAAAATGACCTCTGGTCATGTACGTGTCCCTCCAAGGTGCATGTTAGATTTACTGTATTCTGATATAGGTGGCTTAATGAGGTCACACCCCCTTGCACAGGTGCAAAGTATCATCTTTATATTAGCTATCCCAGGGAAAACAAACCTCTCATCTAGAAAACAGGAAGCAAGATTAAGGTCTTAGGCTGGCAAGAATGGACAGCCCTCGTTCTTATAGTGTTCATCTTTTAGGATGATCACTCCAGAGTGGTAGAAGAGGGCAGCTTCTAACAGAAGAGGCTGGGAAGACCGTGTCACAGAGGACACAGTGACATTATACTGTGTTTCATAAATGAGATTATCTAGCTTATTTTCCTTTTACATTCCCTAGGTAATACTTCTCTAAGTGTAGTAAAATCTTCTTTATCAAAATTATTTTTGAAAAAAAGATTCCTGGCCCTCACTTCAGATCTATATAATCAGAATCTCTGGAACCAGAACTATTTAACAAGTTCCACTAGGTGTTTCTTTTGAACCATGTGTAAAAATCGCTATCTAGAATTGAGGATAGTGATTTGAGACACGCCATGTTATACAGTGACTGTATCTTGAAAAAGGGTTATCTCCCCTCTGAGTTCAAAATGGAGGTGACTAGAGTCAGAAATCCCTATGATTAATAATCGAGGTCCTTTGAGGTCAGACTCCTAAACTCATCACGAAGATTCTTCAACCTACCAACCTTAAAGATCTGGATGTTTCTTCTTCTTTGGAGATACACAATGTAAAATCTACCCTTTTGTAAATTTTAGTTTTGGGCAAACACAATGTCATGTAGCTACATTCAGTCAAGATACAGAATAGCTTTATCACCCCCTAAATTCCTTTGTGTCCTTTTGTACTCTACCTCTAACCCCGCCTGCCGCCGCTGGCAACCATTGATCTGATTTCTGTCTGTTACATTCTGCATTTTCCAGAATGATGACTCTCTGTGTAAACGTAATCACATAGCCCTTTGAGTGTAGCCTCCCTCACTTTCTTAGCATAATACATTTGTTAATCCAGAATCCATGTTGCTGTCTGTGTCAGTCATTCATTCCCTGTTATTGCTGAATAGTATTCTGTTATATAAATAAAACAGCCTGTGTGATACAAGAAGAGCTTACTATAGAAGGCCTTATCTGGAATATACTATGGACGTGATAAACACTGATAAAACAAGACATCTGCTGGCTGGGCACAGTCACTTACTCCTGTAATCCTAGTACTTTGGGAGGCTGAGGTGGCATTTGTACATGTGTTCATATATGTGTTGTACATGTGTTATATGAAGGATGTGTTGTATGGAGGATCACTTGAACCCAGGGGGTTGAGGCTGCAGTAAACCAGGATCATGCCACTGCGCTGCAGCCTGGGCAACAGAGTGAGACCCTGTCTCAAACAAACAAACAAACAACTTAAAAAAAAAAAAAGACCTCTGCCTTCAAGTGACTCACAATCTGATGGTGTATGTGCATGTGTGGTAGTTGCTGGAGGAAGAAAAATAAATGAAAGGATAATTACGATTATTCGACATAATATTCCGTATGATAGATGTAGACACAATTATATGAGAATACAGGAGACTGAATATTAAACCTTCAATGGTTGTGAGAAAAACGACCCAGGAAAGCCTCCTTTAGGGGCTAATAATATATGGATTCACTTTTAAAATTAAGTAGCAGCTAGGTGAACTACAACAATAGGAAAAATGATTTCTTGGCAGACTGCCTGAGTTCAAAACCTTGCCTCTGCAACTCACTAGATAAATCACCCTGGGCAAGGTGCTTATTCCCTCTTCTCTTTGCTCCAGTTTCCTGGAAAACGACTCCACAGTATAGTCTTGATGCTTCAATGAGGTAACATTTGTGAAATATCTGGTGCGTAGTGCATACCATTTAAAAAATTTTAAATAATCACATAGGCTGAGGGATGTACCTGTGGTGACATCTGGGGGAGGGGGAGCAGACTGTATTTGAATCCAAGCTTGGGTTCATTTTTGCAAGAGGAAAAGATGTGAGGAGAGAATTTGCAAACTATGGGGTAGAGAGTTAAATGGTAGGGACACTTGCAAACCCTTTGAAAGGGGTTGGCTTTTACCCTGAGGGTAATAAGAAGTAATAAAAGGCTTTTCCTTCAGGTAGTGACCTGTAAAGTCAAGAATCAAGGAACCCAAGGAAGATTCCTTGTTACATTACCACTGATCAATGCTGGTGGCATGAACTGGAGAGGTGAAATATTAAGGAGAAAGAATCAACACATCTTTATGACAGGAGCTAACCATGATTCCCGAGGGTCTGTTTCTGTGTCTCTGGGGTTGGAGGAGCCATTCACTGGAGATGAGAAGGGAAGAGGAGGAGGAGGAGCAAGACGTGGCTGCCGCGGAGTTTGTGGACAGGACCCAGCCTGTCTGGGAGGTCTGGGCCGCCCGAGGGTAACTGCTAACTTAAGGCCTGAATGGATGGTTTTCCTCCAGGCTCACTAAGAGCAGATGAGAGGTGATGAGCTGCTGGCTGTTTTTGATTTGGGTCTGTGAACCTGAGGACTGACTATGAGAGCTGAGTCCTGTTCAAGGAATAAGCCCAAAGCTGGATGGAGCTCAACACAGAGCAGCAGAGTGGGATGGAGCCATCAATAGTGGGGCTGAGGAACGAGGAAAAATGAAGATCCTGGAGGGTCTGTGAAGCTATCAGTGCCTGCCACATTCACGGGTCCCTCCTGAAGATGCCAGCCCCATGAGGTTCTTTCTGAGAAGTCACTGTGGTTTGGGACATGGAACTCAAGCAAAAATAAGCAGACTTACTTGTCCTAGATTGATTAGACCAGGGTCTGCCGCGTGAGGAAATGACAGAGGAGGTCACTGCTGCACCCCAACCCTACCACCATCCCAACACAGCTTGCAATAAAAAAGGCTCACCGAGAATATTTGGTATTAAACAGAGGCATATGTATGCACTCATGCCCTCTCTCAGGGATAAACAGACAGTGCCCACAGATAGGGCATTTGGAATCACCGTGAGCTGATGGCGGTCCAGAGTTTCACCAGCAATGAAAGAGAAGACATTGTCTTGCTTCGTGCAGCCTTGCAGGCCTCCCATCAATCTCATTATTGCCCACTTTTGTCAGAGGAGGAAACTGAGGTTCAATATGTAGCAAGATTACAGAAGCCACAAAACAATTCACTGTGTGACTGGAACTCATAGTCTAAGCTATACTGCATATTTTCCTTCTATTCTAAACTACCTTGCCAATACTTTGATAAATATAATTTAATCAGCCGTCTATGATAAGTTTTATTAAAATGTCAAGAGGCTTACCAGTCAGAATGAAAATGCAGAATAAAAATCATATTTGTAGGTTTTACTAAACCCCACACCGTTAGAATATAATTCCTGCTGTTCAACAAATCCAGGCTCACTCATCTCTATTCTATTGTGCTAAGAACACAAAGCTACAGGAGGAATAATGTTTTCCTTTTTCTCTGTTCAAGCTTTGAGCTTAAAACTGGACACAGCATGCCACTTTTGGTACCAAAGCCAGGGAATTGGATAGTTACCGCACAGATGCAGTTTGCTTTATCTAAAAATATCCCGAGTTTGGAACAACTGGATATCCTCTGCACTAAAAGTTTATTTACCTGTTTTTACTTTTCTGCAAAACCACAAATCATAATAGTTTTTATTTTTATTTTTTTTTTTAGTGCAACCACAATAACGTCTAATCTCTGGTAAGAACACGTGAAAGGGAAACCAGACAGACTAAAATTGGTTCCTGCGTTATTCTGCTTTACCCTGCACTGGAGCTTTTAGGAGGTGAAAGCTGGCATTAGCAGAGGCCTCAAAGGCACACCAGTTGACAGGATGTACATCAAGGAACAAAGCGAAATCTTTCCTGAATAAGTGATTATCAAATTACAGACCTGTCACCAGTACTTCCTGGGAGGGGTCAGCACCTTTCCTTGTTCCCAACAAAGAATGTGTGACAGGCAGATCGATACTCCAGTTAACTAAACAGCTGGCTAATCACAGAACTGACAGCATACAAAGGTAGGTTTGAAGACAATGAAATAAAAGTGCTTTATTATAGATTTTTTTTTTTTGGCTTATTCAACAGCTTGGTGAGTTCTGCTTTTGTTGATTTTTATTTTCTTCTTTTTTTATTTTTTTTCCCTCACCAGATGAGGCTGATAGTGATTCTAAGTTCAAATTTAAAAGACGCGGGAATGACCCTCTTAGCTAGCTAATGATGTTTATATAGGGTATGATTCGTTATGAATAAGGGGTAGCATAGCTGGGGAGGGAGGCAGGCTGACTGATCAGCCTCCTGCAGTTGATGGAGGGGGCTCAAATCAATTGTGATTAACTAATTACTCTT
The DNA here is from genome assembly GCF_048565385.1 of Saimiri boliviensis. Lineage (NCBI taxonomy): Eukaryota > Metazoa > Chordata > Mammalia > Primates > Cebidae > Saimiri > Saimiri boliviensis. The sequence goes on along the minus strand of NC_133454.1, from coordinate 21,368,547 downwards.
CCTCTTTTGTCAGGATAAATTGGTTCATCCAATGTGTTTTCTAAGTGTGTCAGGCGAATTGCATTAAAAGGATAAACAGCACTCTTTTTTGTATACTCTGTGGAAAACCTTAACAGCTTAATTGTTGTTCTGCTGATTGGAGAGGCCGTGCTATGTAGTAATTAAGGGAAAGGTCTGAACTGCTCTGATTGAAAGTCTTCTCCGTCCCTTTCTAGTGCTGTGGCCTGGAGCAAGCTACTTAACCCCTCTGTGCCAGCTGCCTTGTCTGCAAAATGGGGATGGCATTAGGGTTGGTGTGAAAATTTAAAACTTACAATATAGATTTTTAAAAGTCAAAAAAACAGTCGTGTAAGGTGCTAGGCATGGTGCCTGGCACATCCTAAGATGGTAAACCTGCAATAAGACACTTTACAGTATTTTTTCGTTCCTTTTTTTTTTCCAGTGACATGGGAAAGCCACATAAACATGTAGGCTGCATCTATTAAATATAAAATATACAGATTCTCCAAAAAAAAGGTATTTAATCAGTGAAATCAATAATTGCATCACCTTCCGTCTATAACGTGCTTAGTAGTTTTGAAGACTTTCCCATCTACCAGCATTTTTAACTGTCACAAATCTGCAAAAGAAACACGTTTGGGATTTCTATTACAGAAGAGGAAACTGAAGCTGAGAGAGGTTGTGTAACTTGTCAATGTATTCAGCCACAAGTTGTACATACAGTCTAGTAAACTGGGTAAAACATTCAGACTCTGTAATCGTATCTCTTTAAATCTTTGCCTCAACACTTCTTGGCTGTGTGACAATGGGCAACTTGCTTAACTTCTCTGAGCATCACTCTCCTCATCTGCAAAACAGGGATGTCAATCTATACCTATCTCACAGGGTGTGGTGAGAAGTAAAGAAATTAAATAAGCCGCGTAAAGAAAACAGTGCTTAGCATTCAGTGCATGTTAGTTGCTAACTGCTCAGTATTACTATTGTGGTTGTAATCATTATTACCATTGTCCTCATTATTATTAATTAGCATAGTGCCCAGTAGAAGCACTCTTTATCATTATTATCATAAAACCTGTCATCTTTCTACTTGATCTTCCTCTCCTCCTCTTTCTTCTCCTACCCCTTCCTCCTCCTCTTTAGCCACGTATCAAATGCAATCAGCATATGGAATATACAGTGTAAGCAACAGTTCTCTTGTAAAAGAGGAACATTTTTGGCATTTTTGGTTAAAGCTATTCAGTCTCTTAGGACTCTGCCCCCTTGAACGTGACTCCTTGTGCCATAGGCTAACAAAGCGGAGTTTCTCCATTTGCAAAGGAACTCAGACACCTGACCCGTAACCACTGCCTCCTGAGACGCCAGCTCTCCTCACTGTTCTTTCTTTTCTTTGGTAACCTACCTGTTGGGTAGAAAGAATCTAACTCTTAACATGGTTTCTGCAGCACATATTTATTGAGTCCTCACCATGTGATAGGCCATGCTTCTTTCACTGCATGCTCCAGAATAATTTCACATGTGGAAGTGGGCTTTCCTCACCAAAAGGTACACAGGTGAAATCAAGTCCCCTAGTGCTTTAAGGGACACATACCCACATGCACGCGGGTACACATGAATAACAAGAATAAATAGGGACCTTTTTAAAAAAAGAAAAATACAGATACAATGAAAATGACTTAGAGGTAAAACTGTTCCCCTGTGTGAGGAGCAAAATAGGGAAATGCAGCCCTGGCACCCCAGAGGGCTCCACCAGTGAACTCAGCTTGCTTCTTCAGTCTGCCCTTTGTCTGTGCCTCTTGCTAGTGGTCCTGCCTCCGTGCCTTTGTATAGGCTGCAACTTCCACCTGGGAAGCCCTTTCTACCCCCATGGCACCTGGCATCAACCCATCAATCCGGGTTTCCTCAGCATCTCAATACTCCAGTCGTTTGGAAACCCTTCCATTCTGTCTCTCCCAGCTCCTGCCACAAAACTAACCCTGCGCTCCCCTCTACCAGCACAGGCTGTCAGCAGTCAGCGGACTTCTGCTCCAACTCTCTCTCACTCTAGACTCTGAGCTCCTGGAAAGCAGGGAGTTTAACATTTGGATCTTTATCCTGGTAAAGGAGAATAAATGAATGAGAGGATGGAAGGAAGAGATAGAGAAGGGAAAGGAAGGAAAAGAAGGTGGAGGAAAAGAGATGGAAAAAGGAAAGGGAACTACAACCGTAGCTTACAAGGTATCGCTTAAATGACGCTGTGTCATGCCCAAATAACAAACGTTGAGTTAAGCTTGAACTCCCCTGACTATAACAAAGACCGAAAGAACTCAAAGTTCTTGTAGTGTCGAGACCACGCTTTTGTGTCTGGAGAGAAAAGAAATATTCATGCGACAGAGTACGTCGGTAGAAGCAAGGAGGTAGAAGATATTCTGGGTGGCACCCTGACAAAGCCCACACTTTTCTGCAGAAATGACATGTTTCCAGAGGAGCACTCATCCATGGTGAAAAGGATTAGGGGCTCTGCGCTGGTCATAACGTCCTTGGCTCAGAGTATCAAAGACTGGCTACAGCCAGGGCTACCAAAGGCACAGATGTGGAATTTCCTCAAAGATCATTTACTAAGAGATCTTCATTTAATGAAGTAATCACTGAAAACCAGAAAAGGTAAAGGACTTGCTCAAAGTCACACTGCTGGTTAGTAACAGAAAAGAATTGATCCCCTATGCCTCAATGTGCCTTCTTCAGCACTAAGAAAGGAACCTAACACACATGCTCATTAATTACTTATGAAGGGTTATCGGTATTTTATTTTACTCAAGTATTTTACTCCAAGAAACACAAAATCATGAAAGCCACATTGACTAGTTGACTCTGTGTAAGACATTGAATTATAGAGGCATCTTTGTATGTAAGCAAGAATATAAGTTTCAGGCTTTGTTTTATATTCCTGGCTTTTCTGCTGTTCCTTGCTGATTTGAGGCAACTTATTTGAGCCTTGATTTCTTTCCCGAGCCCTGTACAGTCTCCCAAATGTGTGTTTGGAGTTAATAAAGATAAAAGGGTTGGGGCTCAGGTTGATCAAGTCAATATGATATTCAAGACACAAAGCAGCTCTCAGGGGCTCCAGAGGAATCTGGAATCTAGTCTACAGCAGGTAATCTTCAAATGAGGTCACAGAAGATAGGCGGGCTGATAAGAAACCTATAGAAGAGTGAACAGAAAATATCTGGCCAAGTGCAGTGGCTCATACTATAATATCAGCACATCAGGAAACCAAGGTGGGAGAATCACTTGAGGCCAGGAGTTTGTAACTAGCCTGGAAAACATAGTGAGACCCTGACTCTTTGAAAAAAAAAAAAAAAAAAAAAAAAAAAAAAAAAAAAAAAGCAAATCCCTGAGAAGGCTGTGATCAAACAAGGACCCTGAACCAGGAAGGCAGGTACCAACTCTGTTCCAGGAGGTAATAACTATCTGCATTGGAAAAACAGTGAGGTGGTTCTTGTATGCTTACTTAGTGCCAAAACATACTAAGTATCAAAACTTACTGCATCTAGAATATAAAAAAGGTGTGTGGAAATAATTTAAGAATAGACTTAAGTGTATATTAATAGAATGAAGGACAAAAAAAAAACAAGATTTCTCAATAGATGCAGGAAAATAATTAGACAACATTCATCTTTTTATGATTAAAAACTCTTAACAAATTAATTACAGAAGAAATGTCCCTTGATACAATTAAGGCCATGTATCACAATCCCATTGTACTCAATAATGAAAAGTTGAAAGCGTTTCCTTTAGGATCAGGAACAAGACCAGGATTCTTACTCTTACTATTTCTATTCGATGTAGTACTAGAAATCCTAGCCAGAGAAATTAGTGAAGAAAGGGAAAGTATTCAAATAGGCAAGGAAGAAGTAAAATAATCTCTCTTTGCTGATGAAATAATCATACACTATAAAAATCCTAAAGATTTCACTGAAACACTGCAAGAACTGATAAGCAAATTCAGTAAAGTTGTAGGATATAAAATCAACATATAAAACCAGATGTGTTTCTTCATATTAACAATGAACTCTCCAAAAAAAAAAGGAATTAAGAAAACAATCCTGGTTGGGCACGGTGGCTCACATCTGCAATCCCGACATTTTGGGAGGCTGAAGTGGGCAGATCATCTGAGGTCAGGTTCTCGAGACCAGGCTGGCCAACATGGGGAAAATCCTTCTCTACTAAAACTATAAAATTTAGCTGGGCATGGTGGCAAGTGCCTGTAATCCCAGCTACAGGGAAACTGAGGCAGGAAAATTGCTTGAACCTGGGAGGTGAAGGTTTCAGTGAGCCGAGATCATGCCACTATACTCCAGCCTGGGCAACAGAGTGAAACTCAAAAAGAGTTCTCCCAACCCTCCAAAAGAGTTCTCCCTCCCCCTAAAAAGAGTTCTCCCAACCCCCCCCCCCAAAGAAAACAATCTCATTAAATAATAGTATAAAAATACTCAGGAGTAAATTTAACCAAGGAGTGAATAATCTGTATACTGAAAACTATAAAACATCAATGAAAAAAATGAAGAAGACATAAATAAATGGAAAGATATTCCATGTTCAAGAACTGGAAGAATGAATATGGTTAAAATGTCCATACTACCCAAAGTGATCTACAGATTCAATGAGATTCTTCTCAAAATTGCAATAATAGAAAATTCTAAAATTCATATGGAACCACAAAAGACCCCACAAAACCATAGCAATCTTAAGCAAAGTGAACAAAGCTGTAGGCATCACACTAGCTGATTTCAAAATCTATCACGATGCTATAATAACAAAAAACAGCATAAAACTGGCATACAAACTGACACATTGACACTTCTTCCTGTTCCAGCTCTTTCCCACACTGCACTTGAAGCTCCTGGGTAGAGGAACTTTAATATTTGGATCTTTAACCTGGCAAATATTTGAGAATAAATGAATGAAAGGGTGGAAGAAGGAGATAAAGGTAAGAAGACAAAAGAAGATGGAGAAAAAGGGACCAGGAAGAAAAGGGACTCACAACTCTAGCTTACGAGATGTTGCTGAAAGAATGCATGACACCAGCTGACTTCAGAATATATCACAAAGCTAGAACAATCAAAATCACATGATACTGGCATACATGCGCTACAGATGCACACCAGGCTAAAGTTATTTTTGTAACAACAAGGTCTCAGTATGTTGCCCAGGCTGGTCTCAAAATCCTGGGCCCAGGCAATCCTCCTGTCTTACGCGTTAGTGCTGAGATTATAGGCATGAGCCACTGTGCCCAGCCTCTTAACCAATTTTAAGGGTATGGTTTAGTAATGTTAGGTATATTCACATTGTTGTGCAACCAGTCTCTGGAACTCTTTAATTTTGCAAAACTGAAACTTTTTATCCATTAAACAGCTCCCTTTTTTTCTCCTGCCCTAGCCCCTGGCAACCACCAAGCTATTCTCAATAGGATATATGAATTTGACTATTCTAGATACCTCACATAGGTGGAGTCATAGTTTGGTTATGACCAGCTTATTTCACTTACTATAGTGCCCTCAGGATTTATTCATATCATAGCATGTGTCAGAATTTTCTTCTTTTTTAAGGCTGAAAAGTAACCTATTGCATGTAAATACTGTGTTTTGCTTATCCATTGATCCCTGGATGGACACTAGGGTTGATTGTCCATTTGGTTATTGTGAATAATACTTCTATAAACATGGGTGTATGGAAAGATTTAACTTTAACACACAAATTAGGTGTAGGATTACTTTTCTCCTAACCCTCAGAAACTCATATTCCAATATGCCTCTTTTATGTAGGGATCATGTAGGTTCAGGTGCTCTGTGAGGCCCCATTGCATGTGTCATAAGGCAACCCACAAGGAAGAATGTCAGGAGAAGTTGAGGGTATCAATCGCTTTTTAGGCCCAGAGGTGTAGCTCAGAAAACTTATCTCCAAGGATACTGGGAGGATTCAGGGAAGTAGCTGAGAGAGAGTACCACACACACAGTAGGTGCTCCATATATTTGTCATCCCCTTCCCTTCCCTTCTCTGGCCTTACAACTTGCCTCATTCTTGGTGCAGGTTGCTGGGGAGTACACAAGTCCCACGGTTGCCTATAGTGCATCAAGCATTCTGAAAATGATTAGACTGCAGATTCTGCTTCCTGTATAGTCAAAACATTTAAAATACCATTAAACCTCTGCTTTCCCAGCTCTGTGGGTTTCTGCAACCTACAGCTCACAAAATTTCCGTGTCCGCAGGGGTTCATAATATACTACAGGCTTGATGCAGTGTTGCGCATGTTTCCACGATGTGATTATGGGGAAGAATGCAGCGCCGCTCACCTTTTATTTTGAGATGGAAATTTTACATGACATTTCTCTCTCCCCTTGATTATGTATTTTGGTTCCCTGTGATCATTTTTCATGGGGATGAAGGGGTCTGCTAGAGTTCTGTCATCTATTTTATTTAGATGTTTGATTTTTAGATTTGTGTCCCCCAGTCACCCAGTATAGCAGGAAAAATATAAGTTCCCTTGTTGCAAGCAGCAAAGAGGAGAGAAGGGGAAAAAAGCGGGGCGTTTATTAGCAGGCACCATTTGTGGAACTCCCACCATGTCCTGAAAATGAGCTGGGAGTTTTACTCCCATGATCTCTAACCAGCCAATGCTGCATGAGAATTAGAGGTCAAATGACCTGATTAGTGATTTGTGGTGCTTAGAAAGTGTTACAGTCAAGATTTGAACCCTGGCCTGACTAGATCCTAGGTCTGTGCTTAGGTCACTGCATAGTAATTATGCAGCTATTGAAAACCAGGTGCTACCTAGGTCCAGGAAATGGAGAGATGGTGACCCTGGTGTGTGGAGTTTGCATTCCAAGCAAGACCCTCCTCTTCTATTACATATGACCACATTTCCAGGCAGAAGTGACTTCTATGGGGTACAGTGTTCTAAGAGCCTAAATAAGGGAACAATCACATCCTTTACTCTTTTTAGAAAACTTTTTATATGGATATGATGTATATGCATGAAGAAGTGAATTCTGGTGGTGGGTCGGTGGGGGGAGTTGCTCCATCAAAAACACAGAAGCGAGAACATTTCAGGTGGGCTAGTTGAGATTGAAGATAGAAAGTTTGTTTTTGTAAACACTAGGGCAAGGACTCAACTTAGCTTTCATACTCTTCTCCTGTGCTTATATCATAGATGTAAAGGTTTGGGCTTTTGGATTTAATGCAGATGCTGCAGCCAGCAGGGATGAAGTTAGGCATTTTGCCCTGGCTGGCTGCTCTCCACGGTAGGTACCATGTGACTGGCAGGGAGCAGCAATTCAGGATAAAAGAAAAATGAAACAGGAAAGAGGACTGCCTGTTTCTAGGAGGTCCTTCCAAAGAAATCCTCAGTAGCACTTCAGGCACCCGTTCATGCCTAGAACTCTGATGGCTCTCTTTTGCATCCAGGCTCAATTCCTGCCTCCATACAAGGTGGAGGAAGGCTCTGGATGGATGACCCCCATCCTCTCTCCAACTTTGTACTTGGCTGCTGCACCTTTCTTCCACGTGCATCCATTCTCTCTTTCCTTCTGCACAGAAGCACCTCTAATTCATTTCTTAAGACTAACCGGAAAATCTCTTCCTCAGTAATACATTCCTCCACTTTGCCAGGGATAACTGCTCCCTCCAAGTGATCCCATATCCTGTTATCTTTGTGAAAATACTTAGAATGTGATATCTTAATTATCTGTGTCCAAGTGTGCCTGTTCCTCTGGTGCTGTGCACCTCCAGGGCTTAGGAAGAGTTGCTGGAACAAATGAATGAATAGGTAAGGGAGCAATGGAATGAATGGCTGATTTCTCCATCACCCCAGCCAGCTGCAAGATCTGCACCAGTAGGCAAATGAGCAGGAGCGGGAATGAGGGTGGAAGTGACGCAGAAATGATTAAGAGCACTTACAGTGGTCTGAGCATTGGTCCCCTGACCTGTGAACACAGGCAAACATGGAAGGGACAGACATAGATAGGGGCACCTTCCTGAGGCAGGTACAGTGGAATCCAGGGACTGACAGGTGGAACACGGGCAGCTTCTCCAGGGGAAATTCAATTGGCCTTAAAAAAAAAAAAAAAAAAAAAAACCTAAAAGAGGATTAAAATGTTAAAAGACAGTGTATACCTGTATACTTCTGTAGCTGAGGTTTTTAGTGGCTACTTGGTAGAAATCTCTGGTATACATATTGTTTTCCATTTTCAATTTCATGGAGTACATTATTTTCCAAAGCAGTGTCCCCTGTCTAGCAGTATTTAGTCAGCCTGCCACATCCCTCCCCGAGCAGTGCAGATAAATCACATTCCTGCACATCATGGTAAAGGCAGCCTACTGGGGTAGGAAAAAGACACTCTGGGTTTTGCGGAGATCTGAGTTCAAATCCAAATTAGGCCATTTACTAGTTAGGGAAACTTGGACAATTTCTTTTCAAGTCTCTTTTTCTATGCACATCTCCTTATCTGTAAAGCAGGGAGAACACCCCCAGCCATCTCTGTGGTGAGGACTGAAGGGCTTAGCAGACAATGCCTGGTTGTCAATTTCCTGCTATCCACCCCCCCACCCCCTCCTTCCTCAAGAAACAGCTGAGTAGGGTGGAGCCAGCAGGGAAGGCAGGCTAGGGGAACAGGACTTGAGCTGCAGTTTTGTAATTCTGGAAAGCTCTCATAACTTTTAAAAAGGGCTTTCATATTTCTCACTTGTTCTTTCAAACAGACTTGTGATGCAGCCCTCTGGGGTGGGATATTAAAGCAGGAGCATCCACAATCTCTGTCTTGGAACCTTCATGCTGTGAATTCTTTAGGCATCCTGTTCCCCTCTCTCCCCCTTACACTTGCTTTCTTGAATTTCATCCATTTTTTCATCTTTTCTTTCATTCTTCTATTCATTGGTTAATGTATGCCACTCAACTGTTTATTTTTTTCCTTCATTTATTAAGCACATAATGAACACGTCCTTTGGGGCAGGCATTGTGATAGACCCATGGGATGCAGATGTGATCCCAGTTTTCAAGGGGTTCCCTCTCACTGAATGTGCATCGATACACTAATGCACATACACACATACGCACAGTGAGAAAGTGTTGAGTGCTGCGACAGACGTATGAACAGGGAATTGTGGTAGCATAGAGCAGTGATTAAACCGTCTCTGATTAAGCACTGCCTGGGTCAAGGAGGAGGTGCAGCTAAGCTCTAGTTTCATTTTCAAAAACCAGTATTAGCTGGTCCCTTAGAAGAGCTCTTGGCTGGTGGCATCCCTTAGTTATGCAATCATAAGGCTGGCGGCTCCTCAAGACCCAGGAATTCCGACTTAGTGTCATGTTTATGTAATCGAGATGAGCATCTACATGTGGAAAATGAAAGCTATAACCTTGGAGCTAATATAGGAGGCCCCCACACTACTAGCAGGGAATCCAGCAAATTATAACAGTAGGGGTCTAATCAGGCAAACAGAAACCATTTCCAGTCTTTATGACAGAGAGAATTTAATGTGGATGATTTGTTATGCAGACGGTGGTGTAGCTAACGAGTCAGGTGGAGGATTACGGGATGAACCAGAGATCAGAAATAGCAGGGAAAATTATGAAGAAAGTAAGAAGTGTTGTCTTGATCTAGCAGTCTGAGGCAGAGAGGGAGAGAAACAGCCTGCCTGTTCCTTTCACTTTCTTCGAATCTCCCAGTGCCTTCCGTTAGCTGAAGCCAGTTAGAAGCCAGATGACAGAGAGACCCAGGAATTCCTTAGTCCCATACTCAGCCCCTCCACTTTGCAATTCAGAGGAGTGGAAAAGGTGAGAAAGTGATGGAGGGTGAAGAAGCCCAAGACGGGCTCACGAGGTCAATCATCCTCATGGCACCTGGCAACCTCAGGCTGTGCAAAACCAGTCTTCTGTGGTAACATAGTCTGGCCACCAGAAGCCATGGCTGGTGAGTTCTCCTTTCTTTTTTTTTTTTTTTTAACCCCAGAGATGGGGTCTTGTTCCATTGCCCAGGCTGGAGTGCAATGGTGCCATCTCAGCTCACTGCAACATCTGCCTCCCAATTCTCCTGCCTCAGCCTCCTGAGTAGGTAGGATTACAGGTGCCTGCCACCATATCCAGCTAATTTCTGTATTTTTAGTAGCGAAAACGGGGTTTCACCATGCTGGCCAAGCTGGTCTCAAACTCCTGACCTGAGGTGATCTGCCCGCCTCAGCCTCCCAAAGTGCTGAGATTTTAGGCGTGAGCCACTGTGCCTGGCCCTTTCTTATTTTTTTATACACTCCAAAGTTCTTGAACAATTCATAGCAGAGACATGGAATACCACAATAGTACTCAAAAGGTATCAGGATTCCTGTTAAGAAGGCATACTTGTGATTGTTCAATTAATTAATAAAATAAACTGGATTTAAATATTACTGAAACCCAAATTGGGAATAAGATCATACAGATTACATGATATTATAGTAATAATTATACACACTAAGATCAAGCTATTTCTATGGGCCAGGCACTATATTAAATACTTTACATAAATTAGGTAACTTGATGCTCATGACAATCCTGTGAGGGTATATATTATTAACCCATTGTACATAGAAAGTAACTGAAGTTTAGTGACTTGTGGAAGGTCATATAATTAATAAATAGGAAAGAGAGATTTCTATCTCAAGCTCCTTGGAATCCAAACTATATACTCTTAATCATGATGGTATATGACTGCAAAGGAACACAAGTATCCTTCACGTCACAGTCAGAACCTAGCTCTCTGGTTCCACATTAAGGGACAGTGAGCATCACGTGCCACGTGGTGGAGAAAAGACTGCATATTACTAATGCAATGCGACATCCCAGAAATCAGTATTAGGACCCTGATCAAAATATATTTGCATCATGTATGGCAGTAATAGTCTTAGCTTCTGTAATTAGATAATCTGACGCTAGTCTTGCTCTCCCTACTGTTGGATATAGAAGTTTGGTCCCAGGGAATGTGGCAGGGGGAAATGGGCTGAAACCAAGCAGAAGAGTTGGAGCTGATTATCTTGCAAAATACGTCCAAGCTCTGAGCTATTACAGGATGAGAGTACCCCTAGGGATTGTGCAGAAGAGAAGCCCCACTGCCTTCAGCTCCTCTCAGTAAGTGCTGTATAAACACAAAGTATCCAGATGATGGTTATGACAGTGTCCCATAAGCTAAAGATTCATGAGGGCTCTCATGAACTGGGACCCCAGACCACTGTAGAGACAGATGGAGATGGTTTAAGCTAGCAACTTCCAATGCAATACCGCATACATTATCTCCTTTGAGTTTCAAATACTTCCACAAAAAAAGGCAGAACAGATATTATTATCTTTGCTTTCTAAGTGAGGAAACTGAGGCTCAGAAACAGATGATTCACTGAAAATTACACATGCTATCAGCAGAAGAGCTGGAAGGAGGACCTTCGTCTTGAGCTACAGGTTCAGGACTTTATTGCACTGCACTACATTGAGGAGATATCGTTATGCTTTTATGTTCCTTTTACGCCTATCTGGGGTTTGGTCTGTTAAAATGACAAGCCTTTAGACAATTCCTCTAACACAAATATTCTAAACACAAATCAAGGTTTCTGTAGCATCAGTGTCTGACTTAACTTCAGATAATGAGATTATCCCAGAGAAGAGTGACACATCCATAAGGTAGATCCATGTAATATCAGGCAGAGAGGTGCAGAATGCAGCAAAGGGGCTTGCACCTCACTCACTGTGAGCCATTCATAGGATCCAGGTTATGCATAGATTTCCAGCCTCTAAAGGACATTTGGACTATAAGTGTGGGTTCTTGGGAAACTTCAACCACCTTCGTATCTCCCGTTAAGTATCACTGGATTGCTTTATGGTCTTGAGCCCTTTGAAAAGATCTTTAATAGGAGGCTCTGTGCTCCTGAATAGGGGCTTGCCACTCGGGAGCAGTCAGAAAAGACTTCACGCAGGAGAAGCTGATGCTTCAAATGAGGTGTGAATGTGTAGGGGTTCCTCAGGAATACTGGGGATGGCTCAGTCCAACCTTGGCATGTTTCAGATACAGTTCACTTCAATTCAACAAACATTTATCAGATGTGTGTTTGTCAACGTTCTTAGGAAATTCTGACACAGAGAAGTCAATATATTTTTACAATCACCCAGTACGCTCATAGCAGAGCCAGGTTTGCAAGACATGTCTCCTGACCCTTAGGGGTCACAAGACTTGCTGGTATATCCCACCGGGCCACCTCACTTCCTTGGAGCAAAACAGCACCAAAGGACCTTAATCACTATATATTCCGTGTTGTTAATGCTAGTTGTGAAAATGCCTGACACTGAGATCTGTCATATTTCATGTGCAGGTGGAGTAGTGACTAATGATCTACATTATCATCTTTGAGACTTTGTCTAAAAATTAGATGATTGAATTTGTTCGATTTGACTATGGTTTTGTGGGCCACAGTGAAATCACAATTTTATTTGACATGAATGAATACTGAAATAGCTATTAACCTCAGGCAAGACTAGTCTATCTAATCTTGCTGCTACAATAGGCTGGTTCCTTCAACAAGAACCTGGCAAGAGGATTTTCCCAGTCATCAGCAGTACCTCCAAATCTGAGCGTCTGTTTGTTGCATGACTCTTTGTATATGCCACCACATATAGTACTCACAACAAATAGAGAATTGTTAATGTTTGTTTTATATAGGAGAAAGCTGGAGCATAGAAATGTTTGTAAGTAACTTGTCAGAGGTTGTATAGCTAGTGAAGTACAGGAAGCGTAATTCATTCCAGGCTTGTCCAATTTCAAACCTCCTGTTGTGTTGTCAGAGAAAGAAGTTTTCAAAGAAAAGATATTTCAAAAAGAATTTCAGATTTGAAAGGAACTTTATGGGCCAGGTGCAGTGGCTCACGCCTGTAGTCACAGCACTTTGGGAGGCCGACGCTGGTGGATCATGAGGTCAGGAGTTCTAGAGCACCTGGCCAAGTGATGGTGAAACCACGTCTCCACTATACAAAAATTAGCTGGATGTGGTGGCCTGCGCCTGTAATCCCAGCTACTCAGGAGGCTGAGACAGAAGAATCACTTGAACCCGGGAGACAGAGGTTGCATGAGCCCAGATAGCGCCATTGTATTCCAGCTTGGGCCACGGAGTGAGACTCTATCAAAAACAAAAACAAAAACAAACACAAAAAAAGAAAAAGAAAAAAGAAGAAAGGGCTTTATGTTGTAGCTGTATTAGGGACGATCACAGAGCCTTGTGGACCTTAAATCACAGAGGGTGTCAGAGAAACAAGAGAAGCTGGAGTTGAGATGAAAAAGGATTGGGGCCAGGAATTAAGCATGCTCTAGTGTCTTGCTGTTAAGGGTTGGGACCAAGGGCAGTTTATGTCATCACTGTCATCAATGTCACAGTGAGGTATGACTTTGTATCCATCTCACTGCAAAACTTAAGAAGCCTTTCAATAGTATGCTCGGTTTTGGCGAACTGTGGATCAATAGGATCGTTTTTACTTTGCTGGTGAGAATGTAATTGGTATAACCACTTTGGAAAATAATTTGGCATTACTTTACAACATTTGATATTCATGATCTCAACCCCAGATATACCCAAGGGAAACATTTCTACATGTGTAGCAGAAGACATGTTCAAGAATGTTCACAATAATGTTGTCTATAGTAGCAAAAAAAATTGTGTATGACCCAAATATCATCCCCGGGTCATAGGATAAATAAAATATGACATATGCATTCAGTGAAATATATTGGAATGTTATACAACAGTTAAGTGAATAACCTATGATTATGTACAATACAGTAAGAGCTATTAGCATGGGGGAGAACCACATGTGTAGATACAGGTATCCCATTGCGTAGGTTGCTATAGTAACGGCCTTAAGGTGTCCATGGCTCTCTGTATCCACACCCTTGATATTCTTCTCCCATACTGGCTATGGGCTTGGAAAATGACTTGCTCTGACCAAGGGGTAAGAGCCAACATGATAGATGCTGACTTGGAATGTGCTTGCACATTGAGCTAGCTCTCTCGCCATTCCTAGGAATACTACATTCAATGTCATGTGAACACACTTGAGCTAGCCTGTTAGAAAAACCTGGCCCTGCCATCTCTGTGACCCCAGCTGACTATTAACCAACAGTTGACACCAACTTCCAGACAACTGTGAATGAGGCTATCTCAGACTATCCAGCCAAACCTGCCCAGACCAGAGGAATGACCCAGGTGAGCCCAGGTGAATTGCCAGCCCACAAAATCATGAACCAGTAAATCATGGTTATTTGAAGCCACTGAGTTTTTGAGTGATTATTATGTGGCAAAATCCTAATGAATGTCATTTTTTATTTAGGGTGGTAATTTATTTTATAATAAACAAATAAACGAGAACTCTGTAGAAACCAAGAAAGAGCATCTATAAGGAATACAATTAATCCAATTATATGCACCTGAGGCTCATTTAAAAATCAGTAACAACAACAAAAGCACATACTCATCTTTTAGCTTGATGATTACATCAAGCTGCAAAACAATCTCCCCAGTTTAGAGTTATTTTGCTCCTTTGGCAGATTGCTGATTGTCAACCCTTCTTTCAACCTTTAGTTAATTCTATAACTCCTCACAATTAAGACATAAGAGGAAGTGATGTGTACAGGGTACACGTCATTTCAACAAAAGAATCTTGTCCTGGACTCTTTTCTCCTTTCTATTTTCTGGAAATGGCAAGAACTGGAAAATCTTGTACAGTAATTTTGGGGAAAGGACAGCTGCCTTGCTAGCTTCTGTCCCTGTTGGATTTGTGAACACAGAGCTGGATGTTACTCTAGCTGTTACATGAGAGGGAAATCAATTTATCTGTCAGAAACACTGTAATTTGTATATCTTTGTTATCATGCCTTCAATTTTTGCTCCAACTAATAAACTCTTCCGTAGGAATCCCTACAATGTGCTGCACTGATGTTTCTGATACAAAATTATTTTTTTCAAAACAATCCAGGTTAAGCCTATATTGCTTTCACTCCCTGTAAAAACTTTAAACCAAATAGAAACATATGAAAAGGATATAATTTCTGAGCATGTCAAATGATTTGAATTTTATCATTCCATATTTTAATGCATCTAAAATTACACGTGGTTAGACTGACAAAATTGTACTCTTTATATTTTTCTGTAATCTGCTTTAGCTGTTTAATGACATATTACAGATATCTTTCCATGTCATCACAATATTGATATAATTAGTCCACCCAGTGAATGTAGCATACTGTGTTTTAAAGCTTTCTTATGCAATTGTTTTCACTTCACTTTTTTGTAAAAAAAAAAAAAAATCAGAAAATCTTAAATCAACTTTCTTGTGCACTTATTCCAGTTATTTTCTTCAGAAGAAAAATCTCTGGACAAAGGGGAATTTAATACATACGATATACATCTTATCTGGTGAAATGTTTTAAGGATTTCCCATTCTCTGAAAATAAAGTCTGGGCGCAATGGCTTGGCATATTCCAGCAGGGCTGCTCTTTGCGAAGCTCTCCCTGACCTTTCTAACCTTACCTTCCACTCCCTAGAGCACTCTGTATTTGAGCCTTGTTGATTATATTTTTATTGAAGGTATCACATGATTTCACAACTTTGCTCATCTCATGTTACTCCTTCTGTATTGAATTTTTTACATTTGTCTGTTCCATATGAGAAACACACACATGCACACACTCACACACACCTGCTTAATATGGTGATCTAACTTCTTTCTGTTCTTAAAAACATAGCCCAGTATTACCGATTCTAGGAAGCCTTTCATTATGGTTGTTGTCAGCCTATCACATCCCCTCCTCTGTGCTTCTACAGCAATTTTACCTACTTTTATCACATACTGCTTTGCTATTTATTGTGTTTATTTATTTATTTTGCTGTCTGGACAATGTCATCCTGAGAGAAGAATGTACTTGTCTTTGCATTCTCCTTCTCAGAATGGTAGCTGGCAGCTGGTAGGCATTCAAGGGAATGCACATACACCCTGCTTTTTTCCCAAGCATTCTGGATCATGTTGTCATCAAGATTTATTCCAGGTTTCTCTAAATAATATTTCCTATTTTGGAGTCTCACTGGTTCTCTTCCTATCACACTAAGCTACTTTCTTGGCGTTGATAGACTGAGGTGGTCCCGTGCCCCCCTCTTCTAGATATTCATGTCTTTGTATGATTCTCTCCCCTTGAGTGAACAGAACCTGCGAACTGCTCCTAACCAATAGAACGCAAAAAATACGAAATATTGCTCCCTCTATTACGTTATATCATAAAAAACTCTGATAGACTCACTTGCAATTCTGCCAACAACCAGAGGAGGCTTGAGGCAGATTCTTCCCTATTCAAGTCTGTGGATGAAGCTTGGCTAACACTTTGATTTTAGTCAAGTAGGCCCCTGAGCAGAGGCCACGGTTAAGCTGTTCCTGTAGTCCTGATCCATAACTATGAGATAATAAGTGTATAATGTTTTAAGCTTCTATATTTGTAGCAAGTTGTTATGTGGCATAGACAACAGTGGGACTCCAATAGAAATACCTGAGATTTCAATAAACCCAGACGTCAAAACTATAACCCTTCCCAGTAAGTGACGAGATTGTAGTCATATATTAAAAGCAGAAAATATAAAATTAGGTGGCAATAATATACTGAGAACCTCAAGGGATGGTGCAAACGTGTCAATACGCAGCAGTCTAGAAAACGGTGTGCTTTCTGAGGTTTGTCTGCTGGTCTACAGTCCTAATGATTATGGGAACTTTCCTCTACAAGCATGCGCGACTGAAGCTCGACTCCTCCTTGCATATGTGGGAAGCATTTACATATTAAAAAAGCCAAATGTTAGAACATTCTGCCTGTGTAGCTAGGCATAGGCATGAAGGTAGGATTGAAGAAGGCTAGCAAGAACTGAATTTCAATAATTTAACAGAATTAAGGAATTATTACCAATGGATCAGAAAATTATTAAAAGGACCATAAGGATATATAGCCTCTTCCTGAATTAGGCCATTATGTTAATAATAAAACCCACACTTCATTGGTGTCAGTCAAAATGTGGTCAAAGATTGAATGCTTATGCTCTAAGGAGGTATGTGACACTCTTTCATGGCAAGGATAGAAGTCAGTTGTTAGGTTTCGTCATGTATGCCAGTGATAATTGATTTATATTTACAGCTTGTATTGAATTAGGCTTCACAAGAAAGTATATTGTAGTCAACCAGCAATGTCTGCCATTAGCAAGGGTGAGTGGCAGGGAGGTATGCATGACCTCCCCTAGGTGGCTGATGAAATTGCGGACTTTGTGTTGAAATACATGGAGTTTTATGTTAAAATACATTGAGTCCTGACAATTATATTCACCAACTTGGTGATTTGGGTCATGCCGCTTAATTTCTCTGAGCCTTAGCTTCTCCAAATACTTAACCATCTTGAGTAGTCTGAGAATTATTAAGAGAGTGCACGTAGTAGTACCCAGCAGAGTGTCACGCCCCTATCTGATTTTTTTTTTTAAGTTTTTACTCATAATTGCCAAATTTGGAAGAAACCAAGATGTCCTTCAGCAGATGAATGAATACATAATCTGGTAGATCCACATGATGGAACTCATTCACAATTCACTAATAAAAATGAGCTATTAAGTCATGAAAAAACATAAAGGGACCTTAAATGCCTATTATTAGGTGAAAGGAGCCAATCTGAAAAGGCTGCATCCTATTTTATTTTACCTGTATGACACTTGGGAAGAGGCGAATCCCTGGAGACAGTAAAAAGATCAGTGGCTGCCAGGGATTAAGAGGAAGGGAGGGATGAACAGGCAGAGCACAGAGGGTTTTTAGGGCAATTAAACTGTTCCATACAATATTACCGTGGCTCATATGTCATCATATATTTGTCAAAACCCATGGAATGTACACCACCAGGAGTAAACCCTAATGTAAATTATGGACCTCAGGTGGTAACGATGTTTCAATATAGGTCCATTGACTGTAACAAATGTATTCCTTGATAGAGGAAGGGGCTGTGTACAGTGGGGTTAGGTGATACATGGGAAATCTCTGTACCTTCTCAGTTTTGCTGTGAACCAAAAAATTCTCTAAAAATAAAGTTTACTAATTTTTTAAAAAGTCAAAAAATCATTTTGAACATTTGAATATTTGTAAGCAAGTGGATGAATAAATCAGAGTTAAGCAATGAAAGTGAATGTAAATTGCATTAGAGATAAGTTCTATATATCAGTGGACTGTGAGAAAGTAAATTTTGTGACTAGATAGATATTAGATCAGAAGGAAAAGGGAATCAAATGAAAAACAGAGATAAATGTATCAGGAAGAGACAGCCCAAGTACCCAATGTCAGGAATGGGCTGCAGTTTGAATGACTAGAACACATAGTGGGAGGAGCGACATCCGAGTTTACCTCTTTGTGTAACAGCCATGAGATTCACATCACCTAAAACATTATGTAGCGTGCAAACCTGCCTGTTATCAGAACACTTCCACCATAGCGCCACCTGCAGGATAACCAACTTGTATAATTCCAAAGGCAACATGAATAATAGTTAAGATGTTCATTCTCGAAGTGATTAATAGGTGCAGCTTGCTATGGAAAAGAGTTAATAAGGAGGCAGAGAGAAGTTGCCTTGAGATATGGTTAGCCTGGGTGCCCACCCACATCTCATCTTGAATTGTAATAATCCCCACATGTCAAAGATGGGGCCAGGTGGAGATAACTGAACCACTGGAGCACTTTCCCCCATTCTGTTCTTGTGGTAGTGAATAAATTTCACGAGATCTGATGGTTTTATAAATGAGAGCTCCCCTGCACAAGTGCTCTTGCCTGCTACCATGTAAGATGTGACTTTGCTCCTCATTCACCTTCTGCCTAATTGTGAGGCCTCCCCAGCCATGTGGAACTGGGAATCCATTAAACCTCTTTCCCTTATAAATTCTCCAATCTCAGGTATGTCTTTATTAGCACCATGAGAACAGATTAATATACCTGCCTCTGCTGAAAGGTAGGAAAACTCAGGAAGAGAAGTCCTCAGCTTTAAAAATTGGCATCCAACTCAGAATTCTGAGTGGGAGCCGATGCTCAAGTCAGAGCAAGGACTAATGCCTGTAGGGGTTCAGGTTATAAACTGTCTACTGAAGATAGATGAACATTCGGCTTCCGGCTGGATGGCATCTTAAAGCTGGAAAGGCAATCAGAAATTACTATATAAAATCTTGTAATGCAAACACACGATAAACTGCTGGGCCCTTGCCCTGAATTGTGTGTGTAACTCAAATTTCAAGGAGAGAGATGGATAGTTAACTAAGTATACCGTATGCTACTCTATACGGGGTACCGTGTGGTAAAGAAATGAACAATAAGCGATGGTAACATGGAAAAACATTTAATTTGAAAAGTGTCAAAATCTGGCTATGCCATTTTGACTTGTAAGAGAAAAGACTTTTGCTGACTTCTAGGCTTTCCCTGCCAACGAGTCCAGTGGGATTTAACAATCTCGTTGCCCAGTGAAGTCAATACCATGCTCTGATTCAAGCTGAATTGATTCACATTTAAGCTGTACCACTTATTAGCATAACTTTGGGCACATCATCTGACCTCTCAGAAACTCATTTTAAAAAATGTTATATGTAAAATGGAACTAATAATAGTATCTACTTCATTAGTCATATCTTAGCAGAATAATGTTGACTTAAATCCCACTTAACAGTGTTGGTGTGAGGATCACTTGAACCAGTGGCTATAAATACACTTTGAAAATGGTAAAGCCAGAGACAAATATAAATTATTGATGCTACCATTTTTATTTAAATTTTAATACAACTGATTGCATTTAAAGATCAGAAATTCTAAAGAGAAAAGTTTTATTTCTGCCATTTCTCTCTTTTACAAAAAATAAAATTATGATATATAGTACCATGCCCTGGATATGGAGTCTGTTCAGTAGAAGTCTTGGAATGAGGAATGACTTCTCTTTTCTCCATCACCTCTCTGAGATCAATAGGGCTTAACAGATTGAGGAAGGTTAGCAGACAGGAGCTAATTTCACCTCATGCTTTAACATACAGATACAATCTAATGTTCCAGCTCAAGAGGGAAAACATTGTTGCAATACATATATTTGAAAATTGCTTCTCTTCAAATATATATGTATATGTATCTGTATATACACGATGTGTGTTTGTATATGCGTTTATGTATAAAATCCTAATGTCTTCTCTACAGTGCTATGTAGTTACTAAAAATGACCAAAGTTACATTAAACTAGATGTAGTCTCAAACAGAGCCAAGTTGTATAGCTCTGCAACTAGATCAAACTATATGCGTTTGGTATAAACCTCTTTTTATTATTTTTGCGAACATATTTCTTCATATTATATGCAGAGAATGTATTTCTTAATTTGCCAGTCAATTAAAATGTGCTTTGATAAAGAATAAAAAAGAGTCAGCATTATCTCTGAGGACAAATGTGTATTCCTTAATGTAACAGTCTATTTAAAATACGGTTTGATTAATGCCAAATCCTCAGAAGGTACGTTTAAGGGAAAACAGCCACGGTTATCAAACCAGAAATTCTTGTCAAAAAAGATCAGTTTCCATTTCATTTCAACCATTTATCTTTGTAGTTGGTAATGTTTTCATACCTTAACAAGATTTTATAAATGAAGTTCTTTTGATATCCTTTCAAAAGATGCTTAATAAAGCAGTGGAACCAACATTTTTTTTTTTTCATCCACTGTTCATGGTAACTGGGAATGGTTTGCAGAGAACAGGAAAATTGCTTCTCTTCGAACATGCTCAGTAGGGATGAATGGTTAAATTCAATTTTTTTCATACTTGCATTTCATTTAAACACAAATCTCTCCCTTCGCTCAGACTTGCCTTTCACAAATCTGAGCCAAGTCTATGAAGAGCAGTAAACCAAAAACAATGAGACATTATTTTAGGTTGTAGAGAATCTATTACAGTGGAAAAAATGCTGAATTCTGAATCTGAAAACCTGAGATAAAAGTTCTACCTTCATGTTGTAATTGGGTCCTTGGGAAAGTTACTTAAGTACCAGAATTTTAATGATAACTGCCTCCATTTTTCTACCCACAAAGTGGAGGATAAGAAAATCTCCCCTTCCTGTTTCACAGGCGTGTATGTAAAATTCAAAAAAGATCATTATCCACATTATTGTTAACATTTCTGAGTGCTTCATCTGAATAAAAAATAAATGCAACACATGTAGTGTGTATTAGAGACCCACTCATAAACACAATAGCCCTATAAGAAATGTTCTATCTGCATTTTGTGGTCAAGGAAACAGAGTTTCAGAGAAGTTAATAGACTTGTCCAAGGTTAAAAGTCAATAAATGATACAGCCAGGATTAGAATTCAAGCAAATACTGAAGTCTGTGCAATTAACCATTACACAATACTACCTTCCGTGGTCATAGACACATCTGCACTTAGGAAATCATAAAACACTAGGCAAATGCATGTGAATTACTATTTACAATTTAAGTAGGAGCATAGAATGAGATAAAGTAACTGGCAATGTGACTGCTATTTCCTAAGAGCTTCATAGGTGATATTTAGTACAATGTCAGTGTCGATCTCGATTTTCATTATTGTTAAAACTTCAGGGCCAAGTGAGGTGGCTTACAGCTGTAAGCCCAGCACATTGGGAGGCCGAGGTGGGTGCATCACCCGAGATCAGGAGTTCAAGACCAGCCTGACCAACATGGTGAAAATCCGTCTCTACTAAAAGTGCAAAAATTAGCCAGGTATGGTGGCAGGTGCCTGTAATCCCAGCTACTCCGGAGACTGTGGCAGAATTCCTTGAACCTAGGAAGTGGAGGTTGCTGTGAGCCAACATTGAACCACTGACTCCAGCCTGGGTGACAGAGCAACTCTGTCTCAAAAACAAAACAAAACAACAAAACATAAAAAAACTTCAAAGAAGAGAAACTACTCTGCCAGTGTCCACCCCATCAAGTTAGAGAGACGTATGTAGCCAATCTTCTCACCTCAGCTGTATCTTTACTGTCTTTTCCTCCTCCCAGCACATGCAAATTATGCTAATTTATGTCCTGGATTGGTACATAACTTAAAAAACATCTCTCTCATGTATTTCACAAATATTTGTTGAATATCTATTACGATTCATTTCCTTATCCATTGTGTAAAAACTCTACATTAGAAGACAGAATAAGCTAAAGCTATTATGAAGCTATAAGCTGAGTATCTTACGGGAGTTTAGAGGAAGAGCCAAGAGCCACAAAGGAAGTGACAGATATCCCTTGGAAAGGAAGATGGTGAGAATGTTCTAAATTATGAACTAGTACAAGCAAAGGTGAGAAGAACAAAGAAAAAGGGTGTATATGAGCTGAGGGTATATGTGTTAGACAGGCTTGTATTCTAGGCCATCAGGTATGCACTAGCATAGCTGGGAAGTGGGTCACGGAAGGATGTGATAGAAGATTCTGGGCAAAAAGAGGTCAGTAAGACCAGCCTATGCAGCTCAAAATGCTAGTGCCCTCATCTATGTACTTAAAGCATCCTATAAAGTACTATCAGGAGAACACCTGATATGTCCCTGAAATAAGTCTAATTGCAAAAGGACAATAAATCCACTAATGTTCTGAAAGTGTAGTACTCTCTTTAACTTACACTCTTCCACTCTCCACTCAGGATCACAGTCAAAAGGTGTTCCTGGTGCATCTGGAATCCTCAGAGCCAGTAAGACCATGGCCACCTCCTCGGTGTCTAAGGCTACTTTGTTTTTAAGCCAAACTCCAAAAAGAGAAAGATCTCTGTGCCAATAGAGAACTATTTTAACAAAGGGAAAAATGGGTCCGATAACAGTAAGCTTCAATTTGAAACTTATCAGTTGATATGGCAGCAGATGAAATCTGAAAATGAGTGACTACAAGAGGAATTAAATAAAATCTTGTTTGACAATCTAATTGAATTTCTGCAAAATCTCATTCGGGATTCCAGAGGAATTCAAGAGACTTGGGCTGTCAAATATAACCCAGAGAAATTCCAAGTGTGGCTTTCGTTCTCGGTGTGAATATCACAGATCATGATTTAACATTCAGAAGTCTAACAGAGGCCCTACAGAATAATGTCACACCATATGTAGCCTTATTGCAAGCTAAAGATTGTGCAGATATGAAACATTTTTTTGCAAAATTTGGTCTCACAGTTGATGCACTGTTGTGGAGATACAGAATCCAAAGCGGGGAAAGTATGTAGGTCACCCAGAGAAAGGCACGTTATTCAATGGGTTCACTTTCCAGTTGGTATATGACTGTCACACAGAAGACAGACGCAAACATACCAAGCAAAAACAAAACGACTTCTAGCCAGTGGCAGTCTCCTTCTGTGTGGTTATCTTAAAGGATATGGAAAGCTTTGCCACAAAATTACTGCAAGGCTTGATAATTATCAGCAGTCAACATCTGCATGAATTTCCATTAATACTCATTTTTGTAATCGCTGTATCTCCTATTGTCATCCACTCATTGCTTCCTCATGCAGTATCATCTCCACTATGCATAGAACTGTTCCAGTCTTGCAAGGAGCACCTGACTATGGTACTTGATAAGCTACTTCTTACACCTCAGTTTCCCTTTAAAATAAATGAAAAAGTATTATAGGTTCTGACCAACATCTTCTTGTATCATGATTTCTCAATTTAAAACTTTATTAAAGGACTTCAGCTTTCTCTACTGGTACATTTCTATTCCCAGCCCTTAAGTGTCCTGTACTATAATCTTCCAGAAGCCCAAAAAGAATAATTTTTTTAAATCAATTGATCAGTGTGAAAACATCTGCCATCTTCCATGTTTTAGGAGGTACATGGAAAAGCAAGCTTCAGAAAAGCAAGTTGTGCTCTTGACTAATGAGAGATGCTTGAAGGAGGAAACAACAGTTATTACTAGAACACCTGCATGTTTATCATACGAATTACTTCCTGATCTTGAGATGTCTTCATAAGTTCACCTCTTCTCGTCCCAAGCGTCCACTAGGTCGACAGATCAGAGAGCTGTACTGCACATGTTTAGAAAAGAACATATGGGAGTCAGAGGAGTATGCATCAGTCTTGCAGCTGCTGAGGATGTGGCAAAGGATGAATGGACGACCATACTTGAGAAATGTTTCAAAGTTTTTAACTCCTCTTGTGAAAAGCACCGTGGCAGCACAGATAAGAGAATAGAGGAGTTCCTGGCCCGGTTTCAGGGCCTTGATGGAACCAAAGAGGAAGAAGACGATTCTGGGTCCCAGCCAAAGGGGCTTCAGAAGCCAGACCTCTATCATCTTCAGAAGTCCTTACTAGAAATGAAGGAGTTAAGAAGAAGTAAGAAGGAAGCCAGATTGGAAGTACTCAGAGAAAACGTGAACTTCATGGACTGTCTAGTGAAAGAATACCTTCTACCTCCTGAGACACAGCCTCTCCATAAGGCAGTGTATTTCAGCACTGCCCATGCCCTTCGTGAGCATTCAAATGCTGCTCTGAGAATTGCCCTCCATACTGCACACAACAATCCTATTACCTAGAGGATGAAGCACTAAAAAGTGAAGAAGGTTGCATTCCAAATATCGCCCCAGACATCTGTGTAGCATGGAAACGGCACCTAGAGTGTAGCAGGCTAATCAACCTTGCGGACTGATCAGAGCCTTTTACAACAGTTGTGACAGCTGCTGAAAAAATGGATCCAAATTCTGCAACCTCAGAAGAAAGGAATGAAATTATCCATGCTTGGTTTATTAGAGCTGTTTCTGAACTAGATCTTTTAGGATTTATGAAACCTACCAACCAGAAGACTGGCCCCGTGGCAAGGCTAAGACGGGGAAGCAGCTAAAAAGCAAATGAGAGAAGCCAGAACTGTAACATTTAGCTCAAGAGAGAAAGGTGACCAGTCATATTTACATACACTAGAGGAGTCTGTTTGGGGGATAAATATGTAATCCTCATGTGATGTTTAACCAGAAGAGTA
The DNA here is from genome assembly GCF_048565385.1 of Saimiri boliviensis. Lineage (NCBI taxonomy): Eukaryota > Metazoa > Chordata > Mammalia > Primates > Cebidae > Saimiri > Saimiri boliviensis. Next base: position 21,343,521 of record NC_133454.1, on the reverse strand, counting down.
CATTGCTAACCCCAAACAGGCATATGTCAAAACACCGGTGGAATACTTGAGAACTCAACACATAATATATAACTAAAACTGCTCATACATGTTACTGTACTTTCCACAAAGTCCTTACTAAATTGTGAGTAAATTACTCTTCACTCATAGTATACAAATGTAATAAATTCCTTTATCCAAGAATATACATTTTAAAAAATGGTATTCCTTTTGACTTACCAGTACCTGAAGGATATTTTCAGAATGAACATGGTTAAGGTACCTTTGCTGATTATAAAATAGCCAGTTCTTTATCAGAGATGGACTCTTCTCTTAGTCAGTGGCTTAGGTTGGATAACTGCATATTATTTCAGCTTAATCTTTTATTTAGTGGTGGTCTTGCCAAATCTCATGTTGGCATGACCAAAACTTCAGGCTAGGGCTTGAGATGAATGCTGTGCTTCTGAGCTCCCGTAGTCAGAAACTGCATAGTTTGTGAAGGAAACCCGGGATGAACTCAGCTGGAAGAGCTTTTTTTTTAAGCCTACCATTGAACACTTTTTTTTTTTAATTGTACTTTAGATTCTGGGGCATATGTGCAGATCATGTAGGATTGTTGCATAGGTACACACATAGCAATGTGGTTTGCTGCCTCCATCCCCCTGTCACCTACATCTGGCATTTCTCCCCATGTGCTGGCAGAGCTTTTAACAACACATTCAGAGTGAGTCCAGCTTGCCCTCCCATGGTGGCAACAGCTCAGCAGTGCTAATAGGAGTAATAACTCACATTTGTCTGTAAGAAAATAGAACTAGAAGTCATAGACAGAAAATAAATCAAGGTGAAAGGAGCTAAATTCAGCCTCACTTTTTTTTTTTTTCACAATCTCAGGAGTATTCCATATTTTAAGGCGAACTACTCTTTCAGAAGAAGGGAGGAAGACAGTGTCCCAACCACTGTGTGCCAAGCATTGTGCAGAAACTTTCCCATGGAAGTTCCCTTTTAATCTCCATGTCTCGGTGAGTTAATTTAATCCCATTTTACAGATTACATTGTATGAGTCTCCGAAGGCTGAAAAGACTTGCCCCTGGTCACATGATTAGAGGTGATAGAGTAAGCTTCCAAATCCAGCATATGTCATAGCACATACGGACTGTGTTAACTGACCTGCAAAGCACTAAATCACTGCCTTGAACAAAATGATTTCTGAGATGTGGCTTCAGATACAATTTCCATGCCTTCTCGGCCCCTGACCATATAAGTGTGGATAATTCTATTCAGTAAGGTATTGAGTAGCTTTTATGTGGCAGGTATACTAAATAATGTTGTATGATGTTATAGACTGGTGTTATATGCTCCAAAGTTTACATGTTAAAATCCTAACCCCCAATGTGACAGTATAAGAAGCTGAGACCTTTGGGTGGTGATTAGGTCATGAGAGTGGAGACTGCATAAATTCGATTGGTGCCCTTACAAAAGAGACCCAGAGAGTTTCCTCATTTCTTCTGCTACAAGAGAACACAGAGAGAAGACTGGCATCAATGAACCAGGAAGTTGGCCCTTACCAGAAACTGAATATCTAGTGCCTTGATCTTACACTTCTCAGCCTCCAGAACTGTAATGAATAAATGTTTGCTATGTGCTTGTTGTTTAAGCTACCCAGTATATGGTATTTCTGTTATAGCAACTTGAATGGACTAAGGATAGACAAGGACCATTTTTGCCCCCACTTATTTTGTTATTTCTTCGACATATGTTTAGCCTGTATCTGCCAAGTACTGAACTTAGGTTCTGAGAGCACAACAGTGAATGAAACAGCCATAATTGCTGGAATGGCTTATAGTTCAGTGAGGCTCATTGCCTTTGGAGGTGGTGATTATAACCTCTGGCTGGTGATACATACTCTTCACTTCTGGTTGAGGTGAGGGATTTTTACTTAATGATATACTTTTTCATTTACTTAATCACACATTTCTAAGACATCTGTAATGAAATTAAAGCTAAAGAAAGAAAATGAAACTGAATATTTCAGAATTTAGTTGATCTGATCAAAGATCTTTCAAAAATCTATGCTTTTATCTGCATTAATGCTCAAGAGTCATGCTTAAGAAACAATTTTCAGTAAGAGTGCATTCACTGATTCTATTTCTTTTTTTTATTATTGCATTTTATGTTTTGGGGTACATGTCACTGATTCTATTTCTTAAGGAGTTTTTTCCTATGAAGAAAACCTATCTCAAAATGGTAGTCAATTATTGGTCAAAGAATACATTTATCTACCTTTTTGGCTAGAAGTTTTCTTTCTCTCTTTCTTTTTTTTTTTTTTTTTTTTTTGAGACAGAGTCTCACTCTGTTGCCAGGTGCCAGGCTGGAGTGCAGTGGTGCAATCTCAGCTCACTGCAACCTCCACTTCCCAGGTTCAAGCAATTCTCCTGCCTCAGCCTCCTGAGTAGCTGGGACCACAGGTGCGTGCCACGACGCCCAGCAAATTTTTGTATTTTTTAGTAGAGATGAGGTTTCACCATGATCTCGATCTCTTGACCTCGTGATCCACCCACCTCGCCTCCCAAAGTGCTGGGATTACAGACTTGAGCCACCGTGCCTGGCCTCTGCTAGAAGTTTTCTAAAAACACCATTGAGAAAATCGAGCAATGAAGAGTTAATCCCAAATCAAATTAATAACATTTAAAAAAAATTTAACAAAGCCATCAGTGGCATAGAAACACAACATATAATGCATTATATATTTACAAAGTAAGAGTCAATGTTAAGGGTGGATAAGACGGCTCTTTACATAAATAGCATGTTTATCTAATCAGCATGTACGAGTGTCTCTCCTATGAAATCATACTATATATTTTCAATTCAGACATTATACTTAGCCGAGTAAAAAAATGATTATGGAAAATGGTTTAATATCTTTAGAATAAATAGGTTCTGGTAAACGTAGCAAAGAGAAAAAGATTTGGGGATGGTTTACAGTTTACTTATACAAACTGATGATGAATTTCTTGGAGTCCTCTACCTGCTATGAACAATAATAAAAGTCATTATCTTGGCTGTTTAAAAGTACCAAGTCATTAAAAGGAAATTCACTAGAGGTGGGAAGGGACACAAGGAAACTTTCTGGTTTGATAGAAATGTCCTGTGTCTTGATAGGGCTGGAGGTTATGCATACAAATTAATTTGTCAAAAATGACGGGACTATGTTTTTAAGTTCGGTGCCTTTCACTCTATGTAAATTATAACTCAATAAAAGTACAAGTAAAAATTTAAAAATTAACTGTGGTAAAAGAAAAGACTTCTTGCTTTTTCTCAAAATCCTGGCTTGTACCTTGTTTAGACCCTCTGTCTCACATTATGCAAAGGCATCTCAGGAAACTGGGCACCAGCCTGTGGCTTGCTCTGGACTGTGGGCTGATGGCTTACGCCATGGCCATATTTTACTGCTGAGTTGGCAGAATACAGAACTGACTGTGTGCAGATGTGCTCATGTGCACACGTGTATGTTCACACTGTGTATATGTACCTGAATGTGTTCCATTCCTTTTTTGAGCTCTAATTACTCCTTCTACCTAAAGGGATTAGTAATACTGACTCTGTCTTACTAAGAAAATCTGTGATTTGGTTCAGTGAGACTGCAAATTTGAAAGAGCTTCCAAAACTCTTAACACTGATGATCGTGTTCAAATTATTTTTTACTGACTCAAAAACGGATGTGTTGCGGGGAGGGTGTAAATAAGGAGTTACATGTCCCTAAATTACCTATTAACTTTCTTCCCCTCAAAATTCCCAGGGTTTGTCTTTCTCAGCTAACTCTTCAGCAGGTAATGCAATTTATGGCTGCTGCTCCTTTCTTCGTAATCAGTCAAAAAAGGTGTCCTGTTATCTCCTGAGCAGCGCATCCTTACCGACTGCCTACAATATGCTCTTTCTACAGAGACTCTAGAGACACAATATTTCCCCCCTGGGTCAGTGGTACAGCTAGGTTCCTAAGCAAACTAAGCTAAAGATCAACCTTACTGAGATCAGTTGTGTGGCCACGTTCCCCTGACCTCAAGTGTCTTTTCTGTACCAAACTTGTGTCTTCAACCTGGATGAGCTCCTCGCTTATGGAAATTGAAATAATTTCCAAGGTTTTTGTCTTCAAAGCTTGATCTCAATCTGCTGAAAAGGGTGGAGTGTATGTTTTTCAAATAAATAATGCATTGGGGCTCTTATTCCAGTGCCTCAGAAATATTTGAGTTGCTAGGATTTGGGGAGTTATGATTGGAATATCCATTCCAGTAGCAACTTTCCTTCCATGAAGATTTTCTGTAAAGAATTTGCTTTTGTATACCTTTACAACTATACAAGTTTAAGTTGAGTACTTGGAAATTTAGTTAACCTACTCTCAAGGGTAATCAGAAGAGAGGAAAACAAGGATTGGAAATCTCAAAAGCATCAATACAGAGCTAGAACCAAAGTGTTTTTCTTTTTATTATTTTTATTTTTTAAATAAAGCCTTGGGCAAGATTAAAAAACAAACAAACAAACAAAAAGTAGAAGCCTCTGTGTGCTGGGAGAGATAGCCCTAAGGCTAAGTATAAAAGCTTTGACCAGAACTTCTCAGTAGCCAAGTTCAGAATACAACCTTTGTATCTGAAGTATGCTCAGCTACTTACCAGTCATCCAGAACTTCTTCCATCCCCAAAATTCACAGTTCCTAGGTGTTTTAGAAATTTTGAAATATTCTAATCATAAAAACAGAAAGACATTACCATTATGTGAAGGAAAGACACAAAAACAGATGCCTCTTGCCCTTCATCATGCCCACAAAACAAAGGCACAAGGCTATGCCAGAGGCTGCAGGGAGCTGAAACCCTAACACTTCTAAGAGATAGTAAATGAAAATGAATTGCACAGAGGCCATTCTAATTTAGCATGCATAAAACACAGTTAGCGCTATCTATATTGAGTGTTCTGTCTTTACTGTTATATTTTTGTAAACATAAAAATTAAGTTTTTCCCAGTTTTACTCCTGATCACCTTGCTACTAAGTCTTTATTTTTTATGTCTTAAATTCTTAAAATATAAGCCATTCTTCCATGACATTTTTCAGAAACCTAACCCTAATGGTTAGAAAGTAAGGATTATATTGTATTATAAAATGTGTTATTATTGTGGTTGTGTGGGCAGAAATGAGAATTACATATTGTGATAAATACGGAAGCAGTCACAGCTTACAGTCTTCCTGAGCCTCAGTTTCCTTATCTGTGAAATCTGTGTATGTGAGGGAAGGTGATAGACTTAGTTAAAGCCTCTTCCACGCCTAACTTCTCAGTCTATTCACATTTCTCACAACTCTAAGTACAGGAAAGCAACTTCATAGACAAGAATGCTCGTTCTTTCTCGTTAAGATTAAATTTGCATTTAGAAAGTGTGAAGTTTAGGAAAAAATAATGGCTAGAAAAACAGAAAAAGCAATGATATTTTTATGTCACTTCATTTACTTCCTTTTTATGAAATCAAATAATTCTAAATTTATTAGCAAGACAGTCATGATTTCCATTATATTTCTCTAAATTCCTTTTCTAATCCCATTTGTCCACTCATCCTGCAACAGGCAACCAACTCACTTGTTCAAGTAATATGCTGGGGATTGCCCCCAACAGTTACTTGTGTATTTTCTTTTCCCATCCAGGAAAATCCTTTCTTCTATCTGCTTATAGAAATCGTACCCATCCTTTATGGTTGAAGATCAAACACTCACTTTTTTTTTATTGGATCTTTCTAATTAGACCAATCTTCCTTCTCTTTCAATCTCTAAGCATCTTAGAAGCACAGCCTATTAATGTTGAAGGGTTTGTTTTATTATTTTTTACATTAAAGTAAAAATATCATATATAGTACTATCAGCGTATCTTACTATACTGTACTCAGCTATTTTAAGACCATGGTTGACCATGGGTAACTGAAACCACTGAAAGTGAAATTGTAGATTAGGGGCTACTATACTTTCTTCTTACATTAAGAGCCTTTGAGGGTAAAATTCAGGTCTTCTTGTTTGCACTTTTTTATACTTACACTTCATCCAAGTATTTAGCAAAATGCTTTAACAATGTCTTAAAAATAGTACCGGAGTATGGTCGGAATTTTGAGTTCCAGTTTTAGGCCCTTTATCAACTAATTATGCAGCCATACACATATTATTTAAACTCTATTAACCTCAATTATCTCATGTACTATAAGGATAAAATAGCCACTCCACATAGAGGATTAAATGCCAAGAGCTTTTAAAATTCTAAAATACTATATTACTTTAAGAATGAAAGTTATTAATGTTGTTCTTATAATTTCATTATTACAGTAGTCACTCAATGACTACTAAATGTGTCTTTAAAAATGAAAAAGCAAAAATAAGTAGATAATAAATGTCATGTTTGAATCCAGTTATAAGAGAATGGAAAGACTATACTCATTTATTTTTTCTCTTTCCCCAAACTCTATTAAAATAAAATTAAAGGAAATTTTTAGTAGTTAAAAGAGCAACATTACAGGAGAAAAATGAGGAGACAAGAGCAGACGAGGGATTTCTATGAACTTTTGGAAATTTGAAAGTGGATGAAGGAGTAATAACTGGCATAGCAGAGCAGGGATCATTATTCCCTCTAAACCTGGAGAAGGATATGTCAAGGAGAAACAGAGGATGTTCCCTAGGATCCCAGGAAAGACTCATAGTTCATGGCACCTAGAGAGGTGTCAGTGAAGGAGGGATGCAAATGAAACTACTGTGTGCAGAGTAGTTTTTCTTCATACCCGCTCTGTCTTCTGTATTCCTGTGGTCAGACATTATTTCATTCCTATTCTCTTCTCCCTCCATTCCTCCAATCCCAGGAGACCACAGGTTTATACGCTAAGAAGCTGAACCTGAGAGGTTCTAGACTTGAGTATACCAGGCACAGGGGAGGATGGAGGTCACATGTGGGACCAACAATATAGGGAGATGAAGCGAATGTCTGCATTTGGTACAGTAACGGTTGTGCTCCCAGCGTCCTTACTTTCCCTGCTCCTAAATGCAAGGAATAAGGTAATGCGTCTCCGGAAAACGTAAAGGAGAGAGTTCAGGGATCTAACACACAGATAAAGACATGTGGGGGTTCTCCAATTGGGTTAGAGGCATGGGTGAAAAACAGACACAAAGCAAAACAAAACAAAAACCCTTTTTGTCGTCTCATTTCTCTAAAGTGAAGCAGAGACATTGACACCGACTCTTCCCCACTTGCTATCCCTCCACCAAGAGAATCTCCAATTTGCTTTTTACTGACTCATATTTAAATATGAAGTAGCATTTAATGAAAGAATATCTTCAATTTGAGGAGAAAGGTTAGGGGACAGGAAAAGAGGCAAGACAGAGAGGAAAGGGACGGGAACGCTAAAGGAACACAAGTGAAAACTTCAAATAAAATTATAATATATTTAGAGATATAAAAGAAAAGGCTGAATTGGTGAAATAAGTACAGGATAGGATTAAAAAGGTGTAACTGGAGAAAAATATAAAAAATCAGTAAATTAAAATTATGATTACTTCAGTGAAAAAAATTAAAAATAAGATTCCATTTTTTTTTTTTTTGCAAAATTTGTACTCAAAAGCAAATTTGGAAAGTTACCATAGGAAAGAAGAAAGTGAGATCATTTGAGAAGCTCTAACATCCAACAAATAGGTGTGTAACAGAGAGTACAAGTTTGTTTTTCTGCAACTAGCTAAACACAGAGATAAATATTTCTAGTTCAACTGAGACTTCTGTTGATTGCACAAACAGTGCCAGCTGTAAATCAGCTCATCTACAACTTGTCTATTCCTCACTATGTAAGGAGAAGTCAAGAACACCCTGCCACGATTCTCTGATCTTGGGATCTAGGGTACTCTTCCTATTGCTATAATGTGAATACAATCAATGTCTTTACTTGATTTTTTTTGTCAATGGAAACAACTAAAATAAAAAGAAGTGAATAGAATATATCGTCCAAAAAAAAAAAATGAAAAATAGAAGTCCCCAGACTGTGGGCCCAGAGAGTCCAACTCAATAGGTAAAGAAATATTCATGTGAATGTCATTGAGAGTAAAAAGAAGATTCTTAAAAGCTTCCATAGACAATAAAAAACAAGTCATCTACTGTCTAAGTCCATTTTGTGCTGCTATAACAAACTACTCAAAACTGGGTAACTGGTGATGTACAAACGTTTATTTCTCACAGTTCTTGAGGCTGGGAAATTCTAGACCAAGACACCAGCAGATTCCTCATCTGGTGAGGACCTAGTCTGTGCTTTCAAAATGGTGCCTCGAACATTGCATCTTCTGGCAGGAAGGGATACTGTGTCTTCATATGGGAAAAGGCAGAAGGGCAAAAATGGCTCAACTATCTTCATCAGACTCTTTTATAAAAGCATCTAATCTCATTCATGAGAGAGGAGCCCTTGCTGCCTAATTATCTCTTATAGGCCCTGACTCTTAATATTATCACATTGGCAACACCAGAATTTTGAAGGTGATACATTCAAACCATAGCACCTACTGAGGACCAGGAAGGAGAATGAAATTGGATTTTCAGCAGCAATAATGAACTCTAAAAATTAATAGAGAAATGTTTTCAAACATCTGAAGAAACATGATTTTCAACCTGGAAGTCTAGTGTCAGACAAACTTTCAGTCAGATATAAGAATATAATTAAAATAAATTTATCAGCAAGCTATTTAATAACTGTAAGAATCCTCTAGCAATTAGAGGGTGTACTTCAGAAAAATAGAAAACTAAATAATGAATCATGTGTATTATTCAGTAAATAAGATATCTCCCCAAGAAGTGGGAAAAGAAGAAGATTTAAGGTCATGGGAATGTAATTACTTACACTGAATCAGGAAAACAGAGAGCTCTAAAGAAGGGCAACCATACAGAAAAAGAAAATCATAGGTTATTTAAATTAAAAAAAAAGTTGTTGAAGTATTTCTGAAGAATTGGTGATAAATATATAGAAAACCCTTAAATAAAAATAACTTATACCCAAAGGATTATAAATCATTCTACTATAAAGACATATACACATGTATGTTTATTGCAGCACTACTTATGATAGCAAAGACTTGGAACCAACCCAAATGCCCATCAATGATAGACTGCGTAAAGAAAATGTGGCACATATACACCGTGGAATGCTATGCAGCCATAAAAAAGAATGAGTTCATGTCCTTTGCAGGGACATGGATGAAGCTGGAAACCATCATCCTCAGCAAACTAACACAGGAACAGAAAACTAAATGCTGTATGTTTTCACTCATAAGTGGGAGCTGAACAATGAGAACCCATGGACACAGGGAGGGGAACATCACATGTCAGGGCTTCTCAGGAGTCCAGTAGGGAAAGGGGAGAGATAGCATTAGGACAAATATCTAACGCATGCAGAGGCTAAAACCTAGATGACAGGTTGATATGTTTAGCAAACCACCATGGCACAGGTATACCTATGTAATGTTCATGTTCAGCACATGTACCCCAGAACTTAAAGGAAAACATAAATAAATTATAATATATAATTTGAAATAGAAATGAACAGCACCTATTTTTCTACTCATTGTATTTTTGTCAACCCCCTGACTTGATTTAACCAAATACTGTGACAATTTGGAAGATTAAAAAAAGAAAATGTATATAAATGAGAGTCAAAGCCTCATTGACCAAAAGAGAAGTTAAAAAATGTCTAAAATGGAAACAAATTCAATAAATGGTAGTGTAAGTAAGTTGCTTAGACATATAATAGTCAATACCAGTGGAAACACAAAAAAAGGGGATAGTTCAAATACATGCAAGTCTAAAAGTTGGGGGACAGGTGAAGCAAGGTGTAACTTTGTAACTTTTTTCCTTTCATCCTCCCAGCAGTATTTAACTTCTTAAATCATGTTCATGTAGCAATTTTATAATAATGGTGAATTCAGAAAAATTAAAATAAAAATATTCTATATTTGAGAAGCAAAAGATATATCACCATAAAACTTGGTCATTAAACTCGAGTTTTCTTCAGCCTGTTCACACTACACGAGCCGTGGATTATGTGCACAGAAGCAATGATAGCATAGGCCATTGAGCACTTCTCAGTTTAAATAAATCTTCCACACTTGGAACCTCTGCGCAATGGGAAGTAAGTTGGTAAAGGCTATTGAATTGAAAAACTTGAAATTTCTAATTGTAGTTCATCCTCGGTATGTGCCAGAATAGTTTCTCCTTTTTGAGTTATTTAATTTTTAGAAAATCAGAAGACGATCGAATGCTCAAACGTAAAAATACTGTTACAAGCTAAAATAAAACGAAAGCCTCAAAGTGGTCCAAGAAAATACCTGGTCCTGTTTGTATCGGGGAGAAAAGAACGGTGAAGAAAACCACCATTTACTGAGCACTTACTATGCACCAGCCTTGCTGACTCAACTCATTCTGTTCTCACAACGGCTGTGAGAGACAAACCACCACTTTCTCTTTAGAGATGAAATGGAACACCAGGGAGGTTAATAACCTGTTTCAGTTCACACAACAGTAAGAAGTGGAGGTGTTATTGTTTTCTAGACTTGAAACTGCTCTCAACCACCTGGTTATGCCATCCCTTAGGACAGTGTTTCTTCCCCCATCATCCTTAAACCCAATATTCTCCAACTGGGGTCCAGCAGCCACGAGGATGCAGCTCAAATGAGCGACTGATGTTCCAAGATATTGATCTCCTGAGTCCTTAAGTACTCAGGGGACGTGGAGCCTAGTCCCTCACTCAAGCGTCGCCACCAATGTCATCATCATCGATGTGCATCATGATGTGAGTGAGGCTGGAAACTTCGCTTTAGGCAACAATACAGCCCCCTACACTACACTTTTTTTTTTTTTTTTTTTAAGACAGTCTCCTTCTGTTGCCCAGGCTTGAGTGCAGTGGTTCGATCTCGGCTCACTGCAGTCTACACCTCCTTGGCTCAAGCAATCTTCCCACCTCAGCCTCCCCAATGGCTGGGATTACAGGTATGTGCCACCATGCCTGGCCAATTTTTTTGTATTTTTGGTAGAGATGGGTTTTGCAGTGTTGCCTAGGCTGGTCTCGAACTCCTGAGACCAAGTAATCAACGTGCCCTGGCCTCCAAAGGGTTGCGATTAGAGGTGTGAGCCAAGGCACACGGCCTACATTTCAATACGTAAGATATCTCTGCTCAAACTTTTCAGAAATTCTTAAAAAAAAAAAAAAAAAAGGATTGTATTAGGCAGGTAACTTTTTATCGAAACAGAAAATTTTGACTTAAGGAAGGCCACAAATGTCAGTCATTTCAATATCTTTGTTTTTCCAGACAATACAATGGGTCTAGACAAGTAGGTAATATAATACAAGTAGACAATACAGTGGGTCCAGATAAGAAGACCTAACCCAGAGAGAAAAGAGCTCCTTCTTCTGTTGTCTGTTGTCCTCACCAACCCTGTGAATTGGGAGAGCAGGGATGTTGTCACTGTGCTCCTGTCTGCCAGCTGCAGCTCTGAGCAGATGGCATTGCAGCAGCTGGTGGCTGGCCCATCCTTTGCTTTTAGACAGGGAGCTCCACAGGAAGATGCAGCAAGTCCTATATATCTGTATGTGCCCAGCACTGAAACAGTGGCTGGCACAGAGTGGGCACTCAATATTGGTTAAACAAACAGATAACTAAAGAAAGAAGTATGTTCACGGGATTGAAACTCAAGCTTTATTTCCCCAACTTGCTAGCTGTCAGATCTCAGACAAGTCATTTGTATTGGCAAATGGGAATAAAGAAACTATGTCTTAGGTATTCATGAAAATGACATGAAATCATGATGATGATGATGATGATGATAAAATAACAGCAACTAGTATTTTGTGTGCATTTGCTATGTGTCAGGCAAAGTTACAGTGTTCTTTAAGTATTAACTCATTTAAGTGCATGTATATGAATACAATCATATAAAGAGTCTACGTATGTGACTAATTGATTAGAGTTCCCTATCTAATATATTTCTCGTGCATTAGAACTAGGTTTGGGGCATATTTGGTTTCAATTTCTGGTGTTCCCTTGGGAGCAGGTAGAACAGTGCAGATGACTTAGACTAAAACTAAGTGTTAGAGCTCTTATCCTGCTGTTCTGTGAAAATGGCGCTAGGGATAGAGAAAGTGATGGGGGATCACATTTCTTATAATGGGTGGCTCTATCTGTCTTAAGAAAGAGAGAAAATTAGTATTCTCCTAATAGACAGAATGTCACAGAAAAGTTCAACCTTTTTCATAATACTGTAATTAGTATTTCATATACTATAATTTTACTCTTGATGAGATAAGCACTTTCTGAAGAAATTTCAATATCTATATTGCTAGTGCTAGCAAAAAAAAGCAATTTAAAATGACACATTTTAATACATAATAGCTGCCCCAACCTTTTGATGTAGCAGCATGAATATCAAATTCTCTGGGAGAGAATGAGGTTTGAGGTGCCTTCAAGGGGTTGGTGCCTTTATAAAGAACGCAACATGTATCTGCTGAATGGAGCCAACCTTAGCCCCCTGGGTCTTTTACTGATCAGACTGGTGAGAAAATTCCCTTCAGCTAGTCTTGTCATGATTCAAGCAGACTTAACCATGAGACATGCTAGGAACCTGGTGGCATTGCTTGTAGATAAGCAGGAAGAATAAAAATATAACCATTTTGAGTCACCTACAATGTACTAGGCATCATGACTTACAAACAGTATGTCATTAATCCTCATACTATAGATGAGAAAAATCAATGCTCAAAAGAGTGAACTTACTACTGAACATGTAAGACCAGTAGGTATTAACCCACATCTACCTAATTAGAAAATCCATTATCTGAACATTGCAATAGCTGCCCCCCTGAAACAGGTTGTTTATAAAAGAATTCCTTGCTGAGTGAATCTGATCCCTTAGCTACATTCACTGAGGGTAAGTCACTGAAAAGAAAAAATCATGAACACGAAAATTTTCCATTGTATTTAAATAGCATTGATAGGGATACATACTCTCCAAAAGTATCCAAGCTGATAAGACAGTCAGGGGTTGAAATGAAGAAATGTTCTTTGGCTCATTACATTTTCTATGGCTTTCAAGTTAAGACTGCCTGCAGCGACCATGACAGAAGTGGCTGATGATTACAAACGCTCATAAACATCCTCAACACATACCTTTTCTGAAAAGAAAAAGTATAAAATATTGCTTTGGCATTGTACTCTCTTCCTGTGACTTGTTATTTCAACAGATAACTTTGATCATTTTCCAAAACAGCTATCAGAAATGTACAGATTGAGTCAGCTACTGGGCACTGCAGGTTGGGGGTAATTAAACCAGATTTCCTCCACTTGGATGGTGCTTCTGACCAGTGGTAATGATTACCATCACCGCAGGGACAGCATAAATACTACTGCTATTGTAACTGAAAGTGTGAGGAGGAAGAGGAAAGAAAGGAGAAAGGAGAGCTGGAAAAATGACAAAGAAGGAAATTAAAATTATTTGTATGTTATTTACTATCTCTTGTTCATATATGTGCTCAGCATGTAGCACGTTTGCTGGTAAATGATTGATTTTAATTAAGAATTATCAAAGGCATGGATTTGTATTTACAAATACGTCAATGCCTTTGATAATTCTTCATCAAAATGGCTAAACATTAAGAAATACCCTCATGTTTTAGTTTGCTGGGGTTGCCACAATAGAATACCAGTTTTTGGATATCTTAAAAAAAAGAAATTAATTTTCCCAGTTCTAGAGACTGTAAGTCCAAGATCATGGCACCAACCAGGCTGGATTATTCTCAGGCCACTCTCCTCGGCTTGTATATGCCTGCCTTCTCGCTGTGTACTCAAATGAACTTTTCCTCTGTGTGCAACCGATCCCTGGTACCTCTTCCTTTTTCTAAGGACATTAGTCCTATTGAATTAGAGACCAACTCTTATGATCTCATTTAACCTTATTTACCTACTTAAAGTCAATACATACAAATACAATCACATTGGAGGTTAAAAATTCTGGCAAACCAAATCCAGCAGCACATCAAAAAGCTTATCCACCATGATCAAGTCAGCTTCATCCCTGGGATGCAAGGCTGGTTCAACATATGCAAATCAATAAACATAACACATCACATAAATAGAACCAATGATAAATACCAAATGATTATCTCAATAGATGCGGAGAAGGCCTCCAATGAAATTCAACACGTCTTCATGCTAAAAACTCTCAACAAACTAGGTATTGATGGAACGTATCTCATTCCATTTTAAAGTGTGCCCTAGATGAGAATCACAGTAAGATGTATGTAGGAGTAAGCAGACACATTAAAATCCCAGCAGGAGCAGTTCCGACTGACGATAAACAAGTTGTAGTGCCCATCAGACCAGCGTTATCAGATAACAACTATAAAGTCTGGAAAAGAAAATCCTGAAGGCACATGACAGCAACCAACAGAAGTCAGAAATGCGGAGGGAGGGAGGTATCTATTCTTGAGCCATCTTTGATGGTTTTTGTCTAGGAACAGGCCCCAGTGGACATCACACCCAGTAGGTAAAACTTAGTTGGAAAACATATCATTTTAGTGGCTTGAAGAATCAGAAGAGAAGGGTTATTGTGATGACAGTAGTGTAAAAGTGAAGGAGAAAATCCAAGAAAGGAGAGAGCCAATGAACAGGAAGGCTAGGTTCTATACATAAAATCTGCTAAAATCTGTCTAATCTTTGAACTATGCAGGTACAAGTTAGATCCAACCATCCAAAATGAGTAAAAGAAGCAAACAGAGATTTCAGTTGATGCATACCAGAGGAGGGACAAAGTTTGGAGTTTGATTTCAGTCAAGCTAATTGTTTGTCAAAGAAATAAATGAACTTCAAGTAAATGTATTCAAAGAAACATAACAGAATCCAGAGTCTGTAAAATATATGAACCATAGTGTTTGAGGCACAATGCTGGAGGTCAAGGGAGACCAAAAAGCAGTATCTAGCAGACAAAAACAACTACAGACTCTTCAAAAGAAGGCTGAGAATAAAGACATATTAGATAAATGGAAATGGACAGAGTTTGCATCCAGCAGACCTACAGCACAGAAAATGTTGAAAGGAGTTCATTAAGACAGAAGTAAAATTACAGCAGATGGAAAACCCAAAAAGGAATGAAAACACTGGAAATGGTACAATGTGAGTAAATATAAAAGTCTATACTTCTTCTAAAATGTATATGACTGTTTAAAGAAAAAAAAGATACAAATTTTGTTGTAAAGTTTACAATATACATAGACACAATACATATGACAACTCTAGCGTAGGGGAAATGGAGGTGTTAAGTAGGATTCAACGTTCTTAAATAACGTGGTACAATTTTAGCTCTAAGTAGACTGTATGAGGTTAAAGATATATATTTTAATCCTTAGAACAACCATTAAAGATATATATGTAATAAGTCAAATTAATTAAAATAAGTTCTAAAATAATAATAAAACAGAAGACAGAAGATAGAAAAGAAAGAAAAACTAAAAATAGACGGAAAAAATACAAATAATAAAATGGTAGACATAAACCCAACTATATTAGTATTATATTGAATTCCAGATATAGGTGATGGGGAGGAAGGCAGCAAATCACGCTGCCATGTGTGTACCTATGCAACAATCTTGCATGTTCTTCACATGTACCCCAAAACCTAAAATGCAATAAAAACAAAAACAAAAACCAACCAAACAAACACAGTTAAAAACATATTATATTAAAACTAGGTAAACAACAGGTTTGCATTCTGAGTATCTGTTCAACACCAGTGTGGTGTTAATGGCACACAAACCCAGGCCTAACCACTTAAGTAAACAGTGTTCCTTTGATACTTAATAATTATTCCATAAACAAGAGGCTCTATGGCTCAATAAACTCACGTAACTGTTTCTTTATTGGAAAAGGTTTTCAGTTCATTTTCTAATGTTTCTTACATATATTTTCCCAAGCCATGTTGCAAAATAAACTGAAAATACTAATACATTGGAAAAGCTATATATATTTCAAAATATATTTGAAATATACAAATATTTGTAGTTTTAAATGTGCTAATATACATATCAATAAACTAAACATTTTATCACCGACCCTTTATATTTTCGTTTAACTTAATATTAATAGAACATATGACAAGCCTAGTGTCCTGCAGAGCACACTTTGAGAAATGGTGTCTGAGACTCCTTACCCTGTCTCTGTTCTGTGGGGCCTGTACCAGCCACAAGTTGGCAAGCATTGTGCTGAAGAAAAGAAAGACCTTATCCAGCTATTTAGAGGAGATGTGACAAACTATAGTGACAGAATACCTTACACTGTACAGATTTTACTGTCTCTGGAAGCCTCCTGCTTATGCTCTTCATGCTTTATCTTCATGGTGATCTGATGAAGACGCCAAGGAAGGCATCTCTATTGCTTTTGCCACTATTAACAACCATCATCAAGTTTGATTTCAAGAGGTGGGGCTGCAGGAATTATGTGGGCACAGCAATTTGGTGACTCAAAATGTTTATCCAGACAGGGGTTTCGCAAAACTTACTAGCCTGAAGGTCTTGACCACCCTAGGAATGGCCCTGTCTAAACTATAAAAAAAGTTGTGATTATCCAGGCTTGGAAAAGTTAGTCAAATGTCCTGAGGAAACCTGGTTTCTTCTTTTATAAATGGTGTTAAAAGTATCCCTGTATTTTATTGAGAAATAAGTTACATTACGTCCATAAAGGAATGAATGGAATATATATTTATTGGCCTTTTTCTAATGTTTCTAATATATTTTCTTTTCCAAGACACATTGCAAAATAAACTTAAAATACAAATATATTTTAATACAGTAAAACTAAGACAAACTTTAAATATCTGGACCAATGATATTAGGAACAGCTGTAGCTAGCATTTGAGTTTGGGTCTTGCTGATGCCAAAGCCCACACAGTTTGCTGCATAGCAGTTGAAGAACCATTTCAGTTTTCCCCTTTCTCTTTTCTTAGTAAAACTTTTTTATTCAACAACCGTTTATATGGCTCTGACTCTGCGTGTAGGAACTTTCCCCGGTGCGTGCATGCACAATCGAAGCATATGTGCAGTCGCCTTTATAGAAAGAGGGGTAGGAACCCTAAAAACAAAATTATATGAAGGTGTCTTTTCGAGTACATAGTTAAAAGCTTCAACCAGCCTGTTGAGACTTTCACAACTGCCCTATAATTCAACTTTAAATACTTCCAGGAGCGTGAGACTCGCATAGAATATGCAAATTAAAACTCCCATAAAAAATCACACTGCCTGCCATTGTAATGGTTTCATTACTGATGATAATAGTTGTATGTCGATGAGCTCTGGTCATCGACATACAACTTCCAGCAGCTCTGAGAAATATGTGCCTTCTAGCCTGAGATGGGATGGAGTCTAAGGTAAACATAACATATGCAATACGTTTCTTTTCCCTTTCTCCTTCTTTGCGAACCTGAAAGACATTGTAAATTTATTTCAGAGTCAACATAATTTAATCACTTTTGCCTTTGTTTAACTCCCTCTTTACCTCTTTGTGACTGTTTGACACATGAAATTATTAATTGGGGTGAAAAATTATAATCACACTCAATAAAAGGCATCAGTTTACTGGGTTATCAGAGGTATCTCCCGGCACCGGGATCCCATGTGGTGAGGGCTTTCAGGTGCTGGTTTTGATTTTTCCCAGCGTGCGTCTTGCTCCAACAGAGTTCTCTCAGAAGCCTACAGAAAAATGGGGAATGGAGACAGAATTGCATGCTGAGCTAATTAGGCTTCCATACTCAGTTCTTTTGTGCGAGAGGAGTAGTTTTGGAGCGAAGAGCAAAGCGCATCTTTACTCCACACCTCGTTGTTTTCCCATGCCAAGCAATATTAGAATGTCACTCTCTGCAGCAACGGCCCGTTGGTCATCATGGTGCGTGCTAATTCTTTAAGCCTGAAGCATATGGCAATGAGCTTGCACTCTGGAGTTTATATTAAGAAATTACACTTGGCTAAAGTTAATTAGATTTAAGTTATAGAGTGTTATGGATAAAATACAGGCCTTGCAGTCTGATAGACCACTAGCTCTGTTACCTACTAGCTGTGTGGCATTAGGCAACTCTTTCCACTTTTCTTGCTAGTCGTGTATGCATTTATTTGTCAAATGAGTATGTGTAATGTACTCTTTGAAGTAATTCTCAGTATTAAATAAGGAAATGTAGGTAAAATACTCACACCTGCTACCTTGTAGGTGCTCAGGGCACAATAATTTCCTTTCATTGCATACAAATATTGGCAAATGCTCCTTTAGCTTTCTTTTTATTTCTCCTCCAATTTGGGAGCATCTGTGATCCTAAAAGTGGGATTCGTTGGTGTGGAATAGAGGCCAGGGCTTCCTGCATGTGCAGATTGCCATGTTGGTGCAAAACTGCAACCAGCCCAGAAGCAATTTACGGGAAACACAGAGTTAAGTTTGATGGAAACAAGCAGTAATGTTATCTTCTGGAGAAAAGCAATATTAACACAGGAAGATCCTGATGTAACATGATGTGAAATTGCTAACATAATAAAGCTATAAGACATTTCTGCCTCAGTGTGAGTTCTTTCTAGAAGTCAACCTAAGGAAAAGAATGCAAGTAAGTGAATAAATGAGGTTTCTCTCTCCATCTCAGAAAAGTGGTTGGTCCATGATGTTCAGTACAGAGGATGACAATATTTTCTCCTACTAAAGCTGCATCGTGAATCCTGGCTCCACCCCTTAACAGCCCAGCGACTGGCCAAGACAGGAGAAAAGAATATGTACATACTCGAGATGTTGTTTATAACATATATGAAAAGCAGTGGGGTAAAGTGGCCTAATACTACAGTTTCTGGAGCAAAAGTGTCAGGATTCAAATCCTGGCCCTGCCACTTAGAGGCCATGTGACCTTGCACAAGTCACTTAACCTCTCTTAGGTTTCGCACTGTCATTTGTAAATCTGGAAATAATAATTGTACCTGATCATTAGGCTTGCTGCAGAATTAACACTGTAAAGTGCTTTGAACAGGGCTTGGCACAATGCAAGTGTTCAATAAATAGAAGCAATTGTGTCTCAGACATGTTAGACTTTGCTATTCTTACATTCAATAATACATTTTGGCTTGCCAAATTAGGAATAACTACTTTTGAGTTAACCCAAATATGAATATCTGATCAGTGTATTGAAAATGTAAAGCAACGCCATTCCAATTATAGCACTTAATTGTGGTTAGTTTTCCTGCACATGCTTCTTTATTACCAGACTGAATTCTGTGAGAACAGGGACTGTCTGGTTTTCTTCTGTATTCAGAGTCCCTAACAATATGTTTGGCACAGAGTAGGTAGTCAATAAAACTTGGCTGAAAAGTTGAAAAATAAATTGACCAGGTAATTTATGAAGGAAGCAAAGAATGACTGAAAGATCTACACCATTTTTGTTCACACCCTCCCTCTTTCCTTATGTCTCCATGATTGCATGTCTCTCAGCGCTAATTCATTCTGCAATGGGGCTAATGAGATAAAAGAGGCCGTTGTGAGAAGGGGCCAACCCTTAAGCCCAGTCACTCCCTTTCACATTGCATCTGCTTGTGTTTATGTAAGCCAAAAAAAAAAAAAAAAAAAAAGGCATGCATTATGTTTTTATGAGCCTTGCGATTTATTCTGTTTTGTTGTCAGACCTTTGGGAATGCATTCTATAAACTTTATTGAGACAAGATATCTAGAGACGTTTGCATATGTCTGAGCTCAGCACAATATTACTTTTTAATGCACTTTTGACTTTGCAGGCAGAGGATACAGTAAACAATGTAAAACAGCAGTCGCTGGGGTTTTTTTATTACCTGCATTTTGCCTTCCTGGTTTCAAAACAAACAAGCATCTCATTCAAATGAAATAAACGAATAAGCATTAGTTGGCCCATTCATAAATGGGCTATTTCTGTCATTGAGTTAGACATAGAGCTTTACTCCATGACAACAGGTACAGGGCACAGGGTGGATAACACACTTGTCAGCTGGGATCAGTGATAGCTCTCCATTCTCTATATATTAGAAAAATAACCATATAGTGTCTGGCAACAAGGAAGACGATTGCAAATCCAGACTCACGGAGTCTCAGATAAAGAAGGAACTTAACTTCCACCTTGGGGAGAAAAAAAGTCTCAGGGAGTTTTGGGGATGTACTGTGGTCCCACGTTCAGTGCCCCGTCCTTATCATACTGTGTGAAGAGGTGAAGGTAGTCAGGGCTGAAACTGAAGTATGAAATCCCAATCACAGTTCAGGGCTGCAGCGTGAAACTGGACAAGAAGGCTAGATGTAGCCAAGCCCAAAGAAAATGTACCGAAATGATGACAAATTCCAGCAATACTGGTATGAGAACCAAAGCCTGCTTGTTAATCTGAGGTCAGGCAAAACAGGTGTTAAAATAAGGAGACAGGACATGGAGAAGAAATGCTGGGAAGAAAGTGGGTGAGGAGCAGTTCTGAGGCACAGGGTCTGCTCTGCTCAGGCCTCTCCCCTTGGTAAAGGTGGTGCTGCAGAGAAGAGAAGGCAACTAACAAATTCAGGCACTGAGCTCCAGCACTCATCTGCCATCTGCAGCGCTGAGCCTTTCCTCGTAGACCAGACAACCCAACCACAAGGTTACTAGAAGTAAATAAATAAATATATATATATATATATATATATATATATATATATATATACACACACACACACACACAGACACACACACATTTCTTTTTTTTTTTTTTTTCTGGAATTTGTCCATAGGTGAATGGTTAATTGCAGATTAATTGAACAAATAGTTTCAAAAGAACTGACCCTTGGAAACAACACTTCAGGGAAGTGACAGCAGAATTTTTCACCTTAAAATTTCTAATCACAGACAAAGCTTAGGTCTCAAAGAATCAAATGATTGCTGTTTGGGGCTCAGGTGGTTTTATGGTAAAATGAAAGGAATTGAGACATTAAAATTTGGACCTTTTAGGAATTTCCAGTAAAAGGGAAAAACATTCTTCAATACTATTTTTTTATGTCTACATATAACAAACTTTGAAGGTTACAGAGTGCTTCCTCGTCCTTTAGAACAACTTCTGATAAGAACAGGAAGGTTAATTGATTTGCCTGTGATTATAAAGCTGGGAGTGGCACAGCTAGGATTTGAACCCAGGTCCTCTAGATAATTTGGTGACATTTCCTTCCCATTGCATGGCCCCTAAAAAACATTTGTGCTTATATTATTGGGGATATAGGCCAATTTTAGTGTTCATAAAAATAAGTGGATGTGACTTTCCGTTACATTAGATGCAGATTTTATGCCTTGGGTAGCAAGTCATTTTTCCCACAAATGCAGTCATGTCTATGTGTGTTTTGCACAAGTCATCTGTTAGCCCAGAGGGCTGAGGTAGGAGGGGGGTGGGAGGGAGAGGAAGACATTACAGTGATTAATATAACCCTGGTTTTAGAATTAGACCTCCTAGTTGAGCATTTGGGCTCTGCCGACTATTGACCGCATGTTTTCACAGAGCAGATATCAGGAAGCCTTCTCTGACCTTTCCGATCCTTCCTCAGCCCTTGCATTGGCTGGGCTGGAGGTCCTCTTTCTGCTCATAAAGCATCCTCTGTTGCTCTTATCATAAGATTTATGACAGTTCAAAAAAGTAAGTTTTGTTGAGGACAGGGGTCGGGAAGGCTTATTGTCTCACCAAGGCCTAGCCCTGCGCCTGATAGATGGTGTGTTCTTAATAACTATTGGTCTCTATACCTTCCATCTGCCTCTCCCTGTCTGCCATCCATCTTTTCCCACTCTGCTTTCTGTCCTAGCAGGAAGCCCTTAAGGGCTATATTAACAGGGCTCCTGTGCCCTCTGGTTCCCCTGAGCTCAGCTGAAGGGGAGCCTGAAGAAGGGACCAATGGAAGAGAAAAGAGTAAGGTCAGAATATTTCTCCAGAAAGAACAACCAGGTCTGGCCATGTCGCTTGATCAAGGGTAAGTGTCCTTCCATGATGGGCTCTACAGGCCGTTCTCCCATGCCAGGCTCTAGAAACCTCTCATCCATCCCCTCAAGCTTTCAGAACTAGGGTGATAACAGCTGTCTTCTGCTACCCCTCAGGTTTGTACCACTGTCTTTAGGAGTCCCGCTATATTCTGTCTCTTCTTTCACAATTAGTCCCCTTAAAACACTCTCTTTTAATTAATTAAAATATGCACTAATTTACTGATGGATACATTTGACTGAATAAATTTTTGCTCTTATCCTATCCTTAGCTATGGCTTCCTCATCTGTAAAATGGGAATGTCTTAAAACATAGCTTTTGAGTGATTAAGGCAAGTAATATATATACCATGCTTAGCTCAGCGTCCCACATAAAATCAACACCTAATGTGTTCAATTATAACAGTGTTAATGATAGTAATAAGACAGCTGCTGGGGTCAGGAGTTCAAGACCAGACTGGCCAACATGGCAAAACCCCATCTCTACTAAAAGTACAAAAGGTAGCTAGGCATGCTGGCAGGCACCTACAGTCCCAGCTACTCAGGAGGCTGAGGCAGGAGAATTGTGTGAACCCAGGAAGTGGAGGTTGCAGCAAGCTGAGATTACACCACCTCTGGACTCCAGCCTGGGTGACAAGAGCAAGACTCCATCTCAAAAAAAAAAAAAAAGATAGCTGAGTTGATATGGTGACCCAGCCTAATTATAAAGATACATGGTGAGATGAGAACTGACAGACTTCATGAGACCTTAAAATGCAGCATGAACTTATTCGCCACGAACTTAATAGAGTCATCCTCCTAACTTGCTTCCCTGTCTCCACTTTGTCAGTCCCCAGACCCCATCTGTCTTCAATACAGTGGTCTTTCAAAAACATAGATCATGTCCATCTTTGTTTAAAATATGATGGTGGCTGCTGGAAGGTACTGGGATTAAATCTATTCTCCTAGAGCCTGATGTGGCTAGCCCTTCCTTAACTCCTGTCTAATCTTGAGACACTCTTTAATTAGCTTGTTGAACTCGAGCCAGTTCATTAAGAATTGGCCTTGCCCAGTCTTTACAACTACCCAGTTCTCACCTCACCTATTGTCCCTATGTTTGAGCACTTCCACCAATCCATCTATGTCTCTGGTCCTTCCATCTCATCAGGATCCCTGTCCTACAGTACTTATTCCTTTTGCAACCGATTTTTTTTTTTTTTTACTTTAAGTTCTGGGACACATGAGCAGAACATGCAGGTTTGTTACATAGGTATACATGTGCTGTGGTGGTTTGCTGCATCTATCAACCCATCATCTAGGTTTTAAGCCCCACATCCACTGCATTTGTCAATTAGTACATCTCCCCTACTAGAGAGTAAGATTAAAGATGGCAGGGACGTGGACTTTTTGCTTAGTGTCACATCCTCTATCACCACATAATAAGTGCTCAGTGACCAAGACGCGATCCTCATTTCAGCAAAGCTCATCATTTTGTTCTACCGGCTCCTATTAACAATGGAAAGATATAAGACCTTTACGCTATTTCTAGCTTCTAAGTAGGAAGATTTCATAAAATATAAAGAAGATAAGAGATAACTGTGGGGGTAGTGGAGAAATCTGACTCGTAGAATTAGATCACATAAACTCCATTTCTCTTTTAAGACCACCAAATCAGCATGCACCAGCAACTTAACTTTTCAGAACCTCAGATTTTGTCATTGAAATGAGAATAATAATTACCATCTCACAAGATTTCTGGAGGACTGAGAGACATAAATATTAAACACACCTAGTGCAGTGCCTGGCACAGAGTAAAAGTTCAATATTTTTTATATTTTTACTTGTTGTGATCACTAGTATTATCATCTTTACCACAATATTCACCTTATTCCATGAAAGACCTGTAGAAATGTGTATAAAAATAAGTGGATGAGATTGTTACATATGAGGCAACCACCCACTATCTGTCTTAATGAAATGTCAAAAACAGAACTTAAGAAGTTTATATATAGTATGGTTATAAACCAGCTTTTCAGAAATTTCTCAGCCCTTCAGCATGAATCTAAGGAATACATTTAGAATTAGGTGAGGAGTTATTAACTAAAAGATTAGGAATGGATACAATGGGAGTGCTGGAGTCACAGAGCTGGAAGGAGAATAGAAAGAGATTTACAAGAGTTTTAGGGGCTCCGCATGACCCCAAAACCCACAGAGGAAAAATGTGTGTGTGTGTGTGTGTGTGTGTGTGTGTGTGTTTGTATAAGGTTTTATATATGCATATATATATACATGTACATATATATGTTTATATATAATATTTTATATATATTACACAAGTACATTTATATACATATTAAGTTATACAAGCCAATATTCCTACAAATGAAGGCTGTCATTGGCAGGACTTTAGTCTCGAGGTGGTTCTTTGGACTTGGCAAACATTTTCAGGTGAAAAAGCAGCAGCATTGAGACCACTTGGTAGAAGCCAGGAACCTCTCAGTGGTCTCTGACCCATTAACTCGAATACAATGGTAATTATGTAATCTTTACAGAATGGTGAATTATTTATTACATTGGAGGATTGAAATGGGGCTCAGTGTGTGGCTTCTCCTGTTGGATTGATACTCTAATGTTCCTTATTGTGATAGCCTATTCATAGATGAATCAAGCGAAGTCCTAGATTATTGAAAATCACTTAAACATCCAAGTAGGTATCAACAATACCAGCAAAAAACACACCCCAGCATCCTCTTTTTATGCTTTCATTCTGTCATCATGCCATCACCATCATGGGACTTCGTTGTTTATATTGCCCCCCAGGACCAAGTGTGGTGCTGGGTAAAGAGCAGGGCCTTCAATGTCTGCCAGAGCTGGACAGGAAGCCCAGGCTGGCTTCTAAATAAAAGTACACCTCCTTTGTCCCAGGATTAATTCACACACACACACACACATTATTTTACTTTAAGTTTTGGGATACACGTGCAGAATGGGCAGGTTTGTTACATAGGTATACATATGCAATGAGAGTCTGGATAAAGATGTGGCACATCTACACCACAGAATACTATGTAGCCATTAATTAATATTTATGATACTTTTTATTCAGTTGTATATGTTGTCTAAAATCTGTAGTGGATTAACAGAAAAAAGTGTCTATTTCCTGACCTTAATTTCTCAGAGCCTCAGTTTCCTCATCTGCAAAGTGGAGATAATGGTACATACCCCAGTGGAATATATATTAATATTTGGCCTTATCCTTAAAAAATTCAGGAAATAAAGGTACTTTGGGGAGGATTAAATGAGGGCAAAAAATATAAACTGCCTATCAAAGTATCTGGAACAACATGCACAATCAGTTTCTATTAATCCTCTTTCTCTGCTGCGTATTTGCCTCTTGCAGTGCCGAACAGAAAAATTAGCCTAACTTTCTCTACATCTCTCCTCACTTCCTTACCTGTTTCTACTTCTTACTGAAACAAATTAATGAGCTTTTTACTGAGACGCCAATGGACAAAGCATGGTGGTGCTAGACACCAAGGTCATAAACCTAAAAAAGGAAAGATCTCTAACTGAAACTCATCTTAGTAGGAACGGCTCTTTCCTCTCACGCTAGTCCTTGTGATATAATCTGGATAATGAAAGTTTTACTGCTTGCATTTACACATCTATTCGAGAGAGTTCTTGCCAGCCACTGGCCCTTTTGAAAAAAAGGCTTATAATACATTCTAACATCTTCATTGACAGGTATCGAGTGGCTTCTAGAAATGTATAGTCAGTAAGTCTAAATTTTGGCTTCACTATTTTTTGCTTTTGGCAAGCAAAAGACTTTTAACAGATGTAGCTGGTGTCATTTACATGGACATTAACTATATAGATATCTGTGCCCATATCTGCTTCAATTACACACCTCTCTTTGGATAATGGCATCCTACTTCTTGGGAAAAGGTTCCTTCTGCCTACTAAAACCATGTGGTCGTAGTAGAAATAGTGAATCTCTAGTGGAACTGGAATGCTGCCTCCTTGATACGCGTGTGAACAACTGATCTAGGATGGGCCAGTCACAAACCTTCCCCAAGATTTTCATGTTGGAAATAAGAGAAAAGCCTCTTTCCTCATGGTGGTTTAATGTGGCAGTATGTGAGACTCAGGTGTCGCTGTCTCTCAGGTGGTCCGAGAGATAAAGACAAGCTGCTGAGGAAAGCAGGGATGGGAGCTAAAGAGAGGAGTTGGTGGAGTTCCAAAGCCTGGTCCTAGTGGCATTATTCCTACATTCCTGCTTTTCTTCCGCTTGGTGATGAGCCAGTAAATCCTCCCTTCTAAATATTCTAGCTAAAGTTGAATGCTGCAGCTTGCAACAAAAATCATACTGAAGTAGTTCCCTCTCTTATTGCTACTTTTTTTTTTTTTTTTTTTTTTTTTTTACAGGAAGCAATTGGTGGGGTGAGGTGGCATTGTTGCAAGTTCAAAGTGAAAGGTTAAAGATAACCCTAAAATCCTAGAACAAACTAGAGTGCTGAAGTGAAAAGAAGTGTAAGTAAAAGGAAAAGAAGACGGTTTTAAGGCTCTGTTAGGTTACTAGGGCTATCCTAACAAAGTGCCGCAAATTGGGTGGCTCTAAGCAATGTGAATTTGTTCTCTCACCATACTAGAGGCCAGAACTATGACACCAAGGTGCCAGCAGGGCCATAATCCTTCTGAAATCTCTAGAGGAAAATCATTCCTTGTCGATTCCAGGTTCTGGAGGCTCCTGGAGTTCCCTGGGTTATGGCGGCATAACTCCGGTCTCCACCTCCAGCTTCATTCCTCTATGTCTTTCTGTGTGCTCTTTTCAGACCCTTATAAGGAAATTCTTACTGGATTTTCAACTCATCCTAAACCAGTTTATCTGATTTTTTTTTCCCTAATTGCATCTGCAAATAAGGTAATGTTCTAAGTTTCTGAGCGAACATGAATTTTGGCGGACATTATTCAAGGTACTACAAGGGCCAAACTGAACTGAGTTTGAAATGTGGATCCTATAATCAATTGCTAACTCTGTAATTCTAGGTAAAATTATGTAAACTCTCTGAACATTTTCTTTACCTACAAAATAGGTGTAATACTACTTATCTCTTAAAGAAGTGTACACACTTTCCTCAGTGCCTGACACATAGTAGATGCTTAAAAATTACAGTTTTACAACCCCTTTATTAACGATTCACATTGATTACGTAAAAAGGGATAATTGAATACACGGCAAATAGGAATATAAACAATCTATTGTGGGAGTTTGAGGAGGATCAAGGAAGGCTTTGTGGACCAGGTGTCATGATTAAACGAACCTTAAAGAATTAACCATTTTATTAAGTGGAGAAGGTTACAAATATGAAACTCAAGTGCAATTCTGGAGAGGGGATAGTCTGATATAGTCATGGTAAAGTATAGGCTTCTAGTGGTTCAGTTCCCACCACAATTCCTTTAGGAGTGGAGAAACACCATACACTTTAGACAAATCACAAGTTTGCTAATTTGAGTTTTCATATATGTCAGTAAAAAAGTAATTTTAAGGTTACAATCTACGCAGAGAATCTGGAGAGTACATACCCAACATTGTGAAAAAGGGCAGATTTTTACATTTTAGAAAAGAGTGGATAATCAGGTTGAAAGTTTACAAGGAACACTGAGAAACCAGACATGGGATGAACACTACACCATTTACAAAGCATGCTGTCATTTTCAAGTTGTTTGTCTCTTTTCCCTGTCGACGGCATGTTCCTTGAAGACAGGGGCTCTATCTGCTCATGGGTGTTCCAATGCCTACCGCATAATAGATGCTCATAAAATATTCGGTGAACAAGTGAATGAAATCATGTCACATATTGTATCCCACATGAAAAATCAGTCATATGTAATCCTGAGCTGAGTGTTACCAGTCATATTGCTCTTTTTCTCCATAACTCTGCAAATGAGAGCCAAGAGGTCTAAAAACTGGAAGCAAATTAGGATTAAGTGTGGACAACTGATCTATTTTCACCTTTGCACCCTTCTCTCCCCAGAGAGTTACATACATGATGTCAGAGTGATCCTTTCAAAATGTGAGACCACATCTCTCCTCTGCTTATAACCTCTACAAGTATCTGTGGTCGATTAAAGATGACTCTAAATTCTTGCTGCTCTTCCTTTTAAAAGGTGGAGTCCAAATCTATTTCTCCTCCCCTTGAATCTCCTCTGGCCTTAATAACTTGCTTGAACAAAAGATTTTGACATAAATGTCTATGGGACTTCTGAACTTATTTCTTCTGAGATATACCACTACTGAAACTTTATGTATGTATTTGTTTAATGTCTGTTCCCTAAACTATATTATAAACTTCATGAAGATAGACTATGCCTGACTGCTTATGGCTGCATTCCCAGGGCCTAGAACAGTTTCTTCTGTGTAGTTGGCACTTAATAAATATCTGTTGAATGAATGAATTGAATGAGACTTAACGAAATTGTACTGTTAACATACGCTGGTAACAAGGTAGAACTCTAAAAATGTTTCCTTTCCCTAGCAGAAGATATGCTGATCAGCTTAATTGTTATTTCCTCTGCTTGAATTCCTGTGATTTAACTTAATCTTCCATCCTTGCCCTTCAAACCTATGTGCTCTTGATATAATCAGCAGGATCAAAACTATTGCACTTCCCTTTGCCCCTGAGCCACAAACAGAAAAATGATTGACAGTTAATCATGTCTGAAGAGGATCTCTTTTACCCTTTTGTCTTTCTTTAAAGTAGGGTTGAACTAGGTTATCCACTTGAATAAATCCTGTTAATACATATTTTTAACTTATTTCTCATGGTTTTTGTGTGTATGTGTTTTTTCTATTTTAAATAGACTGGCAGTCCTCCTAAGTTTATATGAAAAAAACATGCAATAGAAGATAAAAGGAGGTAAATTGACATTGAATGTCTACTATATATGTTGGCTGTGTGTTTAAACTTTCAGGTTGCAGAATATCTAGGCCTTATTTCTGGTCTTTCAGAACATGAGTCATCTCTGAAATTTGAATATCTAGCACTCAGATGTCACACAGAATTGCAGACATGGGTCAATAGATATCACTGTCAATATTAAACAAAAATATTGGCAAATGTTTAACATTTAGTAGTGCAAATATATAATAATGTGCTTTTTTTCTTCATGTGCAAGTCAAGTAGCCTGGGAGCTTCATATTTTCAACAAACCAACCAGATCCCTAGGATAGAAACTCCATAAGGAGAGGAGACTTTCCTTTAGGGTAGAACATTACCCCTTGTGCCAATGCTAGTGCCAGCTTCACACCGAATACTCAACAGATGTTGCTGTTGAATGATTAATTTATTGGAGGATCCACCTATCATCACTGGTCTAATAAAATTTTCAAACCACTACACAGCATAATTCTTATTATCGTAAAAGAAAAAAATACTCCTCAATATTTTGAGACGTCTAACCCAGTGATTAAACTCTATGTGGCCTCACTTATCTAGACTTGATATAAGTACTTCTATGTTCAATTCAAAGTACTTTTTAAATTTTCAACCCTGTGTCAGCTACTCAAGCAGGATTTCTCTATTCCCTAGGTTTCCTTTTCCTAGTCTCTTAACTTACTGCCTTTGTGTTTCTTTTTTCTTCATGTTTTCTCTCCTACCCTCAGCTTATTTATTAAGGAATAATAGACAAATAAAAATTCCACATAATTTCGGTATGCAATGTGATATTTTGATGCATGTACGTATTATGAAACGACTAAATTGAGCTAGTTAACATATTCATCACCTTACATACTTATTTTGTGTGTGTGTGGTGAGAACATTTAACATCTACTCTCAGCGATTTTTAAATACACATTATTATTATTATTAACTATAGTTATTATGTTGTACAATAGATATCCAGGACTTATTCATTCTAACTGAAAATTTTTACTTTTTGACCAACATTCTCCTAGACCATCATTCCACTTTCTGATTCTGAATTCTACTTTTTAAAGATTCCAGCTATAAGTGAGATAATGTAGGATTTGTCTTTCTGTGCCAGGCTTATTTCACTTAGCCAGGTTCTAATAACGTTCTCCAGGCTTATTCATATTGTTGCAAATGATAGAATTCCCGTTGGTTAAAGAAGAATTAATAGTATTTCATTATATAGAAGTATGCCACATTTCCTTTATCCATTCATCCATTTTTGGACACTTCTGTTTGGAAATATACTACAAGGCTATAACAATTAAAACAGCATTTTGTTGGCATAGAATCAGGCATATGGACAAAAGAAACAGAATAGAGAGCTCAGAAATAAATGTATACATTTATGGTCGATTGATCTTTTTCAAAGGTACCAAGAACACACAACAGGGAAAGGATATTCTCTTCAACACAAGTGTTGGTAAAAGTGGATGTCCATACGCAAAAGGATGAAATTGGATCCTTATTTCACACCATATATACAAATCAACTCAAAATTGAGTAAAGACTTAAACATAAGACCTGAAACTGCAAAAGTCCTAGAAGAAAACATAGAGGAAAAGCTCCATATAACTGGTCTGTGTAATGATAATTTTTGTTTTTTGGTTTCTGTTTTTTTGAAGAGTCTTGCTCTGTTACCTAGGCGGAGTGTGGTAGTATGATTTTGACTGACTGCAAACTCTGCCTCCCCAATTCAAGCAATTCTCCTGCCTCAACCTCCCAAGTACCTGGAACTACAGGCACATACCACCACACCCAGCTGATTTTTGAATTTTTGGTAGAGAAGAGGTTTCACCATGTTGGTTAGGCTGGACTTGAACTTCTGACCTCAGGTGATCCACTAGTCTTGGTCTCCAAAAGTCCTGGAATTACAGGTGTGAGCCACTGTACTCATCCTGGGCAATGATTACTTGCATATGGCCCCAAAAACACAGGTAACAAAAGCAAAATTAGACAAATGTGATTGCATGAAACTAAAAAGCTTCTACACAGCAAAGGAAATAATAGACCGAGTGAAGAGACAACCTACAGATTGGGGGAGAATATCTGTAAACCATACATCTGATAAGGGATTAATAACCAAAATTTATAAGAAACTCAACTCAATGGCAAGAAAACAAATAACCTGAATTTAAAAGTGGGCAAAGTACATGAATAGAAGTTTTCAAAAGAAGACATACAAGTGAGGAACAGGTAAATGAAAAGTGCTCAATGTTACTAATCATCAGGAAAATTAAATTAAATCACAATGAAATATGTCACACAAGTGAGAATAGCTCTTACTAAAAAAGACCAAAAAATGACAAGTATGGATGAGGACGTGGAGAAAAAGGAAACTTTGTACACTAGTTGTGGTAATGTACATTAGTACAGACAATACAGAAAACAGTATGGCAGCTACTTAAAAAAATGAAAAATACAACTACCATAAGATCCAGAAATCCCACTTCTAGATATATATGTATTCAAAGGAAGTGAAATTAGTATGTTGAAGAAATATTAGCACTTCCATGTTCACTGCAGCATTATTCACAATAGCCAAAATATGGAACCAATCTGCCTTCTTATTCTACACTTGGCTCTGATAGTACCTTCTGTTCCCTTTCATTTGGTGCCACCCTCCTCCTGCTTACACA
Organism: Saimiri boliviensis; assembly: GCF_048565385.1. Lineage (NCBI taxonomy): Eukaryota > Metazoa > Chordata > Mammalia > Primates > Cebidae > Saimiri > Saimiri boliviensis. The sequence goes on along the minus strand of NC_133454.1, from coordinate 21,311,907 downwards.
CATGTACACACTCCCACACAGATATACCTGGATTTTCAACTCTGTATTCTCTCTCACTGCTAGCAGAACCTGAAGCTCTTATGAGACTGTCTTACCATTCATTTACTTAGAAATACCTGTTAAGCAACTGCTATTAAGTGAGCTCTCTAGTACGTGCAGGGACAGGGATAGACCTTAGCTTTAATTTCTTAGACACTGAATTATCTAAGTAGACTTCAAAGGAACTAAGATGCTTATAAAGTACCTGTTTTTAAAAATATTTATTTAACAACCCTATATAAATAAATAGAGTGAATTAGCAGTAGTAGGTCTAGACATATTCAAAGAATGCACTATTTTGTAAGGTCAAATTGTGATATAGATGAGTTATACATTATAATCACATCTTTTAAATAATTCAAAGAAAAAACATGGAAAACAACAGCAATCTCTATAGCGTTGTTAAGGGGATGGATATTTTTAAGTTTATAGCTCACACTTTGTTTAGATTTCCTCAAGCATCACCTTTAGCTCTTTCTAAGTTAATGTGTGAGGTGGAGTTAGGAGATGTGTGAGTCAAAAGCATAAATCCTTTAATGACTTGACAAGTATTTATTTAGCACCTACCCAGTGGTTTGTTGTGCCAGGTGCTACGTAAACTAAAGAGATTAAATAGGATTGTCCTGGAAATGCTAACACATAAAGAGCAGTAAGTTACACGGCTCAGGAAATAACACAGTATTATATGATGGGGGACTATTTTATACAGCTAGAACCTCGATCAGGTTGTTCTTCCCACAAAGAGGAGTGTGCCGTATTCATTCCCATAGGAAAGCATGAAAACTCAGTCAGGAGAACTTGGTAGAAATGGCAACAGGGCACAGAACGTTCACATCGGCACAGAGGGTAGAGTCACGGAGGATTTCAATGCTAGGCAAACAAAGAGATAGAAGAGCCCTTTGGTAGTTACGAATAATCACTATCGGCCATTTAGAGGATCTTGGAGGCAAAGACATTTATAGATACTAATTAATAAAGACTTGCAATTGAAGTAAATCTGAGTGCTTACATCAACAGAGAAAGAACAAACTGTCCCATGACCATGGTGACATCATGGCACAGACGTGCTTGCCACCCATTCTCTGACTACCAACTGAACTTCTAGGATTTATTCTCAAGTATTATCACTCCAACAACTGGGGAGCTTACAGAGGCCGCTAATCTTTTGGTCCTATAGTTTTTCTAAATCGTCCACCTCCTTTCTAATGTCCTTTCCCTCCCTAGCCAGCTCTTTTCCTTTATTTGTTAACGTAGATCCGTGGTTCTCTAGTTTCCATTGTGAGCCTTTGGCGTTTGGATCACCCATTAGGTTGTCTTCCACATCTGCTTAAGTCACCTGGTTAGAGAAGGATCTAAAATGGTCACCAGGGTACTTATCCATTTGATTTTCTGTGAGAATGGGTCTAGGTCTTCTCTACCTCATTCTCTAAATAATCTCATTTGGTTCCATGATTTTAAGTTGCATCTGTAGTTTTAAGAATCACACATACATATATAACTGAATCCCAGATCACGTTCTCCTCCAGGCTTTTATGTTCAAGACCCATAGACCATCTTCATTTAAATATCTGGTAGTCACCTAAAATCCCAAATGTTAAAACAGTGTTTTTCACTTCTACGGACTAAATGATTGTTCCTTCAGTCTTGTCTGATAAACAAGATTATACTTTACTATTATTCAGGCCAAGAACTAAGGGATAATTCTTATCTCTTAGTTACTCTCCTTCGTTCCTTTCCTCTCCTCACTCAGTCCATCATGAGGTCCTGTTGCTGTCTCTGAAACAGACCCCAGGCCCCTCCAATCCTCTTTGTCTTTCTTTTGGCCACTTTTGTAGTCCACACTGTCCTCCTCTCTTGCTGTATTACTTTAAAAATTTCCTAACTTCTTTTCCTATTTTCCATTCTTGCTTTTCTTCCATGTGCTATGAACAAAGTAGCTAATTTGTTTTATTTATCTTCTTACATAGTAGCTAGTGTTTTGAAACCATAATTTATATCTAATCACTGTGCTACATAAAACTCTTCAAGGTGACCTTTAGAATAAAGTCCCACTTGATAATGTGATTTACACACCAACACAATCTACATTCTGCCTATTGCCTACTTTGACCTGCTCTTCATCTCTCTCACTGACGACTCAGATTAATGGACCTCTTTTCTGAGTATTCCTTCAGCATATGATTGAGTAATGCTTCTGTGCCAGACACTCTTCTCTGGCAGTGAACAAAACGTCCCTGCCTACAGGCACTTACACTTCAGTGAGGAAAATGGATAATAAGCAAACAAATAATAATGCCAAATGGGATAACCGTTATGAATTAACAATAAAGCTGAAGAATAGAATAAATAGCCAAATAAATCCTGAGCAAAATGAACAAAGCTGGAGGCATCATACACCTGACTTCAAAATATGCTACAAAGCTATAGTAACCAAATTAGCATGGTACTGGCATAAAATCAGACACATAGACGAATAGAACATAAAATTCAGATCCACACATTTACAGTACCCTCATTTTTCACAAAGACACCGAGAACTTATATTGAGAAAAGAACAGTCTCTTCAATAAACGGTACCGGGAACACTGAATAACCATATGCAGACAAGTGAAACAATTTACCTATCTTTCACTGTACACAAAACTCAAAACAAAACAGATTAAAGATATAAGTGTAAGATCTGAAACTATGAAACTACTAGAAGGTAACATTGAGGAAACGCTATAAGACATTGGTCTGGGCAGAGATACTTGTGGAAAACCACAAAAACATAGGCAACTAAAGCAAAAATAGAAAAATGAAATTTTATCAAGCTAAAAAGCTCTGTACAGCAAAAGAAACAACAAAGTGACATGACAATGCATAGAATGGGAGAAAATATTTGCAAACTATCTGACAAGGAATTAATATCTAGATTATATAAAGAGCTCATACTGCTTAATAGCAATAAATAAACAATCATTTTTTTAAATGGGCAAAAGATCTTATTAAACATTTCTCAAAGGAAGACATACAAATGAGCCACATATATCATACATTAAAAAATGCTCAGGCCTGGTATGGTGGCTTATGCCTGTAATCCCAGCACTTTGGGAGGCCAAGGTGGGTGAATCACCTGAGATCAGGAGTTCAAGACCAGCCTGGCCAACATGGCGAAACCCCATTTCCACTAAAAATACAAAAATTAGCTGGGTGTGGTGGTGTATGCCTGTAGTCCCAGCTACCTGGGAGGCCAAGGCAGGGGGTAACGTGAGTCTAAGGGGTGGAGGTTGTAGTGAGCTGAGATCATACTGCTGCACTCCAAACTAGGCAACAGAGCAAGACTTTGTCTCAAAAAAAAAATGCTCAGCATCACTGATCATCAGAGTAATGCAAATCAAAACCACAATGACGTATCATCTCACCCCCATTAGAATGGCTTTTACGAAAAAGACAGGAAATATGCTGCCAAGGATGTAGAGAAAGGGGAACACTTCTGCACTGTTGGTGAAAATACAGATTAGCAAAGCCACTGTGAAAAACTCTATGAAGTTCCCTCAAAAAGCTAATAACAGAACCATCATATGATCCAGCCATTTTACCATTGGATATATACTCAAAAGAAAGGAAATCAATACACGGAAGAGATACTTGCATGCTCATGCAGTACTAATCACAAGAGCCAAAGTATGAAGTCAACCCTAAATGCTCATCAGTGAATAAATGGATAAATAAAATGTGGTGTATGTATACAAGGGAATGTTTTTCAGCCATCATCAAGAATGAAATCCTACTATCTGCAGTAACATAATGGAACTGGTGATAATTATATTAAGTAAAATAAGCCAAGAACAGACAGACAGTCATTGAATGTTCTCACTCATATGTGGGAACTAAAAAAGAGGACCTCCTGAAGACAGTGGATTCATGGTTACCAGAGGTGGAAAAGGGGAAATAAACATGAGTGGAATAATTGGCATAAATGTACAGTGTGAGAGAAGAAATGAGACAGTGTTCAATAGCTCAGTAGGGTGATTACAATTTGTTTTAAAATAGCCAGGAGAGGATCATGCAAATGTTTCTATCATAAAGAAAAGGAAATGTTTACAACGACAGATATCCCAATGATACTGATTTGATTTTACAAAGTATATGAATATATTAAATTATCACATATACCCCCAAAATGATATGTATCTACTACGTATCAACAAAAAGATATAAAAAATTTTAAAGAGCAGGGTCACAAAGTGTGTACTCTGGGCACACTCACAGACCACATTTCTTCCTGTTCTCAAGGTATCTGTACATGCTTTTCATGTCTCATGTAGCCCTTTCTCCACGCTCTCCAAAGAAACAGTTTGCTCTTATTTCTCAGGACTTTTCTTAAACAGAATCTCTGAGAGGGGCCATCCTGAGCAACCTTATAAAGTATTTGCTTCTCACCTTCAGTTTCTGTCTGTTATGATACTCTCTTTTTTAATAGCATGTATCATATTCTTTAATTACCTTTGATGATGTGCTTGCTGGTCTATTGTCTGTCACATCACTAAATGGTAAGACACAGAAGAGCAGAGTGCCTTGTTCAACTTATTGCACATTTAGTCACCACTGCTTAGAATTGTGCCTGAAACATTGCAGATGCTCACAAATTCTTACTGGATGAATGAACCAATCTCTTTGTCAAAGTTTTGGGTCAAGATACCTCTGTAAGTATTGAAATACACCTTTCCACATGGTAAACACTCTCTGAAGTTCAGGTCAGTGATGTGCACTCACAAGCAGCTTACCTGACACAACTCTGCACTAATAAGTTTACTAGTTGGGATGAATATTACACATTATTCTAAGGATGTAAAACTCATTAAGTAACTTCCAGACTTCTATTGTTATTCTGTTAGTCAAACAAAGAAAACTCTCAATGCATTTAACATCAAATATTAATAGTCAAAAGTATAACCGCTTTGTGTTTTGGAGTCAGACAACCTGTAATTTAAGTCCCAAAACCCTTTTAACTTTGTGACCTTTGACAAAGTCACTTAGTATTTCCCAGTAGACCTTTCTCCTCGGTGAGATAAAAACAGCAATACCTAACACCTTAGGGGGTAGTAGGATTAAGGGAGATAGGGAGTGAAAGGTGACTGTGCATAAGAGTTAATCAATGTGTGTTCATTTGCATTGTTGAATTGGCTCTTACCCTGTTGCCTATCAAGTGTTCTGCAGGATGAAGACTCTGAGATGGGTATTAGCCTGCAGGAGGTGTTTTAAGAAATACCCTGGAGATCGATATCCATGAAAAGGAAAGGAAGAGAGCCCTATCAGGGAGAGTGGGAAGCCTGCAATGCTTCAAAACAGAGGCCTGCCTTCTTCAGCAAGAGATCTGAAGCTAGGATAGCCCTTCAGAATTGCACCTATTAAGGCATGAGGGCCAGTTCGTTATACCCATACGTGGACCCATCACTGGATATGGCTGCCCAGGGAAGGGTTCAGGCAGGGCCTTGGGAGAGGTGACTCTCATGAGCCCTGCAATCCCTGTGGGAAATCGAAATCTGGGAGCCATCTGCCAGCCGCACTCCTAGTATTCTGAGGGAATAAGTCCTTCCGTCCTGAAGAGGAGTCTGTATCTTAATCTCACCAAAGACTTTTCTGATCTTTTCAGTTTATATAATCATGACAAAGACACAGTAATTGTATTTGTCAGGAGCCTACTATATATCAGATACTTTTAAGGTTATAAACACATTATTTCATTCAATCTATGTAACAGACCTCTAAGGTAGGTATTATCATTAACAAAAATGTGTTTAAATCATTTTGCAAGTGAGAAAACTGAGGATCAGACAAGTGAAGTACCTATTCAAGGTCATGTAGCTAAAAGAGGTAACACTAGCACTCAAACTTAGTCCTCTATGTATTAAAAAAAAACAACATTAAACATCAGTCATCGTGTCTTCAGTGTCCTGGGTTTTAATCTGAGTCCATAAACATCATTTTTTTCAATAAATAGTTATCAAATGCCTGTTGTATGGCAGGCGTAGTGTTAAGCATTGGGGATACATTGATGATTACAATTCTATTCCTACCCCTAAGGTGTTCACAGGGAAGCACGAGAAACACAGATATACAATGAATGTGTCTTCCACAAATCCATAGCTGAATACAAGTCAAGGAAGGCATAGCAGTAATAATGCCAATCTTAGGGAGAAACCTTGGAGTCATTTCCAAACTTTATCTCACCAAACACTTCTTTTGTTTTCTGTCAGTTTGAATTCTTATCTCTTCTTTTAATTTTCTAAAATAGCTGCCAATCAGGAATATCATTATTTAGTGACTGCATGTATGAGATATCATTATCCACTTTAAAATCAGTCGCTACTCCAATGTTAGTTCAATAATTTTTTTTTAGATATAGAACAATTCTGATTTTCCATTTATTCTTATTTAGTTTTTAAAAATAATGCTTTGAAGGTATTTGCTTATTTCATTTAAATATTGAAATTACTGACATAACATTGTTTATATCTTTCTATTATATTTTAACATTTGTAGACTCTAAAGTAAAATCCTATGTTTTATTTATGACTTTTTTCACTTCTCTTTTTTATCTTTTCTTTTTTTTTTTTAATTGCATTTTAGGTTTTGGGGTACATGTGAAGAACATGCAAGATTGTTGCATAGGTACACACTTGGCAGTGTGGTTTTCTGCCTTCCGTCCCCTCACCTGTATCTGTCATTTCTCCCCATGCTATCTCTTCCCACCTCCCCACCCCCCCGTCCCTCCCTCATTTCCCCCCAACACCCCAACGGACCCCAGTGTGTAGTGCTCCCCTCTCTGTGTCCATGGGTTCTCATTGTTCAATGCCCGCCTATGAGTGAGAATATGCAGTGTTTGATTTTCTGCTCTTGTGTCAGTTTGCTGAGAATGATGGTTTCCAGGTTCATCCATGTCCCTACAAAGGATGTGAACTCATCGTTTTTGATGGCTGCATAATATTCCATGGTGTATATGTACCACATTTTTCCTATCCAGTCTATCATCGTTGGGCATTTGGGTTGGTTCCAGGTCTTTGCTATTGTAAACAGTGCTGCAATGAACATTCATGTGCAAATCAAAACCACATTGAGATACCATCTCACACCAGTTAGAATGGCGATCATTAAAAAATCTGGAAACAACAGATGCTGGAGAGGATGTGGAGAAATAGGAACACTTTTACACTGTTGGTGGGAATGTAAATTAATTCAACCAATGTGGAAGACAGTGTGGCGATTCCTCAAGGACCTAAAAATAGAAATCCCATTTGACCCAGCAATCCCATTACTGGGTATATATCCAAAGGATTATAAATCATTCTACTATAAGGACATGTGCATAGTTCAATAATTTTTATAAGGAATTGGAAAATACAGTCTAAGAATATACTGATCGAAATATCTATTCAGTTGCTAAAAAGCAACACAAATAGATTCATAAGTAATGAGATGACTGACTCTGTGCCACTAACAGTTAATACTTTTAAGTCAGTATTTCCCTGTAATTGCTGTAATTAATGACACCTTTCTGGGCCTATACTTTCTGGGTTGTGAAAGTCATATAAACACCATGAACCCAGATCGATGGACATTAGCCAAGCTCTATCATCACAGCCTTTCTGGGCTTCTTTTCCCAAGCATGACAGATATGGCCAACTTAAAAAAAGAAGAAAGAAACACTCTGTGCTTTTGAAATATGAGTGTATATAAAAGACAGCAGGTGGCTGAAACTGGACGGAATGTTCAAATTTTAATTAAGCCATCAGTGCAATTGCTAATGGTATGAATATCCACAGTTTGTTGAAGGAAGAAATGACTGAGATCAGTAAGAAAGTAAAATAAGTGATTTTAGCTCACTTAGAATCATAAAAATCTAAGCTTAGGTCAAGCATCTTTGCCTTGAGCAAGTCTTTCTCCTACTCTTAGCGAGGTTACATGCCCCTTTGGGGTGCTAACATAATACTCTGTACATGCCCCACAACCTGTTAGCCCTTTGTAGAGAGCATCCCTGAGTCTTTATGGGGACTTAATACATACAGTGAGTAGGGCAATTTTATTAAAGGTCTCAGTGATCTTTTCAGTTACGACAAAGACACAGTAATTGTATTTGTCAGAAGCCTACTATGTATCAGAGACTTTTAAGGTTATAAACACATTATTTCATTCAATCTATGTAACAGACCTCCAAGGTAGGTATTATCATTAACAAAAATGTGTTTGAATCATTTTGCAAGCGAGAAAACTGAGGATCAGACAAGTGAAATACCTATTCAAGGTCACGTAGCTAAAAGAGGTAACACTAGCATTCAAACTTAGTCCTCTATGTATTAAAAAAAAACATTAAACATCAGTCATCGGCTCCTTGTAGTTACAAAATAAATTGGTCAAGGGTTGACAACAGTTTTCTTCAGGGGTTGCCCATACGTAGCCTTAGAAGCAGCGTCATTGATAAAACCCTTTCTCTTTAGTCCATACCAGTGTTTCTCAACCTCAGCAGTATTGACAAATGAGGCTGAAGAGTTCTGTGTTGTAAAGGATATTCCTGTGCATTGCAGGGTTTTTAGCGCCATCACTGGCCTTCACCCATTGTATTCCAGTAGCACTCTCTCATTTGTAATGGCCAAAAATGTCCACACATCACTAAACGTCCCTAGAGTTGGGGAAGGGAAAATTCCCCTGTTTTGAGAACCAGTAGCCTACACATAGAATACAAATTCTATCTCACGCTTCTTGCCAGGAGAATGTTAGTGTGTGTGTGTTTAGTATAGGACTCCCTTTAGTTTGATTATAATGAACTCCACCTGCAAGTGAAGTGAGAAAGAGAGATTTAATGACTTGCTAAAATGTTCTAAAGTTAATATTTAAGTCAAATGGGATCAGCACTTTCTTGGAGCAAAATGTGAAACTGAAAGACAAAAACAAGTCTTTGCAAAGGGGTTTCTGCATGGTGTGAATCAGGCCCTGGAGTCCCACTACATTAAACTTTACAGTGTACGTTTTCTTAATGGCAACCAGGGAAAATAGACACTAATGCTGTCCCTCTGTACGCAGAATTCCAGATCTTTTAACAATGCAAAAAGGAGCTATTGCATGCCTCACACTGCTGTGAGTTATACCATAAATATTCATTAAAACAGAAGTCTGGAAGCACATGCTACTTTCACAAATAATGAGGCAGAAAGCAATCAGAGGGCTGCTTAGACGAGGTCACAGGGAGCATACTACATGGAGAGGCAGAAGAGACAGGTTTTCCAAGGTATCCTAAGGGAGTGAGTATTAACCCCTTATTAGATGCATGACTTACAGTTTTTTTTTCTCCCATTCTGTAGGGTTTCTCTTCATTTTTGATCATTTTCTTTGCAACGTAGAAACGACTTAGTTTGCCATAATACCAGTTGTTTACTTTTCGCTTTTGCTGCCTGTGCTATGGGTACAAATTTTTTTTAAAAAAGCATTTCTGGGACCAGTATCAAGGGTGTTTTCCCCTGTATTTACTTCCAGGAGTTTTACGATTTCAGATTTTGCATTTAAGTCTGTAATACATTTTGAGTTGATTTTTGTGCATGGTATAAGTCAAAGGCCTAATTTTATTCTTTTACAGGTAGATGTACATCTCTCCTGATACTATTTATTGAAGAGACTATCCTTTCCCATTATGTATTCTTCACACTCTTTTTTGAAAATTAGTTGCCTATATCTACTTGGGTTTATTTCAGGGTTCTCTTTTCTACTCCATTAGTGTATGTGTCTGCTTTTATGGTCGTAGCTTACAGTTTTGATTACTATACCTTTGTAGTATATTTTGAAATCAGGTAGTGTGATGCTTTCATCTTTGTTCTTCCTGCTTAAGACTGCTTTGGATGTTCAGTCTTTTGTGGTCAATATTAACTTTAAGATTTTTTTCTACTCCTGTAAAAAATGCCATTTAAATTTTGAAGAGGATTTCATTCACTCTGTGGATTGCTTTGGGTAGTATGGACATTTTAACAACATGAAATCTTCCAGTTCATTAACATGGAATATCTTTCCATTTATTTGTGTCTGCTTTATTTTTTTTTCATCAATGATTTAAAATCCAAAATATATAAGAAACTCATCTAACTGAATAGCAAAACATGTACACAGGCACACACACACACACACACACACACACACACATGTGCGCACATACACAAACGTTAAATCACTCAATTAAAAAATGGACTAGGGACCTGAACAGACATTTCTCAAAAGATGACCTACAAATGGCCAAAAATATAGAAAAAAATGCTCAACATCACTAATCATTAGGGAAATACAAATCAAAATCATAATACTACCTCATACATGCTAGAATGACTATTACTAAAAAAAAGATCGTAAGTGTTGGTGAAGATGCAGAGAAAAGAGAACTTTTGTACACTGTTGTAGAAATATAAATTGGTACAATCATAATAGAAAATACTATGGAGGTTCTTCAAAAAACTAAACATAGAGCTATCATATGATTCAGCAGTCTCATCTCTGGGTATATGTACAAAGAAATTAAAATTAGGATATTGAAGATATATATGCACTTCCATGTTCATTGCAGCATGATTCACAATAGCCAAGATATAAAAATAACCTAAATAATCATTGATGGCTGAATGCATAAAGAAGTTGTGCTATAAACACACAATAAAATATTAATCAGCCTTAAAACAGAAGAAAATTCTGCCATTTACTACAACATGGGTGAGCCTGGAGGGCATTATGTAAAATAATGCCAGACAAAGACAGATCTATCATATGAACTCAGATATCAAATCTAAAATAGTCAAATTCATACAGGCAGAGGTGAACATCATTCTCAGTGGCTGGGGAGAGGAAAAAGTGGGAAAGTAATGATTAAAGGGTATAAAGTTTCAGTTATGCAAGATATAAATTCTGGACGTCTAATATACAGTACCATATATAGAACAGTGTCTATAGCTAGCAATACTTAAAATATGCTAAGAGGGTCTTATGTTAAAGTGTTCTTATCCCAAAAACAAACAACAAAAACAATTATAATAAAGCAGGTGGGAGAAAACTTTTGGAGGTAATAGATACATTTATGCCCTGATGATGGTAATGATTTCACAGGCCAATATTTATCTCCAAACTTTTCCAGATGTATACATTATATATGTACAGCTTTTGAATATGTCAGTCATACATAAATAAAGTGGTTTAAAAGAGGTTTGGGGAGTGGAAATGTAAAGGAGCTGTATTTATTGAGTTTTTCTATATGAGATGTGTACATAGCAGGTACTCAAGAAATGTTCATCACAGTCCTGTTACCTTAAAAAAAAAAAACTAAAGCATTCACTGATTAATTAATTATTGGCACTGATCATCAAACCACTCCACATAAAAAGAGATGGCATTTAGTTCTTGCCTAACCTATATGTGCTGAGCAATGTTTTCTGGCTTATTACACATTTTAAACTCATTTACAATTACCGTAACCCCAAAAGTCATATAATTTTTCTTATTTTACAGATGAGAAAGGCAATGCAGAATGACTTGCCCAAGGCCATGAAACTGAAAAAAAAAAAAAAAAAAGGGCCAACATTTGAATGTCTGTAAGCTCGCAGTTCAATGCTCTTTTAGTTATATTACAGTATAGAGAATGCAAAATGTAATATATTTTATAGTAGTTCACACTAGTTTAATTGATGTTCAAAATAATTCCTTTTGATAGGGAGAATGAGTGTTATGATCTCTAATTGTAAATAAACGAACTGAACCTTATTCCTATTTCAAAATCAGTACATTTTTTCAATAGACATTATTAAGCTTCAAACTAGAAGAAGAGAATGTGGAAATAATTTCCAAGTCCCATTTCTTCTGGTTCCCAGTAGCGGAGGTCAAGTCCTGGCCTCATCAGTTTTTAGCAGTGTACATATGTAAATGACTTACCTGTATATATCTTTTTTATCTGTGAAATGGGAATAATAAAGCTGCTTACCTCACACTATAAATGTAAAAACTAAATGAAATTATACACGTAATGAGCATAGACAAGGAAATTATATGTAATAAAAGCTTGATTAGTGTTAATCACAGCTACTATTATTCTTTGATTCTGCAAACATTCATTGAGGACCTACTGTATGCAAGATGGCACACTGGTTAGCACAGGGGGATTCAGAAAATATTGAGCACTACTATGTGCTAGGCACTCTTTCAGGTGCTTGGATTATATTTATAAACAGACTAACGTAACATCATTATCGTCCTTACTGAACACATTCCTATCAACTCATGTAGGAATACTGGACTCTTACCTGACCAATCATCAGCTGGTTGTCACTGCCAAACCCCTTCCCTAACCCTTTTATCATTCTTTCATTCCTTCTAGGTGGGCCAGGTCTCTAAGCAAAGATACAGACATGATGTTAAATACAAACACACACACACACACACACACACACACACACACACACACACACACACTCAATATTTAATCTACACAGGTACTGAGTTAATATGCTCATGTATAACCTCCCATTTAATCCTCATAACAGCTCTGTAAATACATTCTTTTATATTGCTTACTTAACAGATGAGAAAAAAAAATGAGTCTGAGAGAGGCTAAGCAACTTGTCTGAAGTCATATAGCCACTGAGTAACCTGTCTGTCACTGGAAATAAGTCATCTGACTCCAGGCCCTATCAGATGACCTTCTGGTATTTACTTTCTTGTACTGGTCAGGCACTCCTGTCAGTATTCCATCCATACACTTTTCTTTGCAAACAGTAATCCTTCTGGGAATGAAAGTGTAACTCCATCTTTTCAAAGGTAAGAGAGCCCTGTTTGGAAGTGAAAGTTCAATGCTCACCTAAAGACACAAAACTAAGAAGTCAAAGAGCCACGATTTGAATCCAGATTTGCCACTGAATTCTTTTACAAGTATTTTCCTCCCTGATCTTTATTAGCAGCAGTGAGTTAGGGTCACAAGGAAAATTTGGTGTGAGTAGTTCTTTTACAAATGATCTCAGAATGAAGGCTTTTTGATGTTCTCTCTAAATGAAATTAGGCATTCAGACACAGGGATGTACAATACACCCAAGGTATTTTTTTAAATGACATTCAACATGTGTGCTACTATCAGAACACACTGCACGAATAAGGATTCTTAAGAATTCTACAATCATCCTTGGAACCCATTTATATTTCCATCTTAAATGGGTTCATTCATAAAATGGAAACATTCAAAATATATCACAAACTTTATGACCCTATTTGGACATTTAAAATTTTTGAAATTATAAGCGAGCCTCAAAAGTGAAAAGTCTCAGAGGACTGTCTCTGTGAAAAATCAGCCCAGGGAAGTATTATTAGTCTGTCCAAAGTCACAGACCAAGGTACAGAATAGAGAGCACAGAGGTACTGGGTCCATTTTTCGAAAGACAATGGTGAGGGCAAGGATGACATTTGGCTGCTTCAATTTGAGAGGAGCAAAGGAACAGAGAGGACCAGGGATAGTAAGAAAGGAGGAAAGAAAGGAAAAGAGATGGCCTTAGTTGGTTAAGGTGCCAGGGAAAGTGAAGGATGGGAAGGAAAAAAAAAAAAGGCTTGGGTGGTGGCAGGTATGAGATAGCGGGAAAGGAGAAAAAAAACCTGCAAGTCATGCTTTTGATTCAACTGAATCTCATTTACTGTCTTGTGCAGATGTTAGTAAAATTAGAATGAGTTTAGCTTTTGGTTGGGGTACTTCTTGTTTTCTTTTTCTCTTAATAATGTATATAGCTACAATTAGCCTAAACCACATAGGACTTTGACATTCATAAGCATTACATAAGTAATCCTTGAATAAAGATTCATTATGAGTAACCAAGCCAAAGAAGGAACAGATAATCTAAATATAGTCAGTACTTGCTCAATTCAACTCTATTCAACAAACATTTATTAAGCATGTACTAGAATCACTAGACATTGTCTCTTAGAATGCAAAGATAGGACTCATGTCCTGCCTTCAAGAAACTCATAGACAGGTTGGTAGAAAGAAAAGTAACACTCACATTAAAAAATTAAAAGAAAATAACACTCACATTAAAAATTAAAAGATAGTAGAAATATTAAAAGTATAAAAATACAGAGGCTGGGGTAGTAAATTGTCTTTTGGTGTTAGAAAACTACTCAGAAAATTTGTTAGACTAATATCTAATATTCAGGAAAATATTAGATATTTGCCAAGCAAATAGGCAAGACAAACATATTCACAAAGAACATGAAAAAATATGCCCAGAAGTATGAAATAGCATGAAATATTAGGGGCCATTTTTGCATGGAATATGTGGGGACATTCGAGTGCATTATTTCTTATCTTACAATGCCCATTAAAATTCCCTGTGTATGATTCAACATAGACTCTAAGGCCCCACCTCAATATACCGCATTAGGATTTGAGTGTGTGTATTTTTGAAAAAAAAAAAAAAAATCTTCCAAATGAATCTGATATATACTTTCCTAAGAGCCAATTATTTGAGTTTTCTAATAGAATGTAAACTGTATAATAGGCCTAAGAATTAGAACTCATTGTAGAATAGCAAAGTAAACACAGACTTTTTTTTTTTTTAACCAAGACAACTGACATTTTATTTTTTTCATATTTCTAGGGTCACATCTACTTGATGTCAAGATAATTGTTTGAAAACTGAGAAAAACGAGGTTTCCTACATGGTGCCAAGTATCTCACATTTTTTTTTTTCTGAATTGGTAAATATTTTGGTGAAATGTAGACACAACTTTTCTGCTTCGAAATGATGCAGTTACATTTCCATATGTAGTACATATCCTACAGTAAATTTATCTAGAGCTTTAAAGCCTCTAATATAGAGACTCCACTAGTAAATGGAGGTTTACATCTTTTCATGTTATTAAATTCTACAATCATTGTGTGTGTGTTTGTGTGTGTGTGTACAGTTCAGACTCATTTTGCCTTAGAAACTGTATAGTAGTTTGGAAGTGAGAGTCAGATAGATGAATAACCCCCACGTAAACTTGCTAACCTAATTATTCTTTCTACCTAGGAGTCTTCTCCTTTCTTGTTTTTCCCTTTCCTAATACTTGGAAAATTAGCCTTCAGCCTTCTGTATTCTTCTTTCAGGTATGGTTCTCTAGGAAAATGGGAGTAAGGAAAACATCAACTTGAAAACTGTGATCAAGTCATTATGTGAGACTGACTTTAAGAAATGTGGAAAAAGAATGACAGGAGTGCATTTTTCATTTCTCCTGCTTTGGGTGTTTAGCATTCTCAAGTTGACAGTGTGAAGAAACTGAAAATAAGGCCTCTGGGTGATAGAGGTGCCATCATTTTAATAGATATTAAATGTCATATATAAAAAGTTGACACATCTAATTGAGTTTTCTCTGATATTAATCAAATTAACTGACATGGAAAGTTTCTAAGCCTAATGAACATAGGCTGCTGTCCAAACCAGTTACCACTGAAATACATGCAAAGACGAACAGATCTAATTGTGCTTTATGAGCGGGGTGTTCAGATACTCGGGAAGGAGTTTCCATTGAAACAAAGATCTGGGGGTGTTGTGTATTGTAGTTCACTAGGGACCTGTGTTTTGCTGCAATCAAATTATGAGTTCATAGATGGACAGTAAGGATTGTGTCTTATTACACATACCCACTTCCCAGGGTTCTTAGGGCTCAAGTCTGCTTGTCAAAGAGGAGGCCCTCAGGAAAGGGCTGATGAGGGAACAGAACAATGGAAATAAATTGCTAGCAACATTCTCAGGGCTGGAAACCCCTTTACAGCTTACTTTTCTTCCAGTTCTTCACTGAAGCTCCCTCCAGAGTGGAAACAATTTCATGTGTTTGTTTCCAACATAAGGGTGTGTCCTAGACATCTTTTGCTTGTCCTTATAGACTCACTCTCTCCCTTTCCACTTTGCTCTCTGCCCCAGGTGACTGGCCTTTGTTGGCTCCCCCAACAATCTCCATGATGCTCTGGTTTCTGGTTAGTTTTGACCATGGATGCCCCGGTAGGAGATGAGGGACAGGAAGAGGAGAGAGAGAAGTTATGTTATTTATTCCCAGGCTCTCTTCCTTCGGGCCATCTTGGATAGGCTTTATCTTTCTACCAATATCACACATGGATCCTTCTAAGAGGATCAGTGCACCAACTCTATGCTGCTTTCTCCTTCCTGGTCCCAGTAATGTTTCTCTTCCTTTTTACTCCAGGATTAAGGATAGTAACATTTTGGTTGTCCTAAGCCTGGGTTTCTGCACAGTCCTCCTATCCTTATTAAACTCTCCTTGAAATATCTAATTTTGACACGGCACTTGTTTCCTGTTGGAAATACTACTGATACAATACAATGATCTGACCTTTTGGCCAAGGCAGAACATGCACTGGAAGGGATGGCCAGGGGTGGGCTATGATACAAGTTTCAGAAAGAGAAGCAGATTGCTTAGAGTAGTGCAGGACTTATTTTATTTTTGGAACCACTTATTTTATTTTGGGCAACTATGTTGTCTTCTCCAGTGTGTGAGCAGCTACTTACAAGTTAAGAACTTTATCTTAGGCATGCTGGCTCTACCTCTTTCTCTCTCTCCCTCCATTCCTCCCCTGTCTTCCTTCTCTAGCCCCACCCATCCAGGTTAGGGCCCAGTTGACACAGGCTGTGACAGGAGAACAATGAAATGCTTCAGTAATGCAAACTTGGAGCTAACGTGATAAACCACTTACTTCTATCCTCTGGAGCCCACCCACCCTAGCCCTAACATTAACCTTGTTAATAATACAGCTCTGCATTTTGTGAGATAGATTTAGGTTGGAAAGAACAAAGGAATGAATGAATATTGGGGGTTGGGTAGGGGTAGTGTGACTTTTAAAAATGTACAAGAAACTATCAGCTGGAAAAAGAAGAACCTTAATGTTTTTTATGAAAAACTATCTTTCACCAATGCAGAGGTCAATTGATTTACAGAATAAGGCTCATTCTGTCAATGGCCATGGCAGTGGGCCACTGAGAGATGCAACATAATTGCTCCACACATTCCCTTCACTTTTTAGTTTACAGCGTACTTTTTATATCCTTTATCTTATCCATTTCAGATTTTAGGTTTGAATTCTTCAGGAGAAAAACTAGGACACAGATCCAGGTCTTTCAGCTGCTTATCTTTCACCCAGGAGACCCCTCATTCCAAACCACCTTGGCTCTAAACATGACATTCGGCTTAACTGCACTGACAAACTCTAGAAAGAGCTGCTTTTTGGTTGATTGATAAACTTGGTCCTCAACAGGAAGGCAACTTGAATTAGTGCCACCATCAAGCCATTATGAGAAAAGACATATTAACATAACATCAATACCTCATCTTAAAAAGCTTGCATTTAATAGTCTTGCATTTAAAAAGCTTCACTTACTCAAATTGACTCTTTTCCTTTTCCAGTTATAGAAAGTGAGAAGCTATCTTTGGCAAACTGAAAACTGTGCTCTTTGTGGAGAGGAGTAGAAGGGGTGGGAGAGACAGAGGAGACAACAGAGACCAGAGTGAAGCGATTTTTATCCTGACGGCCCAAACTAGGTCCCACTGCAGCTGAAACAGCTCTCCATGGGAAGCACCTACTCCACATCTGAAAACCTTTGATCATTTTTAGGGGGTTTAGCACTCCCAGCGCTAGGACTCTTAGTCTTACTGATTTACTTCTTTGTTGTTTCAGGACAATGAGGATATAGATAGGGCTCAGACGGGACCATATTCTTGCTTCATTCTGTAGAAGCGGGTGACATCTCTGAGGCTCAGCTTCCTTATTTGTAAAATGAAAATAATAATGCACCTCTCATAGGAATAGTGTGAGGATTAAAGAAAACAGTACTTGAAACATTTTAAATCAGTGCCCTGTTTGTTGTGTGTGTTCCAGCTTGTACCTTAAAGTACCCCCAAAGGGCCTCGTATATTAGACTCCCTCACCACATATGCAAGGTTCCATCAAGGTGGATGAGTTGGGGACACCCTTCCATCATTACCGGTGAACACTGATGACCTTCTTTGCACTGGTCCCACCCCGGTCTTTGCTTAACTGTTCCTGGCACTTAACCTTGTGTTTTATTGATGAACATACATCTGCATTTAGAATATGTTCTTGGCATTTCATTTCCCTGGATGGGAACTACAGAGTTCAGTGAGACTGAGGCTTTTACTCTTCCTGCTTCTAGCTGCTTCAGGTCAGCAAATATGACCCCGTCATCAGCTGTTTGAAACTCAACTCTCTATGGCAATTTTGTTTTTAGGCTAGACCATTCCCTGAAGGTAAGAGAACATTCAGGTTTACAATGGATACTCGGTGTTGGGTGAATTTGAGAAAAGATTTATATTTTAAATTATGGTGAACCCTTTCTGAATTTACTTGATGCCTCTATCAATAACATTCCCATTTTACTGTCTGTGCGGCCTCTGACCACATACTGCTCCTCAGGGTCCTCTGAGCGTTCAGAGCTCAGAAAACTCATGGTATGATTCAATCATGAAGGAGAGATAGGGCTGCAGCAGTAGGAGCCTTCTAGATAAGTATCTAATCCACCTGAAAAGTACTTTTTCACCTCAGCCCACAGATACACATAACACCGCTGGGAGATGGCCTTAGTTCCACTGAAATGTGACTATTAACTGTGTCAGCTTAGTTAAGTTTCTTAATCCACCTGGGACTCTATTACTTTATACATCAGTAGGCGAAATAAAATCTACCTTCTGGGGTCATCGTACACATTAAATAAGTAATTCATTTGTATAATAAACTTTCCCGTACCCCTTCCCTATGCCTGACTCTGAGCACAGTGCCAGAAAAACAAGGAAGAATGAAATTGGATTCTAGTCCAGCAGGATCTCAAAATCTGGAGAGGGAGAAAGGCAAATAAGGGGACAATCAAGAGCCCCGGAATTAGTGCCATAATGAAGGGAAGGACTGTGTTCTGGAGGTCCAGCTCACCTAGGTCTGAGCAGGTTAGGGAATGCTTCCTGGATGAAAAACCTTCTAGATGACCCTTGAGCCAACACATAAATACAGAGAAGTTCTTCAGGCACAGGGAGCCGGACTTAGGATGCAATGCACGTGACTTGGGATGAAGACTGTAGTCTTGGCCGGCACAATGGCTCACACCTGTAATCCCAGCACTTTGGAAGGCTGAGGGAGGCGGATCACCTGAGATCAGGAGTTGGACAGCAGCCTGGCCAACATGATGAAATGTCTCTACTAAAAACACAGAAGTTAGCCAGGCGTGGTGGCAGGCACCTGTAATCTCAGCTACTTGGGAGGCTTCGACAGGAGAATCGTCTGAACCGGGAAGGCGGAGGTTGCAGTGAGCCATCACACCACTGCACTCTGGCCTGGGTGACAGAGCAAGACTCCATCTTAAAAAAAAAAAAAAAAAAAAAAAAAAAAAAAAAAAAAAAAAAAAGCCTGTAGTCTCTGAAGGCAGGTAAAGGCTATGAATGCAGCAAATGGCTGATATTTCATTCCGTCTCCACCCTGCCCCACTGACATGCGTAGATTCTGGTATTAGTCTCTTAGCCAGGACTGGGATTCATGTGCTATCGGTATACCTCTGCACAGTTATTTACCTCTTTAAGCTTTGTTTCCTCAGCTGTAAACATGGCATAACAAAAATTTCTGCCTCAAGGGCTACTGAGGGGATTAAACACAAAATGCTAGCATATCAGCTGGCACATGGTAAGTACTCTACTAATGTAAGTGTTTATAATGGTCACTAATCATTCGTGAATAATAATGTTAATAACAAGTAAGACTAATACAGCGCTTACCATGTGTCAGGAGCTATAATAAGGATTTTACATATCTTCATTCATCTAATCTTCACTTCAGTACTACAAAGTCAGTACTACTATCATCCTCACGTATAGGTGAAAAAGTAATTTCACAAGTCACACAACTAGTAAGATGTGGAGCCAGGATATGATTCTCAGAAGTTTGACTTCAGCATCTGTATTCTTAATTACTACCCTAAATCTTAATAAGCAAAGTAATAAAAGAGAGATAATTAACTAAAGACTTTGGAAGTGGTTTGGGAGGGACATAAGAAGTCTTATCTCAGACTCTTGTTCATAGAAGAGAACAGAAAGAGAAGAAAGAAAACAAGATCCCTTACTCTGCCAGATGCCCCTGTACAGTTCTGCACGTTGGTGGCAACACTCAAGCAAAGAATCACTCTGGCTACCAGATTCTAACTGCTAACCAGCACAAGAGAGTACAGCCTGGCGTTTTCCAGAAATACTTGCTAAGACTTTGTAGAAAGTGGGAGGCTCTGTGCCAGCAGATTGGCAAATACCAATGGCACTGAAGCTCCCGCAGATACTGTAACCCCACGTGTATCCATGAGTCAATGGTGTGGGCGCGCTCTAGGGTTCCTCGTTCTGTGGATGCCCTCCTGATGTGCTAGTGTTTCCTTCCTTCCTGAGTGCTCTGAGAGAATTCATGCTGAGTGGATTCTTTCATTCGCACCCTAATGTCTTACTGTTTTCTGCTCTAATGAGAGGGGCTGTTTAATAAATACATTTTGAATGAATTAAACTGAAAAACAAAGTTCAAGTTTATAGCTATGAAATGTTCCTAGCAAGATAGCATGGAGTCCCTGTTTGATCTCTTAAAAAACTGCAATGGAATAACTAATGTGTCACTTGTTCCCAAAATAATTTTATGTAGTTTGGAAATGGCACAAGCCAATTTGCAATGGATGAGGAGTTTGAAACTAATGTTCATTCTTCAGCCTTTTATTAAGTTGCTTAAAAACCAATCTAATTCCCCACCCCCCTCAAAAAAAAATCTTTTTAAAAATATGCTGTTTCTCTTCAAAACTGAGAGAAATGGTGAAATCACTGGATCTTTCGGAAAGTGATAAAAGCCAAGTGCTAGGTTTTTCAGGCTTGGAGAAAATGGAAGGGACAACTTTATTTTGTTACTTGGTGCTGAAACGTTTTTGCTCTTGTTAAGTTCTCTCTGGTTTATGACTTGATTTTGGCTAGGAAAGCAGTCGAGTGCAGGGAAGAGCCTTACCCTGATGATGGCATTTTGAATGCTACCTTCCTGCCATTCTCCCAACAAAAACTTTTCATGTCCCCACTACGTGCAGCCACTGTGAATGCCACAGAACACAGTTCTGGTCGGTTCCTGTCCCCGTGGAGTTCACCGTCTTACAGACTATAAGTAAGCCAGTGGACCTCTCTAAAGCTGCACTTTTATCTTCCCAGGAAGTGAGTATAGCCCTACTTTTTGAGACTCTTTAAAGGACCTAGCAGAGTCCACATCTCACTCAATGTGAACTCTGTCTCAGTCTTCCTTTCCCATGCGTTCTCCCGCACCTTTGGCCCTATGTCTGGAAACCTGTTCTTTCCTCTCCAGTCCCCTAGGCTCTGGTTCGCCTCCACGCTTGGTGCATTTCAGGCACCCAGACCCTGATTTTAAATCCATCCCTGGGCCTACATGTCTCCTGACCTCAGCTTCTCCCTGGCACCTGCCTCCCCTCAGTGGCCCAGTGTGTTCACATGTTCCCCTTTATCTCACTCACCGCGGGCTCCCAGCTTTAGTTCCTGACAAGCCCCAGTGGCTCATTTCACCTTAGACTCACACTGTCTCTGGATCCCTCCCTCATTCAGCAGTCCTGACATGAGGGCGGCTGTTTTTCATCCCCTCCTTTTGTTTGAGGCTGGAACATCTCGAGCCTCAGATGTCTAACTTTTATGCTTGATTCTTAGAGGGACCTTAATTCTTCAAGGTGCTTGACTCTAAAATTTTCAGCCCATGGAAGCAAGAAGCAGCTGTAGCTTTAAGTGTTCAGTCCTGAATCATGAATGATGAGAATCCTAGAAAATAATTGAGTGGTTGGTTAGGAAAACCACAGAGTAGCATTGAGGCTCAATGAAACGATTGGGATCTGTAAAATTGCCCAGAAATTTTTAGAGCACAAAGAATTCCAGACCAAATGTGTGTTGCTTGATGGCCTATAGCCAGGGCACACTCTCAAAGTCCACATCACACTTCATGAGAAAGAGAGAGAGAAGTGGTTTCTGCATTAAGTTATAAAGGGGAAGTGACTTGTTTTAACTCTCCAGGCTATGTTTATTCATTCATTCATTCACTGTCAACAAATCTTTACTCAATTTGTATTCTGCTTGTTGTAGCCTAGTCAGGTCTAGTCTTGATTCTCAGAGAGCTTAATCTCAGTTATAGAAATAAATGCTACCCAGGTAAACAAAAATGTACACAAGACTGTATCAGTAAGTATGATAATGGAATGGGGACCAGAAAGTGCTGTTTTAACTAGGATGGACAAGAAAGCATTGCTTACTTATTTCCTACCAGGAGCCTAGCATTAGTCTAGAGAAGGGTTTCTCAGCCACAACACCATTAACATTTTGGGCTGGACGATTCATTGTTGTCAGGGACTGTCTCATGGATTGTAGAATACTTAGCAACATCTTAGCTGCCAAACAACAACAACAACAACAAAAACCAAACCAAACCAAACCAAACCAAAATCCTGACAAATATACCCTGAGTGCTGTGGATGCTAGAGGATTTGGGGCTTTTTTTTTTTTTTTTTTTTTTTGAGACAGAGTCTCACTCTGTCACTGAGGCTGGAGTGTAATGGTGCAATCTCAGCTCATTGCAACCTCCGCTTTCTGGGTTCAAGTGATTCTCCTTCCTCAGCCTTCCAAGTAGCTGAGGTGACAGGTGTGCACACCACACCCGGCTAATTTTTGTGTTTTTAGTAGGGACAGGGTTTCACCATGTTGGCCAGGCTGGTCTCGAACTCCTGACCTCAGGTGATCCACCCAACTTGGCCTCCCAAAGTGCTGGGATTATAGACATGAGCCACCACACCCAGCCCAGCCTGGGACTGTTATTTTTTCTTCATGTCATTCCAAATGTGGAATGCAGAAGGACGATGTTCTCTTGTTTCAGTCATCATCATAATGAAATGCCAGTGAATCCGCTTTCAGAAGAAAAGAAGCTACAAGACTGAGCTATAATATACCAGATGGAAAAGATCTGGATCCCCACTCTTATTTATCAGAAAGAAGGCAGAACAGAATCATCGGATGACAATGGGCTTCAGACAGGGAGAGAGAATAGAGAGAATGCCAACTTCCTTCAGGAACTTTGTGACTTCTAGCAAGTTCCTAAGCTTTGCTGCTCCTCAGTTTTCTCATTTGTAAATGAGTCTTAAAAAGTTCACCTCACAGGTCACGACTGCAGAAACCTTTGCCGTGAGACTTAAATAATATGACATATGTAAAGTCCCTGGATCATAGTAGGAGCTCAGCACAAAATAGTGTTTGTAATGGCTACTGCCACTTTGATCAATAACTTCTGGCTTCTAGTTAAATCTGTTCTGTAATTGAGTTCAGGCTAAGAGCTTTTAGATTTCTGGAATTATTAAAATAGAGTTCTTTAATTGTTCTCATTTAAAATGTAAAGTTTCTTTTCCTCAGCTTCTCTTATAATTCTTAAAACCCAAAACTTGTGTGAAAAGGACTCAATTTTTTTCCCACCTCTGTTTACTGTGGGTACAAATGGCTTTTCGGAACCTGTGGCTCAGGGAGCACTACTGGCTCACATCAGAGGCAGAGCTGGGTGGGTTCCAGTGAAGTAAACTGACCTGGGGGAGCTATCTGCAACGCTGGACTTTCTGTCTAAGCCAAGTGAAGTGAAATGCAAGTAGACCATTAGGGAGTAGTCTTGGGTTTAGCCCAGAAAGCCCTGGGCTCAAATCCTAACACTGCTCCTTACTTCCCAGGTGGTCCTATGCAAGTCACTTTACCCCCAGGTCTCAGTGTTCTTGTCAGGAGAATGGGGATGATGATAATGAATCTCAGGTTTTGCACTTGATAAAATTCCATAACTAATGTAACCTTGCTCCATTGTTAGCTGTGGTGCCATTGGGACTTCATTGTATAAAAATATCTTATAAACCAAAGCATGAGTGAAAGGAAGTGATACAGAACATGGAAAATCATCTGTCAAACTCTGATGACCTTAGTCCCAATCTAAGAATTCAGTTGACTCCCAAGAAGGGGTCTGAAGGATGTAGCCAGTTGGCAGAGGAAATGTTACATATTTGATAAAAATCACTCCTTACAGAGCCTTCATAAATGATTAAAAAAAAAAATAAGCAAAGAATCCTAGCAACGCCTCCCATGTCTTTGTACATTACCCATCTTTTAAATTTATAAATGCTTTTAACTGTGGAGCTTTTTACCTGCAGTGTACTTTTACTTGAAATCTCCATATGTAAATGTAAGATCAAGGCAAAGGATGGGAGGTGCCAATCAGTCAAAAGAAAAGAGGCTCTAGGTAATTTGTGGGTTAAGTCAAAGGCTAAGCACAGGCTAATAACTGCTCTGTCCTCAGAACTAATTTCTAAGTACCAGGCTGCCTCCTATGGTCTTAAAATGTGCAATTTTGCATCACAGGGGGGATTAATTCTCACTAAATTACTTTTCCAAGTAGCAAATGCAACCATTATCATCTTTGCAGAAGGACAGTAGATTGGTGAGAGTCTTAAGTGAATTCTTACATCCCTTACTTCACTTCACTATATTTCACTTTATGTAAGCAGGAGAAAGCCTTCTCAATTTCTTCAAGTAGCCTCTTCATGTACAAATACCCCTCCCATTCGCCAAGGTGCTTGAGTTTTGAGAAAAGGAAAAAAAAAATTCAAAAGAATTGCTTTCTCACACCCATCTCCTCCTTCAACCATCTTTCTCCACTTAAAAATTTGTCTATGAGACGCAGAGATGTTTTTCTCAGTGAAGTACCCAGCAATGGTCCCTCAAACAAAGCCTGAGCATTTGCTAGCTCCCATCACACTGCAAGTATTTCCTCTTCCCTAAATTCTGAATGCTGTTGGGAAATGCTCGCTAAATAAGTGTGAATAAGATAATTACCTACTTCCATTTCTAGGCAGGTAAAGTCAGTCAGTTAGAGCTCTCACATTTAATAATAGCTGTGTAAATATTGTTTCCTTCTGTTTGGACGGAATAACAAATAATTTTCAGTTTTTAGATAAATGCTAGCAAGAGGATGTTAATTGGCAAGAGAATGTCTTATCATTTACTATCCTGATAGTAAATTTTTTAAAGCAGCTTATTCAAGCACGAATAATCTCAAGAAGAAAAGAGTCCCCCTAAAAGGGTGCCATTCTGCATTTGGGGTTTCCAGAAACTGAGATGTAGGCCAGACACTCAGAGATAAGAAGAGATACCACATGTGTGAAGATAAAGATACCTTATGATCCCAATTGCTTCTTTCTCTGAATCAGGGTGACACATCTCTGTTGCCGTTCTAATCCTGCCTCAGCAGAAACCGGCAGCTGAGCTGTAATTCAAAGATGTCCCAGAGCTGAGGGTGGGCTGCAAACCTAGTTATCCAACTGAAGAATTGTGCAATTTATTTCTTTTGAACTCTTGATTCTTTGTTAAAGGAAGGGGCTTAGAATACTTCTCTGCATTGTTCCCTTGAGTCTTTTCCCCTTGAATCTCTAGCTGAATCCATATTTCAGAGCATCATAATGTCACAGTGAAATCTAATCCACCTCCTCCTGTTAATGACAGGAAAAGTGAGGTCAATTTCAGGTGAATGTCTTGTACCTAGCCAGACAGTAAGTTAGTGGTGGGAGCAGGAATGAAAGCTGGCCTTGACCTTCTCTGTCCAGTACTCCTTTAGCTAAAGTGCATGGCTTCCCTGTGGTTTCTTCATTCTCTGGGATGCTCATAAATAACCTCTCATATTCTCTGGCTTACTACTGAGGAGTGAGTCTTGCAGTGAGGCTGAGATCCACGGTCATTACCCCTGTACCCTAAAACAAAGACTAATGTGAGTATGAACAGTATCCAGCAGACAAGTCATAGTGGCTACTCTAGACAATAATTCTACTTTAAAAATATATATTATGGGTTCCGGAAATAAAATACATTTATATTCTCTTATCAATTGAATTATTTAGAAACAACAGTAAGTTTCTCATTTGCTATACTAGATGACTCAAATGGCCCCTACATCAAACGGGTTTCAATTATATATAGCTATTTTGCTCCACCCCAGATTTGAAATATGTCAGTTTTCCTGTTCGTTTTGTTGTTCATTTGTTTGTTTACTTGTTTTATTTTGTTTTATTCCAGGCAGGCATGTCTGGAATAGCAGGGTCTAATGAATATTTGAAGAGTCAATCAATCAGTGGATGACATATATAGCAATCTTTGCGATGTGCATGAGCCTGAGATGGCAAAGAAAACAGATAAGGAGAGGAGAGTTAATTGAAATTGAACATAGAAGAAGGGGAGTAATAGTTTATATTGGAAAGATAATATAGCTGGAAGTTAAGCAATAAGGTTCTAGATTCCTGTTGCATTGCTTCAAATTCTGGTCTAACTCGCTCTTAGTTATGTGAACCTGGGAAAATCATTTAATACCATTGAGCTTGTTTACTCATCTGGAAAAGGCATATAATGATACCTTATAGGACTGTGTGAAGATTTAAACAAAATGACATGTGGAAAACACTCATTACAGTGCCAGACACATAGTGTCAATATATATAATCATTTATTACTAGTCGAAAATAAGCAGAAAATCTCTCAATTTTGTTTTCCTTCTTCGCAAACAAAGCAAACCAAAAACTCGTGACCTTGCTTAGAGCAAGATCTAACCAAGATAATTTCGGAAGATGGGGAATAAGTCACACATAGATGAAGAACACCTGCATATGTGTGCCTAAAGAAGAACGGTCACTGAATGACTATATTAATAACTACAGTTCAGTGGACTCATATAAATTACGCCAACTGAGAAAAGAAGGGTTATTTAATCTCCCCGTTTTAAAGAAGAAAATATCAAAGCTCAACTTTACATGAGTAGTGTGGACTGGAATAGGAATTTTATGCAGTGTCTCCACATTTCCATAATCCTGCACTCTATTCACTGTCTCCTCGGACATAAGGGAAGGATAAGAGTTGAGGCTTGGGTGTGATGTGGCTCAAAGATGGGAATGAAGGAAACTGAGGGAAAAGGACATTGAGAGCCTCTAACTTCTTAGGAAGTGAGAGAAAGCCATTTTTTTTTTTTTGAAGTGCAAAGTAAAGGATCAACGAGTCTGGGATGGCTATAAAGGAAAGCTGTCAGAATTTGGAATCACTGTGAGGGGAAATCTGAGAGACGGGATGGACAGTCTTATCTGGAACTTCCTTTATGATCTCTTGAGAGACATCTTCTTTTCTTTTTTTCTTTGAAATAAACCCACTTCTCATAGAAGGGCACATTTCTCAATAGTGCTCCCACAAGCCATTCTACGTGGAGTAAGTGAAAGTCCCTGGCTCAGCAGTGGGTGAGCTAGCTCTCTAGTTCTCTGAGCCAGAGGAGCCGATGTTTTCACAACATCCTAGGACAAGCTGTTGTTTTGTGAGCTTGGCCTCTTGACTATGGGACTTTTATCCGTAAGTCAGTTTTTCTTGCCCAGTGAACCAAAAATACTACAAATACTACATTCTTGGGTAAAAATGCCAGCAATAAGACACTGGGGACTATTAGAGTAGGGAAGATAGGGGAGGGCAAGGTTGAAAAACTAACTATTGGGTAGTATGCTTGGTACCCGGGTGATGAGATCAATCGTACCCCAAACCTCAGCATCATATAATATATCCATTTAAACAAACTGCACCTGTCCCCCCTGAATCTGAAATAAAATTTGAAATTATATTTTAAAATACTACATGCTTGGGAAATAAGGCAAGACTAAAAATAATGGCCTACTTTAATTCATCTTTTCTAAGTCTATTAATTTTTCCTCTACTGAATTTAGAGCTACCTCAGAAACTTTTATGATTTAAGTTTTGGCTACTTAATACTTAATAGTGCTTATTAAGTATTAAGAATGCTTAACAATGGCATGGAAAAGTTCTGTGAGGGCCTTAAAGAACCTCTCTGACTCCAGACTTTCCAATACTACTCTATGCTCTAGAGTGATCATTTCTAAAATACAAAGGTGACTTGCCATATTTCTCACCTGCTTTGTGGCCCTCCATTGGTCCCTGGTAAAAGTCCAGACTCCTACACAAGAAAGATAAGGCCCTTTCAATCCTGAAACTTCCAGCTGCTCACCCCTCCTACCTCACCTCCTGCCCTTTCTACTCCCCACACCCCCACCCTATTCTCATCCACACCCAAGGGCCTGCACTCTTCTCTGGAAAGGCTTCCATGGCCAGCTGCTGGGCGAGCTTTGCTGCAGCCCTCAAGCCTCCTTTCATACACTGTCCCCTTGGAAGACTCCCTTGACGTCTCCAGGCAGACGTGGATCTTCATCCTCTAAAAGTTCATTGCATTATGTATACGTCGTCACACTGGCAAGATCTTCATGAAACATCACCTTTACCTGCTCACCCTTCTGTTCCCCCTACTCAGCTGTGAACTACAGAAAGTGGGATGTTTCTATCTCCCGATACAGAAAGCAGGATGTTTTTACCTATTGATATATTTATTTTGTGCCACCAGCCTTTGGAAAGTACCTAGAATAAAAAACGTCATCCATTAACTCTTCAAAGATGAGTGGAAGTGAGAGAGGCAGGGAGAAAGGGAGGAAATTTAAGGGAAAGGAAGGAGAGATGTAAGGAACAGACAGATGAATGAGAGGCGGATTTTCAGAAGCACCCAGGGTTTCCGTGTCAGGCTGCATTCTGGGGCATGAGAAGGATGTCTTCTTCAGTCCTGACAATAACCCTGAGGTTTGTTATGATTTCCCATCTCAGATGAAGAAATGAGTGCTCACATAGGTGGGGTATATTGTCTATTGCCATGATTGGAAACTTCAGAGTTGGAATTAGCACCCAAATCTGTCTGGATCTGAGGTATTACTTAGTCCTGTTGATCCAACTGGTCTCTCAGATTCATTCTCCTTTCCCAGATTTCACCACCCAGTCCCTATTTGTTCTCACAGGACTCTGAAACCAACAAAATTATTCTCGTTACCACTCTGTTAACACTAACTTGAATATTTATAGTTGGAATAAAAAAAATAAAACAGGCTTTACTCCCCTCTTGTTAACAATGATGACAATGAAAGCTAAGAACAATCAAGCACTGGGATGGTTGATTTTATGTCAATGTGGCTGGGCCATGGTGCACAGAAATTTGGTCAAATATTATCCTAGATTTTTTTTTGAAAGTGTTCTTTGTGTGGGATTAACAGTTAAATCAGTGGATTTAAATAAAGTTTCTTTTTAATGTGGGTGTCTACATCTAATCAGTTGAAGGCCTGATTAGAATGAAGACTAACCTCCCTCAAATAAGAAATTCTCCTAACAGACTGCCTTTACTCTCTGATTGTACCTCTCCCCTGGGTTTCCAGGTTGCCAGGATATCATACAGATTTTGGACTTGTGCCTTCACAGTTTCCATAGTTGTGTGAGCAAACACCTTACAATAAATCTCTCTTTTTCCCTTTCTCTCTTCCTCTCTCTGTACACACACACACACACACACACACACACACACACACAGTTGGTTCTGTTTTTCTGAAGCACCTACTATATTCCAGAAACTGTGCAATGTTCTTTGTTTCCTTTTTGTTTTTGAGATGGAGTTTCATTCTTGTTGCCCAGGCTGGAGTGTAAGGGCACCATCTCGTCTCATTGCAATCTCTGCCTCCCAGGGTCAAGCAGTTCTCCTGCCTCAGCCTCCCAAATAGCTGGGATTACAGGCATGCACCACCACGCCCAGCTAATTTTGCATTTTCAGTAGTGACAGAGTTTCTCCTTGTTGGTCAGGCTGGTCTTGAACTCCTGACCTCAGGTGATCCTTCCAAAGTGCTGGGATTACAGGCATGAGCTACCACACCCAGCTTCAGTGTGCCTGTGAATCACTTGGATGTTGTTAAAATAAAGGTTCTGATTCAGGGTGTCTGGGGTGGAGCCTAAGGGTCTTCATTTCCTACAAGCTCCCAGGTGACAGTATTGCTGCTGCTTGGATTTAGAACACTGTGGAAACAGACCTGAGCTCACCCCTGACATTAAAGAAGTTAACTTCATTTTGCTGCAGAACCCACCTCTGTAAAACCTAAATGGCAAGAGTATCCATCTTATCTAGCTCCGTCCTAGGGCTGTTGTGAAGATGAAATGATAGGATGTGTACAAAGCCCTCAGGACAGCGTACATCACAATGAGAAAAATATATTATTATTATTTTCTATTATTATTGTTGTGTTAAATAAAACAACCAAGTGTTTCTTCTCAACGGGATGATGAGGAAACAAGAGGTGGTATAATTTTATCCCCTAAGGGACAGTTGGCAATGTCTAGACATTTTTGGTGGTGGACGGTGTTGCTGGTTTGTAGTGAGGCCAAGGACACTGCTATAATCCTACAATACTCAGAATACCCCCACAACAAGTAATTATCTGCCCCAAAATGATCAGTTGTACCTGCAATAACCCTACAAGTTAGGGATTACCACTTCCAGTTTCCACATGAATGTACAGATCCAGATTATGGCCTAGTGCACCCATTTAGTAACATGGGACCATTTTACGTGAAAATACAGACCCAAGGTAGATGCTACTGGAACCTCCTGAGGCCATGCATATGAGGGCAACATGCTTGTACCTTTATGCAATCGGACTTTCTTTTTAACTTCTAGAGCTGTAAGTGAGCTTTGAGTCAGTGTTGTTCCTGAATTTTAATCAGAAGCAGAGTCCCAGAGGAGGCCATTCAGTCGTGAACTATCCTTCACAGACCCAGTGCAATCACACAGCACTTGTGGCCTTCAAATCCCCTCCATCAAAGCCAACGAGATTATTGTTTTTTGAGAAAATGGAAATCCATATGGATTAGAGTATGGTCTTCAATGTGCGTTTCAAGCCTCACATTATTAACAACGAGAGTTTATTTCTACTATTTTTTCCATTACAGCATGGTACACATTACACCCTCTGGAACCAACTTCTTTTGTTTTTCTTTTTATTCTTTAAATACTTTTAAAGTGTTACGATCTCTCTGAAAAAGTTAGCTGGTTAGAAAATTTATACAGATAAAAACCAGAATTTCTCAGACAGTTCACGCAGTTCAAACTAGCCAGCCAACCAAACAAAAACCAGCGTGTAACAGAATAACGTCCTGTGCATGATGAAAGAGGCTGGGCTTTTTGTTAAGGCAAGGTTGGCACTACCACTAGCGGACTCTGTGACTTCCTCTTCCGAGCCAAGCATTGCTTTATATCAATATAAAATATCAATCAATGCTTGAACTGTCACAGTAAGCTGTGGAGGAAAGGGTCAAAAGAGAAGTGAGCATGCTAGAATATGTTTACTATCTAAGCTTGGAAAACCTACCCATCCAGTTATGTTTCTCGTTTACCGGAGTGAACATGAACACTCTGGTTACGGGGAGACACCAGCATTGTTGAGAAGCTCAGTTAACAGCTTGTTCTCTGAAGCCTTGCCTGATGGTAGTAGATGCTGTTACAGAACTGGACTGCCTAGCAAGAACCAAAATAATAAAATCACTAAATCGTAGAGACCAGGTGGAGCTTTTAACTTCCGGAAGCAAGTTAAGTATACTCCCCCTAATAAGGGGAAGCAAAATCAGAATGGGTGCCAAGGGAGCCTCACCTGCAGAGACCTACAGAGGAGACTTTCGGGCAACCACTAGGAGCACTGCTTAACACAAACAACCCAAATCAGGAATGAATGAACAGACGGCTGAGGTCAGCTGAACCAGTGAGCAGTGACGACGTCTTGCCAAGGTTCTAGCTGTGTTCCAGTTCTTGTACCCAGATTCCAACAGCTGAACAAGAGGCTGGGACTCTATGCAGAAGGATACTGAAGCACCGTGGCAAATATGTAGTGGCTCCCAGCCCTTCTCCAAAGGGACTCACAGCCATTTATTGGATAACTTTATTATTAGTAGTAGTATTAATTCATTTTTTCGAGACAGGATCTCACGCTGTCTCGAATTCTGTTGGTAAGCCTCCCAAAGTGTTAAGATTAAAGGTGTAAGTCACTGCACCCAGCCTATTGGGTAACTTTAAACTGAGAAAGATGCAATCTCAGATTTTTTTTTTTTTAAATTTTCTGTGAACTTGTGTAGAGATGTACCCCAGATCTTTTGAAGATACAGGGTCCAAGTTAATGCTGACAGCTGGGGTCTCAAATGCTACCATGGCTCCTGCTAGAGGAAGGACATAGTGGAGTTAAAAAATAGAGTCCTAATGCAGAGTGATTTCACGGCGGGTCCATGCATCTAGTGCAGTTGTTGGGAGATTGCTCTATAAATGCAAACTTGGTTAAAGGGATTAATCTTCTGTTTTGTCTAATTTTTCTATTAATATACTGAGAGAAAAATATTTTAAAACTATAAACATGATTGTGAATTTGTTTATGTGCGGCTTTAGTAAGTTTTGAGGTCTTAAGTTTTGAAGCTCTCTTATTTTATCTACGTGTATATACATAATGTACATATATTTATTATTGTGTATTTTCCTGTTATAGTCACCTTTTATCATTATAATGGGTTCCATCTTGCCTGTAATGAAACTGACTCTTCAACATTCTATTTTGTCTAATATTAATAAAGACACTCTATCTTATGTTTACTGTTTACATAATATAGTTTATTTGGTCTTTTATTTTTAGTCTATTTGCCTTTATATGTAATGTGTGCCTTTTATAGACATGATATAGTTAGTTCTTGCTCCTTTATCCTATCTGGCAATCTCCTCTTGGAATGGAGAGTTTAGTCTATTTTCATACAATGTAATTTTCATACGGTTGTATCTGGCCTGCCATTTTCTCCTTTTTTAAAACTTGTCTAATCTATTTCTTTTGTTTCTTTATTCCTCCTTTCTGTCTTCTTTTTGTATTAATTGAATATTTTTAGTATCCCATTTTAGTTACTCTGTTGGCTTTCTAGCTGTATCTCTTTCATATTTTTACTGCTTGCTCTAGGGATTACATATAAATCTTAAACCAATCTAATTAGTTAATATTTAACGTCTTAAGTTAAAATACAAAAGGTTTGCATAAGTGCATTCCCTTTATTTCCCCAATTCCTAGTACATTATTAGTTTTCTCCCTGTAAATGGTCATATATACATTAATGAATTTGAGAGAGAGAGAGAGAGAGAGAGAGAGAGAGAGAGAGAAGTGGGTGGAGAGAGGGGATTTGTCTACAGCAAGGGAGTTGGGATGAAGCCCTGGTGGCAGCAGCAGCATTTTACGTGGCAAGCCTTGCCCTGGGCACACCCTGGGTCTTCTAACCACCACAACCTCAACTGTCCTACCTTGTAATTTATCCTTAAGAATGTATTTCCCGTCCTTTTTACTGCCTGTGGGTTGTCTGCTCACAGGGATCCTTCTCTGTGTCCAAACACAATACACCAGGAAAGCCTAAACAAAGCTTGTATCACATTGAACAACTGAAGAAACAAAGGAATATTAAAGGGGGTAACTTGTGTAATGTCACAGATCGTATGTAGTGAACGCAGGATTTAAACCTAGGTCTGTCACTAAAACCAGTATATATTTAGGATGAGCCAGCAGGTGGAACAGTAATAAACACAAGACTATGAGCTCTTCAAGGGCAGGAATTTTTGTGTTTGGGTAATGATATGATTCAAGGGGTCTGGAACAATGCTAGTTACATAGTAGGTACTTAACAAATATTCACTAAATTTGGATTATCTTCCATAATACTGTGTTAGAGCCATACCATGATACTCACTGTTGCCTCTGATGGATATGACAGTGTGTCATGATTATGTGATATCACCTGATGACTTAGCATAAGATGTGGCTTTACCACCTGTGTATTCTAGGACCTTTCAGAGCTTTACATTATCAATAATAACATAAGATGGAAATAAGAAACCCTACTATCTAAAAGGATGTGAAGTTATGCTGAAGTATATGAATGTGGTAGTGTGTCATTAACACTTGATAAAACTTTCATTCTTTTCTAAATCCTTTTCTAGCAACAGGACTGTCATGTACAGGTATGCAGGTTGTAAGCAGATGACTCCAGGAGATACCATTTACACTGTAATCTCTGTAAATAGTGACTCCTGAGGTCCCAGGAATCTAAATGGCTTTATACAGCAGTTCTGAATCTAGCATAGTAACTACAGCAACTAGACCACAATGAGAACACAGTCATTTTCAAGGGAACCATTCGTCATTAAGTGAATTAATGATCTATAGATCAAGGTGGGTTTATTTTACCCTAAAATTTGACCCATTTCATAAACAGTTTTTAAATGTAACAAGTTCTGATTAAGTGCACTTCAAAAAATCCACCAGAAAATATATGCCCAGTTCTGTGCTAAGCATCAAAGGGAGAAGAAAACTGAGTTACAGCATGGTTCACGTTCACCCCTCCATAGACACTTCCACGTTACTGTGCCCCAGGGACTTCCATGTCAACGCAGGCATGAGTCACTTCTTCATTCTTATTTTATTTGGGCTCTCAGCAGCATTGAATAGTCTTTCCTTATTGAAACTCATTTTTCTCCCTCTTGAATTCCATGTTTTTCATCCCCCCTTAAGATGGCTTTTTTTTTTTTTTTTTCAGTCTCCTCTGTTGGCTCCTCCTTCTTTGATGGATTCTAGATGTTGGGAGTAGCTCAGAGGTCAGTCCTTGAAGGTCTTCTCTCTCTCTCTGCTTTCTCCCTAAGTCAGTGGTTCTCAATCTTGGATGGATATTAGAAACATGCAAGCAGCTTTTAATAACACCAACGTTCAGGCTGATCCTGAGACCAATTACACAAGAATCTCTGAGGGTAGGACTGAAATATCATGTTTTGAAAGATTCCCAGGTGTTTCCCCTATGTATACAGGCTTGAGAACCATTTCCTGGGTGATCCCATTCATTCCATGCCTTTAAACGCCATCCATATGTTGTTGATTCACAAACTGATGATTCCAGCCCTAGAATTCCAAACTCTGACTGCAGCCCTAATATCTGTCCCTGGCTCACTTCATACACTCCTGGCTTGGTTCTGCTTTTCCATGTGCTCAAGCTTTTCACCTCTGGATAAGAACTCCCTGAACCCCACAGACCACCACCTAGGAGCTGATTCAGTTTCTCCTTGCCATCCACTTGCCCACAAGCACATCTCAACTCCCACCAGGAAAGGCATTCAGACAGGTTATTAATATCATATTAGAGGCTACCTTGGATTACACAACCACCATGTGACTGGTATTGTGCAGAAGATTTTATACATTTTGTTTCATTTAATCCTCATGACAACATTTTGAAAGAAGTATTATACACACAAACTCACCGGTGAGAAAACCAGGTCTTAAAAGGTGAACAAATTTATCCCAGATCACATGACCAATGAAATGGAAGGACCAGGACTCAAGCTCAGGTCAGTTTTGCTCCAAAGTTCAGGCATTATAGTTAAGCACGCTGCTGCCGGAGTCCCTTGACTTTCAACCAAATGAACCGTGCTCCCCTCTGAGGACACATTCTTGTTTCCAATCATTATGGGACATGCAATTTTGAGATTCTAGACAGTTAGGTTCAGATGAGGCTGTTGAGTTCTTAGAATTCAATTTTCTAATTGCACAGATTAGGATATCAAGGTCTTCAGAACTAAAGTTACTTTCCCAAGGTCAAACAATTAATTATTGGCCAGGCAAGGATTTAAATTAGGTCTCTTACAAATCCAATGCTCTTCTCAGAATATAATGTCTCCCCACATTAAAAGGAAGTGTTTCTAATAATTTATTTTTCCCTTCAAGTTACACAAGAGTCCTTCATAAAACAAGCTGTGTGTTGTTCAGCTGCATAAAATAATTATTTGTTACATTTGTTGCATTCCTTTTACCTTTAATTTCAGTCAATTGAAATGGCCATTGCTCACCAAGCTACTTTAACCACAGAGCCCTTATGAGGTTTGTTTGTCACTGAAGTCTTATTTTCCACAGTAAATTAATGATATGTTATTCCCAGAGACTTTATGGTGCTTATCACTATATTAACTCACATCAAAAAAATCACAGGGAGCTATTTTTCAAGCCCTGACAAAAACAGCCTAGAGAAATCCTACTGAATTGGGGGCTTTGAAATATAAATGCACATACGGATTGCATATTTCTCATAAAGAAAATGTTTTCATTTCACATTAGGTAAAAGCTTTCTTCAAAAAGTTGTCACTTAGTACAGGAAAAGATTCATTCCTTTTCAACCTGGTTTCCAAGAGCAGAAGGAATGGTTGCTCCTTTGCAAACAAGAATTATGAATTGTAGGTCATGATGCGGTGTGCAGTTACAGAGACCTTGATTGAAATTTCTGATGTGCTAATTACTAGCTCTGCTCCGTTACGTGTGTGACTTGAATTCTCAGTGCCTCAGTTTTCCATCCGTAAAATGGGGATGGAAATATTGCATCCAAGTGTAGAGGACTATGTGAAATAATGTGAATACAACATCTCAGTGTTCGTAGACCATAGCAGAAGTTAAATAAATGTGTTTTTCTTGCCGAAGGTTTAATTTGTTCCTATTCTAACTTAATGTCCTTCAGCTACCTTTGCCAACCATTCTAGGCAAGTTTCAGTCTTCTTTAATGCCACTCACTTACTCATAAAACACTCCTAATTGTGTGCCAGCTATGCCAAACACTAAGAGAAGCTCAGCATCCCACCCTATTCTAGGAGCTTGGGATCCAGTGTGGAGGACAGACGAGGAAACAGGAAATTGTACATGAGTTCACCAAGAGCTCTGATGGATAAATACCAGCTATGTACAACCCCAACTACAGTTGTAATTAGTTCTTCTTATTCACAAGGACCTCCCGGAGGAAGTCATATCTAGGCTGAGCATCCAGTAGGACTCTTCCAGCTGTGAGACACCCTGACTCAAGTGGTTCCTACAAGGCTTGTGCAGGTGGACACAGCGGTTTTTTATTAAAACTAACGGAGATATTCTTCAAATAAGACACAACAATATATATGTTCAAGAAAGTCCTTTTAACCACACAGCATCAGCTGAGGAAGCAGAAACGAAGGTTTACTGTCTTTATGGAGGGATGTGGGAAGGAAAAATGGAGTCCATGAACTTTTTTTTTTGGCATCCACAAAGTATCAGGAACTGCTTGGCTTTTTCCTCTCTCTCTTATGTTCTTTCTCACTCTTCCTCTTCCTCTCTTTCTATGTCACTCTTTTTTAGAAAACAAAATCAGTCATCATCATAAATGATGAAGGCTGTCTTATCTTCACGATTACACAGGAAAAACAAAGTGAATAAAGTGCCAGAACGTTCATGCTATCTTGCTCAAGGCCACATGAGTAAAGGGCTACAGAAGGGATGTGAACCCACTTATGCTGGCCGTGCAGACTGTGATCCATCTGCCTAGACCAAGTTGGGGTGTCAGGATCTCAGCAATGCAGATTGGGTTCAAGGAAGCAGGTTACAGAACCCAGAATCCTGAAGGGGAAAGACTGTCACATTTGGCAGGGGTGCACAAGCCAATAATTTGCCCAGAGGACACCACAAATTATTCAAGCAGCAAGACAAACTCAGGAATCTGCCTTCTGCTTAGTGATGGGACCTTCATAAAGCCTCAGGCAGGTCATAATTCGCTTAGGAATAGGGGGGACTTTGGGTAGGCAGGGGCACACCATGTCCTCTTTTGGGGATGCTAAGAATCACTGCAGTGGGTCTGGTCTGACATCCGAGGTTCATTAGGGCAGCCTTACTCAAATTGGCAGCAAGTCATTGGTGGTAAGAGACATTGAAAGGGTTGTTCCTTATTTAAAAGGGGAGGATAAAGTTGCTGACTGAGATACGTTGTGGATAATGAGAACAGTGCCTGAAATAAAGAAAAAAATAAATGAAGTTGGGATGAAGAGGGTGACGAACTGCTGAATCAGCTCTCTGGCAGAAAATGGAATTCAGAGGTTTTCTTTCTGTTTCTGACAAAATGGATGTTGAGGACTTTTCTTTCCTTTTTTCTTATTCATCGAAATGGTTCTCTTTAGAAGCAAAGTACAATGGAAATGCAAACCAGGAAATCCTGACACTAACTCTTTTGACAAGACAGAAGGTAAGGAGGAAGTAATTACGGAGACTGCACATGGTCCAGAGAGAAGCAGTGTCCTTCTGCCACTGGGAAAAGGAGACATTTTCCCATCTCTGTGCCAAGTATGACCCTGAGGTGACTTAGTTTTTTCTGTAAAATGAAAAGGGAGGGGAGGAAGGAAGAAACACATTAATATAGATGGAGTACTAAGCACGGGCCAACAAGGTTTAATATAACATCGCGTCAATCAATCCTTACAAAAGCCCTACTGGGTGTATAATACTGTACCCATTTTAAAGAGAAGGAAAGTCATAAGTAAAAAGGTTGTCCAAGGTCACCCAGCTAACAAGTAGCAGAACCAGGGCAATCCAGCTCCAACGTCCAGGTTCCTGACAATGTGCCTTATCAACAGGATGCAATTCTTCCCTCTCTGCCCCTACAAAGTCTTCCAGACAGATGACCATTTAGATAG
The DNA here is from genome assembly GCF_048565385.1 of Saimiri boliviensis. NCBI lineage: Eukaryota > Metazoa > Chordata > Mammalia > Primates > Cebidae > Saimiri > Saimiri boliviensis. The sequence goes on along the minus strand of NC_133454.1, from coordinate 21,273,329 downwards.
TAGGTGACCTTCAGTTCTTTATCTGATCCAGAAAGTCAGTAATTTTAGTCTTGCTTGTGATTTATAAAGAAGAAATTTGGAAGAGAGGGAGAACAGTCCTGAAATGGATTTTTGATTGATGTCACCTGAGCTCCATAAGTTTGAAGCTCTCTCTATTTCTGGAGTCACGAATCTCTATTTCTCCTTCAACCTAAACCTGAAGATGATGGGTCCTTCTTCATCCATTCATTTACCCTTCAGTCATCCATCTATCTGACAAATAACAGACATCTGCCGTGTGACTGACCTCATCTTACGTGGTAGGTAGAAGTTTCTTTCTCTTGTGGGGCCTCCCTACAGAGGAGGAGGATCAGAAAAAGGCACACCCCACATTATAATGGAGTTTAAAGAGATGACCTATATATATATTCTAAAATGGAAGATGATAAAGGAGCTGTTGAAACAAAGAAGAAGTGACTCACACAGTCTAGGGCCATGATAGCTTATTAGGGGAAATTCATCTAGAGTGACATTTGATGAGAATTAATGGATGATCTGGAGCTGGCCAGGCAAGAAAAGAGGTCAGTGGGAGCAGTGTGGACAGACATACAGAAGGAAAGATGTGGTATGTTATGAGAACTACTACTGGGTAATGTGGGTAGGAGCACACATATGAACAAAAGCAGGAGAGGAAGACAGTGGACACACCAGGGAGCCCCATGGGGCTTTCTAAGGAGGAAACTTTTCTACTGGCAATGAGGAGCCACTAAGGAATCCAATTTAGGGAATAATCTGTTTATATTTGTATTTTAGGAAGCTCTCACAAATACAGGGGAAGACAAAAAGCTCAGGAATTGGTTAAGCAGCCAAGTTTTCAAATAAAATTCTAAGTGACTTTCACATATTTATTTTTTTGTTTTGACACTCATTTATTAAATAGAAGACTAGGGGATAGCAAGGTGAATCAAAGCATATGTAATTCCTGCCTACATATAACATTGAGTCTGGCTGAAAAACCAGAAATTATTTAAATAATTACATGACACTGTAGCTGTGACAATAAATTTAGAGGCGAGTATATGGTTCCAGGAGACCCTGTTAGAGAGTTACTTGTCCTGGTTAACGTCTATGAGCAAGTGACATACGCCCTGAGATTTGCAGGAGCAGTGGCAATGAGCCAAGAGCTGTGGGCAGAGAAGAGTGCTCCAGACAGACTGACAATGCACAAAAACCCTGTTTTTAAGGCATAGGGAATGTGGAGAGGGTGGGGATAGCTGGAACTAAGGTGAGGTGAAGGATTCAGGGCGTAGCATAAGGCAGAAGGTCAGGAGCAGATGCCGAGTTTCAACTCAGGTCTTGAGCTTCCCACTCTGAGCTTGAGCTTCTGAGAATGGACAATGCAAAACAAAGCCAAGTCATCCTGGCCATCCCAACCCAGGCCATTCTATATTAGCTAACAAAGATGACCTGAAGACATGTGAGTAAACCCAGCCAACATCTGATGAGCAACCCAGCCAAACACAGCCTTCAGTGTCTCATCTTCAGACTCAGGTGTGAAATAAACAATAATCGTGTTAAATCACCGGATTTTAGGGTTGTTTGCTATGTGCAAAGATGATTTGGGGAGTGCAATGAGGTGTTAAGAATGATTCTTTGGGTGCTGGTTCGTACATCTGAATCACTACTGGATTCATTCTCTGAAATTGGACCAAGATTTAAATTACTGAGTAAGCTATCCCTATGATAAAGACTGGGAAGAATCAGTTTAATCACGACTAGGAAAACCAGAAGGGTACTTTGCTCTAAGGATGAAGATCCACTCCGAAGCATCAGTCCAACCAGTTTATGTTGTGTATAACTCCTGGGCCATTCTTTTGATCTTGAGTCTAAGTGACCTGGGTTCAAATTCTATCTCTAACACTCAATTTTTGTGTGACTATGGAAAGTTGGTTAACTTTCCTGAATTTAAACTGGAAAATAAAAACAATAATATCTATTTATAAAGCTTATGAAAGCATTACATAAATGGCAGCTGAAACATGAACCACATCACCTGGCCTTTATTTCATACCCAAAGCATAGTTGCTATTATAATTATACAAATCTTTGTTCAGGCTGTTTTCCATCTGCTTGATGTTCTTTTGTTCTTCTACAGGTTCTTTTTATGCTTTAAACTTGGCTCTAGACTCACCAAATCATTGAAGCTCTTCCAAATTATTTTAACACAGCACTGACCTTTCTAAAATGTTTGCATCTCTGTATTTTTGCAAACTTTCATTCACCATATATTTATGGAGCATCAACTATGCACTCATCACGAAGGAAAATAATAATAATACACTGCTTTGTCCTACTCATAGGTGGCAAACAACACACATGGTCTCATACTTTCATTTAAAACTGAGTATTCATTTCACTTTCCAGATTACAATTTCTTTGATAAACATAATTTCATTTGATGTTCACAAATTCCCGGTGGAAAGGCAGAGGAAGTGTTGGCATCTTATCTCCCATCAAAGATGAGTCTAAGCTCTCTGGATCATGCTCTTCACCCCCTTGTCACTTGGTAGGCAACTGCAGTAAAGACTTATCTGCTTTTACTTATTTTGTGATGTATTTGTTTTCCACACTTGCATGGTGGCTCCTGAGCTCAGGAACCAGGGCTTCTATATCTCTGTATCTCTAGTGTCTAGCTAAAGGCCTGGCAGAGGACAGGCATTTAATACACACTTGCTGCATGAACTGTGGTCAGGAAGTTTGAAGGACTTGCTCAAATACACATGAGAAATCAACAGCCGACTTGGGGTTAGAATATAGTTTTTATTTCTCCGGATTCAATGCTATCTACATTACAAGTTGTCTTCTATTAATTTGATATTTCTGTGGTTGATTTTATAAAACAGAATAAAAGTGTCTCACAAAGAAGATAGTCTGTTAAGAGCATGGAACTTTGTAACCTGGAAAGTGAAATGACTACTTACTTTTAAATGAAAATATAAGAACATGCCACTTGCCACCTATGAGTAGGACAAAGCAGTGTATTATTATTATCAGGGTTCTTCAGAGAAACAGAACCAATAGTAGATGATATATAAATCTCCACGTATACATGCATACATGTTTGCAGATTTCTAACATTATTCTTTTTTTTTTTTTTTTTTTGAGACGGAGTTTCGCTCTTGTTACCCAGGCTGGAGTGCAATGGCGCGATCTCGGCTCACCGCAACCTCCGCCTCCTGGGTTCAGGCAATTCTCCTGCCTCAGCCTTCTGAGTAGCTGGGATTACAGGCACGCGCCACCATGCCCAGCTAATTTTTTGTATTTTTAGTAGAGATGGGGTTTCACCGTGTTGACCAGGATGGTCTCGATCTCTTGACCTCGTGATCCACCCGCCTCGGCCTCCCAAAGTGCTGGGATTACAGGCTTGAGCCACCGCACCCGGCATGTTTGCAGATTTCTAACAGGAATTTGGTTCATACAATTATGGAAGCCAAGGGGCCCCACAATCTTGTCTGCAAAATGAAGAACCAAGAAAGCAGGTGGTATAATTCAATCTAAGTCTGAAGGCCTGAGACCCACGGCTTGGGAGTAGGGAGCGGACAATGGTATAAGTCTCAGGCCAGAAGCTGGAGAACGTTGAACACAAGTTTGAAGGCAGAAGAAGATGGAGGCTCCAGCCCAAACATAGAGAGCAAATTTGCCCTTTCTCTGCTTCTCTATTCCATTGGGGCCTTTAGCTGTTTGGATGATGCCTACGCCCATCAGTGAGGGAGATCTCCTTTATTCAGTCTACCCAATCAAATACTAATATCTTGCAAAAACACTCTCATAGACACACCCAGAAATAATGTTTTACTAGCTACTTGGGTGTACCTTAGCCCAATGAAATTGGCACATAAAATGAACCACGACAGTGAAGTGTTCATTAAAATAATCTGTTAATGAATGAACATAGGCAGAGGCCAAGGAAGTGATATTTATGAGCATGTACTATTAACATAAAACATGTTTTTTTTTTAATTTCATAGCGATTTTATGAGGTCAGCATTATACCTGTTTACAGATGAGAAAACAGGCTCACAGAGGTAAAGTCACTTACGTGTGTAGGTAAGTTGTGGGGTTGGCATTATAAGCCAAGCTGGTTGAAAGTCAGTGCCTGACTGCTTTTCATTATACCCTGCAGACAAAAGACTGTGAACTATAGCACTCCGGGCCATGTGGACACTCTGATGAACACACGTATGGGTGAATGCTGTATTTTTAATTTTTTTTTTTTTTTTTTTTTTTTTTTTACTGTCTTTCAGTTGAGAGAATGGGCCTGAACATGACAGCTTTCAAATTCAGAAACTTAGTCTCCTAATCCCCAGACTATAATTTTCACTCTTGTGGCTTTGTAAATAATGGTTTTTGTTTGTTTGTTTGTTTTTTTGTCATTTCATAAAATGCCTCTGATTAGGAAGGGATTGATCATTTCCTAAGACTGTTTTGTAAGAAATGCCCAAAGCCACTTGGCGTCCCCCGTTGGTGCTTATTTCTCTGTGTTTCTGATAAAATATAATTGTCTTAAGTCTCTCAGGATTGATTAAATGGAATGTTCAAAAAGAAAGCTGTCTTATTACTGACCCTGCATCCTTTAGTTAATAAGTTTTTTTTTTCGAATTTTACTTCAAAGATGAAAGTTTCTTAATTAACCATCAGAGGTTCTCTGAAGCAAAGTATATTAAAATCATATTATGCCTTCCTGAGGCTCTCCTTGGATTTTTTATTAAGCAAAGCTATTGGAAGTAAAGATATGAGGGTAATTGTATCTATATATAATAAAGAAAGATATACTTATGAGTTTTCTATTCTAATCAACATCACTGCCACACTGTAAAAGTCAATTATTTTGTAATATTTAAGAATGCTAATAAAAATGAATGTTATTTAGCCCAATCTTGTTAGCTCTGGAAATGAGAAACAAGAATATCAAGGATTAAAAAAAAAAAAATCACAGCTTAATTCCAAACGCCATTTAGCAAATGTTGTGTCAGAGCAACTTGATCTATTTCAACAGTTATTTATTGATTACCTGCCATATGCCAAGCAGTCTTCCTACGTTCTAGAGATAGGAAAATTAAGACATTGACCCTGCCCTCAGTGAGCTCACAAACTCATAGGAGAGATTGTTTCTTTGCGTAAACCAGGTGACATTGGACATGCACTATAACAAAAGTATGTGCAAGGCAGTGATGTCCTGGGAAACTGTTCTGGAGTGGAATAATCCTGTTCTGCCAATTTTCATGGTATAAATATTTCCACTGCAGTTAGCTTCAAGCTGCCAATTTAACAACTCCCAATAATTTGTAAATTGGCTTGCAAAATTCCTGAATATTTTAACAACCGGCTCTCACAGGCAGGTATTATCCAGCTTCAACACATCACTGGAAATATAGTAGAAGCACAAATGAAAGCAGCAGTGAATTTTGCCTGGAATGGGGCTCGAAGAGGATTCAGACCCAAGGGAATTTGAGCTAAGCCTTGAGGATGAACAAGATAGTAGGGCAGAGAACAGAGAAGAAGAATGTTCCAGGTAGAGGGAATATCAAATGCAAAAGTAAGAAGGCTGAGAATTTGTTGTGTGCTGGGACATATGTGATCAGACAGAGCTGATTCTGGGACTTTCAAAGCTGAGGGTTACACCAGGGCCAGATTGTTAAAAATCTTGAATGCCACACTAGGAGTTATGACTTCTTTCTATAGTAAATAGGAGTTTCTGGAGGGGCCTCACAAAACCCATTTGAAGAACAACTACAGAAATAACCCAAGCACAGATGGATTCTGCCAAATGGCCTGGCATTCTGCAAACATGGTTATGTTCAATATGACTGATTTCTTGGCTGAGTTTTATTGTTTTTCAAAGAATTTGGCTTATTCAAAAGCACGATCATATGAGGGGGGAGAAGGTGAAGGAAAGAAATACGAAGATAAATTGTAATGCATCGGTATTGTAATTTAGGAGTATTAAAAATGTATCATGTGCTCATTACAGAAAATATAAGTATGGAAAAGATGAAAATAAGAATTACCTGTCATCCTATCACCCACATATAGCAGCCTATATCATTCTGATATTCATCTTTCTAGTATTTTTATGTATGTTTTTATTATGCATATATTTTTTAAATTGAAAATTAGTTTATATTATACACATTTTATTAAATTTCTCAAGAATACCACCACAGGTCAATATGTGTTTGTCTCTGTCTTCACTTCTAATGATTATGTGGTATTCTATTGATTGGAGGTTAGCTTGTTTCTGAAATCCACCATTTGTGGAAATTAAGATTGTTTACAGTTTTTTACTATCTCAACTAGTACTCTGAATAAAGACTTCTTTTTACTCTTAGCATACATTTTCTCAGGACAATTAAATGTTAACACAGTTTTTTTTTCTTTCACATTTTTCTTTTTAAAAGCAAATTTCAGAGAAACAAAATAAGATGCCACTTTGGAGTAATTTCACTAGTCATCTCATTGTCCATAGCACTTCCTTAACTTTTAATATAATTAATTGTTGAGATGTCTATATTATGAGATCAAGTTCTCACAGGTTTCAGGACACACATAATCTCTCTGTGATGGCAGCTGAACACTATGTTCTGCTGCTTATCTATTCTTCTACACCATATTGGTAGCACAGGGTTTTATGTGACAAATACCTGGATAGCCAAATATCCTCCACTCAGGAATTAAATTCATATTTGCGCTGGTCATGGTGTCACATGTGTGAGAGGATTGTCTTACAGCTGTCTATATGGTGTACTCTCTAGAGGTACCAACATAAGAAGCGGTGGTTTACTTAAACTGATAGCCAATGATTGTTTCAGAGGCATTCCTTCATGGGAAATAATGATCACACAACATGTTCTTATTAAAAGTTTCTCTTGGCTGGGCATGGTGGCTCATGCCTGTAATCCCAGCACTTTCGGAGGCAGAGGTGGGTGGATATCCTGAGGTTGGGAGTTTGAGACCAGCGTGATCAACATGGAGAAAACCCATCTTTACTAAAATACAAAAATTAGCCGAGTATGGTGGTGCATGCCTGTAATCCCAGCTACTCGAGAGGCTGAGGCAGGAGAATAACTCGAACCAGAGAGGTGGAGGTTGCAGTGAGCTGAGATGACGCCATTGCCCTCCAGCCTGGGCAACAAGAGCAAAACTGCATCTCAAAAAAAAAAAAAAAAAAGGTTTATTTTGTGCCAAGCAAAATAAGATGCTGAAATCAGATGCTGAAATTTATTTTTGAGCTTCAAAATGAGATGCTGAAAATTCTTTTGGAGTCCGATTATAGATCACACTGAACTTTAGCTTAGGTATCTGAATTTTATCCCAGCTTATATTAGTTATGAAAAGGTCTTCAATAGGAAAAATAGTATGTGAATCTAGGCACAAGAGAGAAGTCAGCTCTTAGGAATAGCTACTGCTTGAATAATTTGGGAGTGAAAATGCTTTTCTTTCCTTCAACTGATATATTGTATTACTGAACCGATGCAGTAAATTTGGGAAATCTCTCTAAGCCTGCTATATACCAGACACTTCACTGGAAAAAGAAGGGATGCAAAATAAAATAACTGCCCTTCCTGAAAGAAATTCATTTGAGAGTAAAATACATAAATATGTAGTCACAAAGCAACACAGTAAGTCCCATAATAAAAAAACACATAAAATAAAGAGCTATGGTAGAGCAGAGCCTGACTAACTCTTTGGGAGTGGTAGCAGAGAGTAGTCAAGAACTTCATTCAGTGGTGATGCTCTGAATAAAGATTTCTTTTTACTCTTAGCATACATTTTGTCAGGACAATTAAATAAGTGTAAATATACATATTTTTATATTTTGCTTAGAGTGGATTTTCATGCGTAAATAGAAACAGGCAAACAGAAGGAAGGGCATTTCAGAGACAGAAAACAGTATGTGCAAAGACAGGTGGACCTGAAACAGTATATACATATTTACCATAATGTGCATTATATATCATCCCAAACCAGATTTTAACTGTAGATTTGAACCTGAGGAATGATATACATAGGTAAGATCTGTGCTAGAGTCAAAAACCTGGACAGCACCGTGGAAGATAGGTTATAAGGCGATAAGACCCAAATAGAAAAAGCACAAATCTAGGTAGAAAGAAAATGGTGGCTTGGATAAAGAAAAGAGTAGTGGGGATAAAGCAAAGAGAGATATGAAAGGTATTTAGGAGACACAAGTGGAAAGGGCCCAGTGACTAGTTAAATAGGGATGGTAGGTGGGCAGTATAAGGCTCCCTAATTTCTGACTGGGATGGCTAGCAGGTGGAAATATTAAAAAGGTAGAAAACAGGAGAAGCAAGTCTCATGGGTTCAGCTCTGGGCATAATGCTTTTAAGATGCTGTGAGAAATCCAGGTGAGAATGACTGGGTAGCAATGGCTTATATTACTAGGTTTTGCAGAGGATAATTGGGATACCGCAAATTCTGAGACCGTAAAAGGTTAATATATTTTAATGCTCCAGTTTTTTTTATCAAGGTCACAGCTTGTGTCTTCTACCATGTACAAACCAGAGGCAAAAGGACTTTGCAGCTTCACAGTTGGAATCTGCAGCTTTTCTCATGTGCAGCAGAGACCCATAGCGTATCTAGAGGAACTGCTGAGAACTCCATGTATGACATCTCCTAATTAAAGATCACCACCAAGTTAGGGATCACTGGAAGCAGGTAAGAGGGAAAGTACATTTATTATCAAACAAAAACCCACACCAAGTCCAGTATTGATTTTTACTGAAGTGGTAGCATTTGCTATGACTAGCTTTCATTTTTGTTTTAAGAACTACAGTTTACAGAAAAGCATCAATAGTTTTTTTTTTTTTTTAGCTCAGTTGTTCAGATGTAATAAATTTACATGATAAATTCATTCATTCACTCAATTACCTTTTTTTGAGTGCTCATTACTTTTTTTTTTTTAAGAGAATCAAAAAAAAAATTAACTTTTTTTGAGTGCTCATTACTTTTTTTTTTTTTTTTTAAGAGACTACAATTTGTTGCCAAGTAAGACATGGTCCTGACTCACCAGAAACACACAGCAGATTTCTTTCTTTATAATTACTGGCATAGCTATGATGATTATAAAGATAATAAATATAATTTGTTTATGGTTTTGATGAATAAACTCTTGGTCTTTCACCTCCCAGTAAGAGACATACACTGCTAGGCTAAATTATCTTCTTTTTGGTCTTCAGCCAGGAGGAAATACAATATAATAAAAGGATTTCTTCTGATCATATGTACCACCACGTGTGTAAACTTGTTTTTATGCAGATTCCCAAACTCAAGCTCTGGAAATTTGGACTCCTTAGGTTTAAGGTATAAAACTGGCAATTTTTCATTGTTGTAATAACCTGTAGGAAATTCTGAAGTACATGGTTTCTCAGGTACACTTGAGAAATCCTGTTGTTTTAGACACAATAAGGGCTGGGAGGTCTAGCTGATCAGAATGTCAATCCCAACTTTATCAGTGGCAAGCAGTGCGATAGTGGGCAAAGTTTTATAAAAAGTCTTTAAATCATCTCAGAAAAATGACTCAGGGACATTTTTGTAGAAGAAAATGAAATATTTTATGTAAAATATTTGATATTTAATTAATGCTTAATTTTACTTTTTTTCCTCCTCACTTTTCTTTTTAAGCCCCGATTAGTACTTGTTACGATTGCCTTTCATTTTCCTCTGGAAAACTACAGTTTGCAGGAAAACATCAGTAGTTGTCTTTTTAGCTCAGGTGTTCAGATGTAATAAGTTTACACGATAAACTCATTCATTTATTCAACTGCCTTTTTTGAGTGCCCATTACTTTTTGTGCCTCTAATCTATCATTCATCCTTTCTTTCTTTAGAACTCCTGTGTATTCTTTTTATTTTTCACTGGACTCTGCATTTCTTTAGAACAGAAGTTTGTCCTCACTTTATTTCTTTATCTTCAAAACCTGCATGCAGCAGGTGTATACTAAAGTGCTTACCTAGAAAGTTATCCTTATACCTTGATACCTACCTTTATTTTATGCTCTTGTATCAGAATGATTATTGTTTACAAAATTCACATTTCCAAAAACTCATTAATGCTTCATTGTCTTTTTATAGCATAACACATTTGGCAAGAAATAGGATTATGCTTTCTTTAATTCCCTACTTAAGAAAAAGTCCCTGGCCAGGCTTGGTGGCTCACACCTGAAATCCCAGCAATTTGGGAGGCCAAGGCAGGAACATTACTTGACCTAATGAGTTTGAGATGAGCCTGGGAAATACAGGAAGATAAAAAGTTATGCAGGCATGGTGTTGTATCAGGATTGCTTGAGCCTGGGAGGTTGAGGCTGCAGTGAGCTATGATTGTGCTGCTGCACACAGACTGGGAAACTTAGGGGCCTTGCCTCAAAAAGAGAAAAGAGAAAGTACCTGATTTAATTCAGGAAATGATAACATCAAGTGAGTATTTTGACAATTCATGCAGACTCATGAATGTGTTGGCCCAGGAATGACGTAGTGACTTAGGTGAAAGCAAGTAAGTTGACAAAAGCATTTACTATGTTAATTTTGTTTATTCACTTAGTGTATACTTACTGAGTTCTCACTGTGTGCCAGACATTGTGTTGGTGGTGAGGGAATGCAATCAACAAAATGGCTCTTATGTTCAAGGAATATATGGGTTTATAATGAGGGCAAACCAATAGATAGATAATTTCAACACATTATGGAACAGACTACCCTAGAGGAAAGCATGGGATGCTTTGGGACTCCTGACTTACTGTAAAGGTGAAGGGCGAAGTTTTCTGAAGGGGATTATACTCGTGCTGAAAGACAGAGGAGTAAAGAGTGGTTCTATGGTCTGCATGATGGTGTAACCCACCCATAAGTTTATATGTTAAAATCCTAATCCCTAAAGTGATGCTATGGAGGTGTGGCCTTTGGAAGGGGACATAAGGTCTGATCTTTGGCTTATGTCCCCTTCCAAAGGCCCGACTGGTCTTCAGTGGGATTAGTTTCTTTATAGAGGAGGCCCTTGCTCCTTCTGCCATGTGAAAACGCTGCAAAAAGATGCCACCTATGAACCAGAAAGAAGGCCCTCACCAGACACTAAATCTGCTGGTGCCTTGATCTTGGAATTCCCGGCCTCCAGAACTGTGAGCAATAAATGTCTGTTGTTGATATTCCACCTAGTCAACGGTATGTTGTAACAGCAGCCCACGTAACCTGAGACAAGTGGCAAGGCAAAGGAATTAAAATGTGCCTCAGAGAGAAGCAACAGCATGTGTCAAGACAGGAGGCGGGCGAGCACTTCACACTCAGGATTCTCAAGTAGCTCATCTGGTTGTGAGAGAAAAGGTCGGAGCAAGAAGCGTGGAATCCTATCATGGAGAGACTTACTTTGCTTAGGCTAAGTAATTTGCTTTGTCATGAATATACAGAAAAGCCATTAAAAATTTTTAAGTATAGATGTGACATCATTATTATAACTGTAATTCTAAGTTCATGCTTGCAGCCCACCATAAATTTTGCTTTTACTGGACAGATCGTTTTTAAAAAATATTCATTAAATATATTTATATTTCCTAAGAAATTTGAGTTTAACTTTCACAATCGCTTGTGAGTTAAGTGACTAATAAGAGCTCATAAAACTGAATAACTAAATATAATAAAATGTCATCTCAGAGTAGAGGGCTCTATTTATTTTAAACATAGCACATTATCTCTATGATCACATTAGGAACTTCTAGAGTAAGTTGCTTCTGGCTGGAATTACTTCAAGCAGTCTCTCTGAATTGTTCAATTTTATCAGTCAGGATGAGCTAGATTTCGTGGCAGTAACAGCTTCCAACTTACAGTGGTTTTAAAATAAACAAAACATTAACAGTATTCATTCTACAAGTCCATTATGGGTGATACGTGGTATCATGTGCTATCCTGATTTCAGGGACTCAGCCTCCCAGATTAATGAAAATGCTGACGTCTAAATTGCTGTCCAGTGGACCAAAGGGAAGAGAGCAGCTGCCAACACATTATTCATCCACAGTTGTCATCACTCAAACATAAAGAAGCCAGAGAATCAAGATCATTATGTATCCCAAAGAGGCAGAGACTGACAGTATTTGACAAACATCATTAATTACTATCACACTAATAAAATAGCTACTACATCCACAACAATAAAAAAAGACACAAGATAAAACCACCACCTAAATTCAACAATGGCCAACACTGTCTTGCTAGAATCTTGGATGATATTTTACCACCTAGAAGGCCCAGAGTAGTTCTATGGACCTTCTAGGTGGTAGAAGGCCCACAGAACTTCTTGTAGGGGTGTTGCGGGAGGAAATGGGTGGTTTTTATAGCGTGAGGTTCATAAAACAAAAAAAGTCCCACTTGCCAAAAGTCACCTGAGGCCTCTTCGTCATTCCCACATTGACTTGTGCTTGTCACATAGGCCCAGGGGCTGCAGCAAATTAAAACTCAGTAACTATACATGTACGTTAGGGTACCTTTGTCTTGTTTTGTTTTTTTGTTTTTATACTTTCTTTTGTTTTATTAGAGGCAGGGTCTTGCTCTGTCACCAAGGCTGGAGTACAGCAGCACAATTATAGCTCACTGTATCCTCAACCTCCTGGGCTCAAGCTATCCTCCCACGTCAGCAGCCCAAGTAGCTAGGACAACCATAGTAGCCACCATGTCAAGCTAATTAAGACTTCGTAAAAATTTTTTTAGGGAGAAGGGGCCTCACTATGGTTGCCCAGGCTGATCGCCCACTCCTGGCCTCAAGCAATCCTCCGGCCTTGGCCTCCCAAAGCACTGAGATTTCAGGTGTGAGCTACTGCACCCAACCAAGGGCATTTCTTTGTGCCGTGTCTAAAATGTTCTTTCTCCCACTTCTCCAGTTGCTCAATATATAATCAGAGGCTGCAACTGCCAGGAAAAAAAAAAAAAAAAAAAACAAAAAAAAAACAGGGCAAAGAATGTTACGCTATGCGAGATACAAGGTAATTTTTTTTTTCTTTTTTTTTGCTTTGGCCTTTCTCTGATGAAACTAAATAGCTGATAGCATTTACTAGTCGCTCAATCCCTTTATCATGGCCCCAGAATTTGGTCCTGGAATGTATAGGATAAAGGCAAAGCCATAGCTTTGTGGTTTCTGCCTATTCTCCTAGAAACAAGTTCTTCTATGTGGCAAAACTGAAGAGAGAACCTTAAAGTGGAGCATCGGGAAGGCTGTGGAAACAGAAACATGCAGACGTGCCTCTAAATCCCAGCTCTACAGCTTACTAGCTGTGTGGACTTGAAAACACCAACCTCTCGTGCCTCAGTTTCTTCATCTTGTTGAATGAAAATAATAATAGAGACACACACTGTGAGGTGACTGTGGTAACATTTTATATGTAAAATACATAGAAAATACCTGGCTAGAATTTTCAGTGGTATTACAGTTCACAGGCAGCCAGAGATGCATTTCCGCAGCTGGAGTCTATTTGTCAATGAATTCTGAATACAAAATAAAAGTATTCTAGTAAGATAACATTTCTTGGTTATCTGTGAAAGCCACATGTTTTATCTCTGACAACTCTGTGTAAAGGAGGTCTTTGTTGCCCCGTGAACTTTATTCCAGTTAAGACTATTTCCAGCTACTGCTGCAATGATGAGCAGCTCAAAGACATGAAACTCAAACTATTAAAACAACAACAAAAAAGGTATATACCAATTTTTTTTTGTTTTCCTAAGGCCCAAAAGTTCAGGTAGCTAATGGCCAATGAGCATGTACAATGCACCATGTAGTTATGGGCTTTTCCCCTGCTAGACTGTACATTCCAGAAATTCAGATTTTATCTCTACCTTGTAAAGTCAGGAACTAAAAGTGATACTGGCATGTAATAGGTGCAAAAAAAATCATTTAAATAAATGTTTTATTGAGTCATCCAGATCCATTCTGGGTATATGGTTGACCTGAAGTAAGTGGTAACATTCAATTCTCTGAACTTTGGATTTCTCATCTGCAAAACAAAGAGATGAGCTTCAGGACTTGCAAACTGGAATCCTTTGAGTGGCACAGTGATGTTAAAAAAAAAAAGCATGGAAAGGCAACTGGCATAAAGCAGGAAAAAGTGGTGGGGTCTTGGTTAACTGGAGAGGCATGCCAAGGAATTTATATACAACTTTTTGTTTTGACACTGAGCGTACCAAAGACAACCTATCCCCTGAAGAGTAACTCATCATGAGGGCTACTTGTTTGTGAGCCCTGGTAGTAATAATTTAAGTCCTTTCCTTCGCTAACATTGTTGTCTGAGCCAAGGTACTCTTGGAGTATCGCTGTCTGTCCACAGCTTGGCTGCTGCCAACATTGTTAATGCCTGATTTTCTTTTTTTTATGAGATGCTCAAAAAGGTCTGCATGTAATTCCAGATGACATTGCCACCTTATTTATCCAAGGATGCCTGTCTCACTAGTAACTGATTTTGAATTCCGGCTAATACTATTTATGTCCAATCCTGGATATTAGGCCAAATGGCTGAACTATTGCTTATTCACTTACGTCTCAGACATGAGGTATCACTAGATCCAGAAATGAATTATCCCTGGTGGGCTGTCTTTGACACATGGCTCAAGGAACTCATCATTTAGACATCAATCATTCCCTCCTCCTGGCTCTGATGTCTCACAGGTTTCCTGACAACAATTAGGGGGACTAAAATCACTCATCGTCACAATCACACCTGCCTGCCTTATTGGCTTATAGGCAATTTACTTCTCTCAGCTCTTCTATCACATAGCAGATCTGGGTGTTACTTTTCCAAGCTTCAATTATAGACATTCAGTCTGACAGCTTCCCTGAAGTTATTATTCTGTCCTCTGTTTTCTGATATTGATCCCAAATGTTTGGGTAAAAGTACAAAACATGCAGTCAGTCATTCAGATGTTTAGGAATATCCAGATGTATAGTGTACCTATAGACATGCCTCTGGATGATGGTTGTAATTCTGTAAGCTTTGAAGTTATATTGAATCAAAGCAGAAATTTTCTACTGCCTGACTCTCTTTGTGTATCCAAAATTCATTAACATCTCTTATAACAGAAAGGACCATCCACCCCCGGGCACCCTTCAGCCACTCACAAAACATGACAAGTTTGAAATTTCCAGCTTCTATCTTCCTCCATCGTTTTCTGGAAGAGGGCTGGAATAGCTTTGAAATTTATTTTACCTCTGATATGACTCACACTACCACTCCTCTAAGAAAGCAAAAACAGTTGTTGTCAGTATTGTTTGAAATAACAAATTTCTTTCCCAATTACAATAAAAACTACAACCACCAATTCCTAAATATATGGCGTTTTAGGTACTTGGCCAGATATTTATGGTACTTAAGTTTTTTGAATTAAGATGCTTATCTTTTGTCCCCATTTTGTAGATTTGAAGAAACAAAAAACCCAAAACTCCTAAGATCGTGCATGAATGACCCATGGAATTTAAATGCAGTTCTGTCTGATTACAAACAAAAGTATTAAGAACAGTTAACTGCATGGGTTACTTTGCTATAGGTCAGGCCTTTAGCACTATTTCATTTAACCCTTGCAACAACCTGAATTAGAGATTATTGTCCTCCCTTTGCAGATGAAGTAGATATTATTCACCTATTTTTATTTTAGTGTCTTCCAAATCTTTGTCTCTGTGAGATTTTTCTCAATATTCATAGTTCTTTCTCAATTTCTTCCAATTTAAACGCTGGTTTTGTTGCTGTCTGTTTATATTTTTTATTTTATTTTATTTATCTTTAGACAGAGTCTTGCTCTGTCACCCAGGCTGGCCTGCAGCAGCACTATCTTTGTTCACTACAACCTCTGCCTCCCTAGTTTAAGCAATTCTTCTGCCTCAGCCCCCCCAAGTAGCTGGGATTATACCACACCCAGCTAATTTTTGTATTTTTCTTTTTAGGAGAGACGGGGTTTCACCATGTTGGCCATGCTGGTCTCTAACTCCTGGCCTCAAGTGATCCACCTGCCTCAGCCTCCCAAAGTGCTGGGATTACAAGTGTATGCTTTATATATTTTTATTTTAATGAGGTATTTAATGCATATAATATATTTTGGGGCTTATATGATAAAGGGACTAAACTTCTGGCTTATCGTTATGCTTCGTATCTTTTTCCTATTTAGCATTCTTATAAATGTCCAGTTTTTGTATAAGAATGTTCCTTTTTAAGGCTTCTACTTCCCATGTTGTAACAGAAAGGTTGATAGAAAGAACAGATCATTAGGAATCTGAACCAGTTCATCTCCTCTTTAAGAGATTTTTTAAAATTGTCATATTTTTTTAAAAATGTTAAAAATATTGCAATATTTAAAAAGTTTAAAAATACTGCAATATTTGTCTTGATTACTAAGTTTTTTGGCAGCCCCTTAACTTGGCAACGAAGATCTCACTCACTTCACCCTGGTCCTCATTCTTTACCACATTTCTCTTGTCAATTGCCAACCATCACGTTGGCACGTATGGTCTCATTCAGTCATTCAGAAAACTGCATGGAAATCCATATTTCTACATAGTCTGGGCCATTGATCTCCTTCTAACCTGGTTATAAATAAGTTCTCGCTGTGATGCAGCCTGGGGCAGGTCCAGGAGCCCACACTCGAATATTAATGAGTAGGAAATGGATGATTTTATGATTCCTGACCTTTCCGCTTTAATCCATGAGGGAGTATAGATTGGTTAGTAGTTACTACAACTGGGCAAAAGCTGTCTAAGTGGAAAATTGATCCTGGGAAGTGCATGCATGGTGGTTCCACTCATTAATACTTCACATTTTAGCATCGTGAACTTTCACTTACAGATATCTCAAGTTCATGCCCCAGTGTGCCAAGCTGAAGATGCAAAAGACTTGGCACAAGCTGACAGAGCTGTCTTTTTTTTTTTCACATGTTAATTAAAAGAAATAGCATAAAAATCAGCAGATCAGCACCAGGCTCTAGGAAGCAGCCCCAAGGGCCTTCTCAGCCCCACCTCAATCAGCATCATCACCCCTAGGAAGATTTTGCAGATACTTGCAGACTTAAGGCTCATTTTCTTTGACTCCGTCAGAAGCCCACTTCACTGCAGAGGACATTTCAGCAAGCGAGAACTGTGATATGGTGGAAAGGGAACGGGGAATCTGAGTTTGTGACCTAATTCTCTTTTGCTACTTATTTCTGGACTTTAATTTCCCCCATTTGAAAAGTGAGATTGTTGGTCTGGACATTCTTTAAGGACTGACCCTGAAACTCTATGATCCCTGTACCCACTCTCACTCATATATGCCTCCATGTCTGCCATTTTACTAGACTGCAGTAGCAAACAGGTTCCATTTCAAATGCAGCATCCAACTAATTGTAGTGTATAACTGGAACTCCATGTTGGAAGATTTCTGAAGCTGTATTTGACCTCAGAAAGATACGTCCCAGATATGGCCCCATGAGGTAGACTGGGACTGGAGATTGGGCCATGGTGGTTTCTATATTTTATTTGTTCCATGCATTGTAACTCCCTTCCTTGTACTAGATTAGGAGCTCATTGAGATATGAATCCGTTCTTTCATCTTTATACCCCTGGCATCCAGCTCAGAGCCTTTAAAATAACAGATGTTCAATACATGTTGAAGGATCCAATGGAGGAATAAAAAAATACCCATCATGTAGCTCTAAAACTCTCTATATTTTTTTCTCAGCATCCCTCTCCTTCTCTCCTGTCTGTGTATGTTGCCTTTCTTGAGGCAACCTCCCACAATCCCCCAAAATTGCCTCTTTCTGGCATTTTTCAACTGGAGATCAACACTGTTCTTTGCAGTTGAAAAACTGCTTTTTGGTCTACAGCTCATTCTAAGTGACATTGTTCATTAATTGTAAAATTTCTTGATGATATAGGGTGTTTCTTTTAATGCCTGCATTTTCTTTGTATAATGTAACACTTGGCCTCCTAGAGTTCTCAATAACAGTTATGTAAATGTTTGGGTGAATGGAAGAATTTATAGCAAAAAGGGTATAAAGAAGGGGTAATTACATGGTTTCTGGAGTCAAAGTGCTTTGTGTTCAAATCCCAAACCTGCTGTTTGCAGTTATCTTTGGGCAGATTCCTTCATTTTACTAACCAACAATTTCCTCATCTATAAGATGGGGATAATAATAGTACCTAAATCATTGGTTGTTCAAAGGCCTAAATAATGTGCCTGTAATCCCAGCTACTCGAGAAGCTGAGGCAGGGGATTTGCTGGAACCAGGGAAGTGGAGGTTGCAGTGAACCGAGATCACGCCACTGCACTCTAGCCTGGGTGACACAGAAAGACTCCATCTCACAAATAAATAAATTAAAAAAAAATAATAACTTGGGAGTCCACAGTGGAGCACCTGGCACATATGAAGCACTCAGTATATATTAGTTATTATCATAATTATTAATGCTTGACTATGAAAATGCATTAGATACCATACTGGAGTCAAGGGTATTTTGTGATTTCAAAGTAAGTTTAAGAAAATCAAGGCTATTTTGAGGAAGATGAGCAAAAAGAAAAATTTCCTTTTGGGAGGGTAGGGAATATTGGGGGATTGTGTGTAGGAGGAGAAAGAACACGTAGAGAAATTGGCATTAAGAACCTAGGACCTTCCTATCATCTCCAGATAATTTTCCAAAGCCCCTGATCCCCAAGTCTTATAAACATTTCCCATCTTTACAACTAAGTTCAAGGTAAAAGGCACAAAATAATTCTTTTGCTCAGTCTTCGACTTTGGCTGGACCATCCCCTCAAAGTTCCATCTATACTTATTTCAACAATTTCAGTCATGCTTCACATAACAACATTTTGGCCAATGACAAACCAAATATACAAGGCTGGCCTCATAAGATTATAATACTATATATTAACTGCACTTTTTCTATGTTTAGCTATGTTTAGATACACAAATATTTAGCATCATATTACAGTTACCTATGGGACTTAGCATGCTAACATGCTTACAGTTTTATAGCCTAGGAGGAATAGGTTATACTATATAGCCTAGGTATGTGGTAGGCTATATCAACTAGGTTTGTGTAAGTGCACTCGAAGATGCTCATACAATAATGACATTTTCTACTGATGCATTTCTTAGCATGTATCCCTTTGTTAAGAAACATACTTAAACTCTTGGTATACATGGGACTCTTAAAAGACATTACAAAAGAAAATCACCAGAGACACTGGATGACAGTCCGGTAGGATTGCAGATCCCTTTCCATTCTGTAATTACCTATACATACTAAATGGCATATAGACATAAATAAGGGACATATAAGGGGAACTGTACAAAAATGTTGTGCTAGTGAGTTAGTATGGCTTACATCAGAGGGAAAGAAAAATGTTATCGCCTAGGTCATACAGTTGTTTAGCTGACTAAGTAATTGTATGGCAAAATGGGTAGCAGAGAACCTAAATAGAGTAGTCAATCAGTATGTTACTCATCTCCTTCTACTCTACATCTTGCCATTGTTGTCAACATTCATAATACACTTGATTCTTACACTCAATTCAAAAAATTGTTTTCACAACCTTCTTCAAAATCTTCTCTCACTTCCTTCAGTTTGTAAGTATAAATGATCTTACTTTTCTGACAAATAACACATATTCAACACTGTCTTAGTCTATTTTGTGGTTCTATAACAGAATACCACAGACTGAATAATTTATAATGAACAGAAATTTATTTCTTGCAGTTCTGGAGGCTGGGAAGTTCAAGATCAAGGTGCAGGCTTCTGGCAAGGACCTTCTAGCTCTATCATAACACGGTAGGAGGCACCACGTAATGGAAGGGTAAGGAGAGAATGAGAGAGAGACAAAAGGGGGCCAAACTCATTCTTTTATAAGGAACTCACTCCCCTAGATAACAGCATGAATTCATTCATGAGGGCTCTGCTCCTGCCAAAGGTCCTATCTCCCAGTGCTGTTACAATGGCAATTAAATTTCAACCTGAGTTTGGGAGAGGGAAACACATTCAAACCATAGCAAACACATATCTACAGCATATCTCTTTCTGCCAGCCACTTGGTAGGTACTATGAAAGATGCAAAATGAACCAGACATTGATCTTATTTTCAACGATTTTAGAGTCTAATTAGTGTGGAAAGAAGGGTTAAATATGATAACGTGAATCATTACAATAGAGAAAAAGTCATCTAGAACTTAGAAATTTAGGCAAAATAAGATGGGTGAGAAGGAGAGGAGAAAGAAAGAATAAAACAAGAAAACTTAGATACAT
The DNA here is from genome assembly GCF_048565385.1 of Saimiri boliviensis. NCBI lineage: Eukaryota > Metazoa > Chordata > Mammalia > Primates > Cebidae > Saimiri > Saimiri boliviensis. The sequence goes on along the minus strand of NC_133454.1, from coordinate 21,253,046 downwards.
TTAGTAGCCATCATACACCAGGCACTGTTCCAGCCACTTAACCATGTTATGTCTGCATAGCTACACTTGTATCTCTACATCTACATAAACTACATCTATATCAGTCATCTGTATTTACCTCATAAAATGTATATGCATCAGCAAGTTATCATTGTCTCTATTTTACACATGAGAAAGCTAAGGGTCAGAAGAGTTAAAAAGCATATCTGAAAAGTATTCTTAGAAAAGGGGGAAAATGACATCTGGCAAAATTGTCCCCTTGACTCGTCTTTGATTTGCCTCCCAAGCCTCCATATTATTCTTCAGAATAATAACTTTTATTTATCAAATGTCAGGTCTCTGCTAAATTCCTTATATATATATATGAATAACAATAATGAGAACACATCAAAGTAGTTGTGTCTGTTCTCTCTTATTTTATAAATGAGAAAATGAAGACTCAGGGAACTCATAAAGAAGGGAAGCGTTCCAAATTAAGGCATTCTCTGTTGCATTATCTACTTCAACAGCTAAAAATATATACATATACAATACATATGTGTGTTTATGTTTATATGTATATGTATATGCATACATGTATGTCTACATGCATATGCATTATGAAATATGCATAACATTCATAATTAACATCTAATATCTATTAAGCTTTCATTAGGTGTTAGGTATTAATACAAGGGTTTTTCATGTTTGATAAAATTTTGATCCACTTGAATGGATTCAATTTCATCATGCCCATTACTAAGGTGTGGTCTTATTCTCATTTGTATAGATAGAAATACTAGTTGAGAGGGGTTAGAAATTTACTAAAGATTACAGAGTAGGTAAATGGCTGAGCAGGGATGAATTCAGAGCCTCCCCTCTTAAGCGGTTGAAAGACAAGGGCTGGAATGGGGAACTGGACACACTGATGAGGTATATACCTCTTCGGAAGTGGAGGTGGAAAATTAAAAACTTCATGAGAAAATGGGTTTGTTCTATCCCTAATTCTCTCCAAGATCCAGATATGTCAGTGTATGGGTTTCAGCTCACAGTTAAACAGCTTCAGTGTCTGCTTTGAAGTCTTTTACCAGCTTTCTCTGAGATCCACATTAACATGAAGCTAGAAGGATGTTCCAGTCTCCCACCAGTCCAGTTAGCCTCGTCTGACACATTAAACCTCCATTTCTAAGAGTGACAGACAATGTCATTTTGTTTGTTCTTGGGTAAAGCCCTGTCACTTTCTCTGCGTAGAGAGGTCTGCTCCATGTATTGATTGTCCCAATCAGGAAAATCCACTCTAGTTGTGGACAAGGCCAGAATGTTTAGGGAAAATACTTTCTGCCTGGAGATAAGGTTGGTGCCTCAGCTGGTAAGACTGGGGAATGAGGAGAGACAGAAGTCTGGGTGCTTGATCACCTGCCTAGGAATAAGGAGCATGGGATGTGGAGCCACGCAAACTGGGATGGCATTAAATCTCTGTTCTATATTTTCCAATGGAACGAATTTAAGTTACTTAAAATATTTGAGCCTCAGTTTTGTGAACTGTAAAATTGCCATAACGTTGAACATTATTAAATTAAACAATAGAAAGTACCTAGCGTATTTATGGCCACTGAATAGGTGTTAAAATATGGTAAATATAATGATTATCAGAGTTATTATCATTATCATCTTCATCATCAGCCTCCTTATCGTTAATAACATAGGGTATAAGCCAAGATTCCTCTATGCCCCTTCAGGATATCAGAATCTACTACATTGGATGATTTGGTCAAATACTTGTAAGTTGCAGAAAAGATCCTCTTTCTCCAGTTCAAATATTTGATCATCTGGAGGCAAAGGAGAGCTTGCTTTAGAGATTAATATGAGATGCAATTTTAAATTTCCCATGTCGGAACTGCGGATTCTAAATAATGACCTGGAGATTTGAATATGAACATTCCCTAAAGAGGAAGTAGCCAAATGGCATTCTCTATTGCTTTCCACAAATCCAATTAGTGAAAAGCTCAATTTACAATGAATCATGGGAGCGGCACATGGAAAGAACACTAGCTAGGAATAAAGAGAGCTATAAGTTAGTTGAAATAATACTCATAATTAATATTTGCACTACTCCAGGAGTTCAAAACACATTTCATAAAAATGACCCTTACAACAACCCTATGGGCACATGTTATCATTATTTTTCCCTAATCCAATCCCTTACTGAACCCTGATGGCTGTATGCCCCAAATGTACCTGGATTCCAGTCCTTCCTCTCCATAACGACAAATACAAATCCAGATTAGGGCTCATCACCTCTTACCTGAAGTCTATCAATAGCTTCCTCACTCATCTTCTTTTCTCAGTTTCACTCCCTTTACTTCATCTTCTATTCTTAGGCCAGAGGCTTTTTCTAAATTACATACAAGATAATTCCACTCCCCAGCATCAAACTTTTCAAATTCTCTGCCTCCAAATTACCACGAGATTCTTCTTTTTTCCTTCCCCTCCCTCCCCCTTTTCTCCCCTCCCGTCTGTTCTCTTCCCTTCCCTTCCTTTTATCCCTTCTTCCCTACTTCTCTTCCTCCCTCCCTCCCTTCCTTCCTTCCAGTGGTATTCGTTGGGAAAATCCCACCTCATAAATTTCACATTAAAACACTAGTAAGCGCAGCAACTTCCGTAGAGGCAGAGGGGGAGAATGCATCTAGTACTGGCTTGCACCCTGCTTCCTGATTCATTGCCCACCTCTAATCCAAGTAGTCTGTGGAACACAGTTTGACATGTAACCAGCCTGTAGAATCAAGTTCAGCTTTCTCACCCGGCAAAAGAGTCCAGGTTTAATTCACCAGTCTCCTCAGTGAGGGATTAGCCCAAGGTACAAAGGCAGTTCAGCCAAGTGGGCCTCCCAAGGCACAGGGCTGAACTGATACTGGTGGAGAGAGTACGAGAGGCGTCTAGATGGGGAATGATCAGCACACCCAGCTGCCATTCCACTTTTTGATCCAATGGACCTTTTGCAATTACCTGAAAGAAATATGTATGCTCACACCTTAGACTTTTCACAAGCCGGATTGTTTTTTCAACCCAATACCACAGAAATTAAGTCCCTGTGTGACCTCTCTGACCTCCTTTCTTTCCTTAAGGCTATTTTAATTTGTACATCCTTTTTAATGACTTCATGCTGAACTCTGTGATACAGCATATCACCAAGTACTGACATCACATTTTTATGCGTCTCTCCCACCAGACTTTAAGAACAGGGAACATGTCCTATTCACATATTGGTCATGACCACAGTGACTGGCACATAGTTGGTGCTCAATATACATGTGTTGAACTGGACATAAGGCTTGATTTCACCAACAAACAGATGTACAGACAACATACAGGCACTGGCTAAATGGTGTGACTGAGGCCATGAACTGTAGGATATGATTACTGGCATTTTATGAAGATTTTTATTAACAAGAACCGAATTAACAAATGACTGTTCTCAAGACACAGCTATTATATTGTGAAAGAGACACCACTATCTTACCAATAAAATGGATTAACTAAATTTGGAGCTGCAATCTAATTTTGAAGCCTGCACGGAATGAGATGACGAGTATGAGGGGAGGAAGAGAAGAGAAGAGAAGAAATACACGGGCAGGATACAGGGCTTTCTGGCAACCATAAATAGTGCCCTCAGTAATCTGAGCTTTGGACCAAGAAAATCAATGAATAACAGCTGACAGCTGATATATGGGCAATCACCATAGAAACAGCATAGTTCCCAGGAGAGGTCAAGACTTGACTGTGGCCAAATCAGTATATTATCATATCTTCCGAAAGAATACAGAGCACCAAAGCAGTGGAATTCCCTTACCATGAGCTCCCTTACCTTCTTATAAAGAGAAAGAAAACTGACAGAACCGCACAATGCCCCCCAAGAGGAGAGACACTGAATCCAGGAAGGACCGACACCCTAGTTGCTATAAAAGCATTTCTCTTTGAGTAGAGAAAAGCTTCATCAGACCTAATTTTAGCTCTCACAAAAAAGTTCTTCTGGATAATCTTTATTTCTTCACCTTATTTCTGTTTCCCTCTTTTTATTCATTTGTTTAAGATATGGGTATGCAGATAGGCATTAAAACCATACACTTTGGAGTCAAAGCGTCTCAGGTCCCCATCCCGCTACTGTCTCTGATTAAAAACCGAACTCGAGTGTGTAACCTTGGCAGCTGCTATCTTCCTACACGCTTTAGTTCTTCTCACAGGCGGGCAGTACACCTGCCTTCCAACTCCTCCAGGGCTCTCTCTGATGGCTGGAGCCTGCTGTGCCTGCATGCACGGAGTGGGCGGGAGGGCTGGGGAATAATGCCCCCGAAACCTACGCTCCGCAGACCTCAACCAATGACCGATGGAAGGCGGTACATAGGTACCCCATCTCCCTTGCTCTTCTGATGGGGTAACTCTCCTGTAAGTGTTCTGCGCTGGTTGCTGGCAGTTCCCCAGGACACTGAGTTCAGTTGCCCACAGTGATGCACCCTTTGTTGGCGGTTTTCCTTGTCCTGTCTCACTCCTCTACCCCCCAGTGGATGTTGCCTGAGATCACCTCTCAAATAAACCACTTGCACTTGCATCCTATTTTCAGAATTTGTTTCTGAGGAACCCAAGCTAAGAAAGTGACTTCATCTTTGCAGTTTTTCATTTTCCTTTTTTGAAAATGCTGACCATGGTACATAAATGCAAGTTGTGAAGATTATATAATACATGCAAAGTTCTTAGCCTGGTGCCTGGTACATCTGAATGCTTTAAACATGTTATCCATAATTTGTATTCTTGTTGTTAAGAGCTCAGTATATACTAGATATCCCAGATACCTTGTTAGGTGCTATACAGAGGATGGTGAACCAGATGCCACCCATCTCTGCCTACATGGAATTTACTATCTCACTGAAAATAAAACTTAACTAAAATGCTACATAATAAATGCTACGACACACAGAGAGAAAGAGAGAGAGAGAGAGAGAGAGAGAGAGAGAGAGACAGAAAGAGAGAGATGTGTAGTGCTGTAAGAGTACATAATAGAACTTAACCTGGTATGATATGAGGGCCTCGGATAACATTTAATAAGAATCTGACATTTAAGGAATGACAGGAGTTGGCCAGGCAAAGAGTGTGTGTGTGTGTTTGTGTGTGTGTGTGTGTGTGTGTGTGTGCGTGTGCGTGTGTGTGTGCGCATACATGTGTTTATAAATGTGTGTGCACATGCACACACATACATGTAGGTAAGCAAAGGCAATCCCATGGGTGGGGAAAATTGCATATTGAAAGACCCATCGATATAAGAAACAAAAATAAAGGGAGAGTAAAAGGAAGTAGAGAGGAAAAGACAGAGAATAACTTCAAGAAACAGAAAAAGAGTGGCCTCTAATCTGATTCCATGTTCATGAATCACTGTGTTAGTTCCCAAGTTTTTTGCTTTTTGTTTTGCTTTCTGATATAGGGAAACCAGACAGATGTCTCGTGAACAAACACTGCCCTTCAGTCACTCAAAGAAGTATCTGTGCATTTTAGATGAACACACTGAGAAGTAGTCTGATTTCATTTGAATTTGTGTATTACTAGTTAGGTTATGATCAGGCAATTCCCCTGAGTTATGTCAATTCTAGGCCATTAACGAGGTACAGTTTATGGAGCTATAAGGCTAAGAATGGCAACCCGCGGCTGGGCTCTTCCAGGTGATGCCTCCCATGAGTCTTCTTGGTGACCTCTCTATTTCCCGGGCAGTCCTCTCTTGACAACGTGCCTAACTCTATACCAGTGCAAACATCTTTCCCTTCCCTTATTCTACAGTCTAGATCCCTTTCTTGTAATGCCAGGAAATGTATATCCTCAGCAATTTAAGCAGCCAAGACCACTGCTGAACGCCTGAGTAATCTTTACTCAAGTCCTGGGCCCTGGAGAAGTTATAAATCACATGGCTGTGGTGGAGGTGAATTAAATATTAGTTGGTGCAGCTCTCTGAACACTTAGAAGGGAAAGTGCTCACTAAATGCATCTTATTATTATTGCTTCTGTCTACAGACACTAGGTCATCAGAGATCCCTTACTTTTTAAATTGTTTTTGTTTTTTTTTTTTTCTTTTAGTGGTTGTCATGAAACCTATCTGCTTGCAAGTATACCCTGGTAGTCTATCTTGGCTTAAATGTTGAGTATCTTCAAGAGACAATGACCACTGGAATTGCCACCACTCAGACATCATCAAGAAGACATATGTTTTATTCTTAATTGAGTGGTATGGATTATTTTTCTTTTCAGTGTTACTGGAAAGGGGTATGAGTGGATTTTCCAGAATGGTGCAATAAAAATAAATTTTGATTGATTAATTCAATAGCTACGGCTGGGAAGCATCTCGTGCAGCAGTGGAGAGGAAATGCACAATGCCCTACAGATAGAAGCTGCATAACTCACATTCGTTTGAGAGAGGGAGACTCCTGAGCTAGATTCTGGCTTCTTGGAGAACAGCCCACTCTTGGAAAATAAGTCAAGTTAAACGCCTTATTTTCCTCATGAGCTTCATCTAGTCAGCGATAACTTTGAGACATTCACGTATAGATGCCAAATCGTATTATACAGCTGTTTAACACATCGCCATTCATTTTTGCCATGGTTCTTATGACAGAAAACACTTAGCACTGCCTGTGGGTGGGATTCAGAGTAGTCCTGACCCCACACAGGGGCCTGCTGAAGGGGTCAGTGGCTGATTCTACATGGTAGGGAATTTCGATTGGGGTCACAGAACTCATGACTTCATATGAGAAATTCTGCAGGTGCACATTTTTCTGGGGAAAGTGCCATACTATTTCTGCAAGATGTCTATAAATTCCAATAAGCGAAGAAACACTGTGGTGAAAACTAAACTCATGGACAAGTGGCACTGGAAGGTACGTTATGTTTCTAATATATCTGTGATGTTATGTTTCTAATATATCTGTGAGTCTAACAACCATTTGGCCTGAGATTTTTTTTCCTAGGGATACCCTGTAAAGCTTTGATCTGATTTCCAAACTATTAAAGTTGCTGATTTAAAAGGAAGTCTGCATGATCGCATTATAGACAGTATGTATCCCTCGTGTCCTCTTTTCTGGTTTCCCACAACAGTTTGCACATATGTAACATGCATATATCTCTTTTAAATGTCTACTTTCTGATTAATATTGGACTTCTTTGGAAGCAGAGACTCAGTGTTTTTCAACATTACACTCCTAGATATTAGAGTCAGGTATATTGTTGATAAAAGGGCTCCTCGCGTGGTGAGAATTGCATCAGCAAGGCTCCAAAGAGGTCAATGCTGGGCTCTATGTTAGTTATGAGGCTTTCAATTTTGAACAACAGCTACATTGCTAGTTTAAGTCAAAGAAGAAGATTTACTATTTACCAGTGGTGGAGAAGGAGGAATTCGAGCTGGCTTCAGAAAAGACGGGATGCAGAGGAGACTGAACCAGCATCAAGACCTTCTCATCATCTGTCTTCCCTGCCTCTCTTTCCGTATTAGCTCAGTGTGTTCTCAGGGCAGATCGATTTTTCTCCCTTTCGTGGTGAACACAGCGAACCTCCATGTTCACTGCTTCACATTCATTACTTCCTCTAAATTAGAAGCAACTTTTTGGAATGAGCAGACTAAGTCTGCTTCTTTCATATTACAACTGATGAAATGAAATCAAGGGTGCCAACTAATTTGAATAATATCACACGTCTAGAAAGTAGTGGAGCTATAAATAAACCTTTCAAAATGTGTGCCTACGTGTGGAAAAGACTGAACTTTGGTATTATTTACATCCTTATTTAAATAGACTTTTTTTTTTTTTTTTTTTTTTTTTAGGTAACCTTGCCTTTCTGAGTTTGGGTCTTTCTAGCTAATAAATAAAGAGAGGAGAATGACATCAATGACATCAACCCCTTAGGGTTGACCAGAGTTAATTATATAGATCACATACATATATATATAGACATAAATACAGATATAGATAGACATACATACATACGTATATAGAGACTATCTATCTATATATATCTACATAATTATGTGCAGACTAAATTTTCTGTGTGTGTGAGCATGTGCACATGTGTAAAATTATGTCTTCAAAAATTCCTGGCACATAGTAGGTTGTCAATAAATATTGACAAAGTCAAGTATATGACTCATTTACCAAGTGTATAAAACATGACTATAAAATGAAAAATTCATGGAAAACCCTCCCTACAGCTTAATTTTTATTTGCCAACATTTATTTTTTCTTCTCCATTACCCTTTCATCTGCTTATTTTATTGTAGCTTGTTGTGTTGTATCTGGCATACTATTCCAAATACAAACATACATTCTTAGAAATATCTTCAGATTCTTCTATTCATTCAAAACTATTTGTTGAGTTCCCTACTTTATGTTTATGCCAGACACCGTTCTGATCCCTGGAGGATACAACCGTAAATGGGATAGATCAGGTCTCTGCCCTCATGTCGTTTACATTCTGTAAGAGAGAGAGGCTACAAACTGGAAACTACATAAATTTATAATGAAATCCCAAGGTGAAAAGACACACCCTGTGAAGAAAACAGAAAGCAGCAAAGGGATAGAGAATACAGAGAAGGTAGAATTTTGGAAAAGTCCTCAGAGTAATCTTCTCTAAGAAGCTTCTCTGTCTGAATAAAATCTTGAAGAACAGTCTGGACCATGGGGTAATATGATACACAGACATACCTGGCAGAGGACACAGCTAGTGCGAACGGCCTGGAGTAGGAACTAGTTTGGTTTTCTTTAAGATCAAGAAAAATGGAGTAAATACGAGAAGGTGGTAGGAGATGAAGTTAGAAAGGTGGCTGCGGTAAGATCATGAGGGAGCCTTCAGGTCATGGTACAAGTACATGAAACCTTCTTCATGTCCTGGGAAGTCATGGGAGAACATGTGAACCAGCATCTTGAACTGATTTTCTGGGTGATGGGTACACTGCAGTGACCCATGGTGGAAAAAGAGACATTGATTTTGAAAAAATGTTGATAGCTTGGGCAAGGAATTCTGGAAGAAGAATTGATCAGATTTGGAAAATACTGTGAAGGTATTTTCTGACAGGATTTGATGATGAAAAAGAAGAGAGTATAAGGATTATTTAAGCTTTAAAGCAAGCTTGTCCAACTTGTAGCCCAGGATGGCTTTGAATGCATCCCAACATAAATTGATACACTTTCTTAAAAACATGAGATTCTTTGTCATTTTCTTTTTTTTAGCTCATCAGCTATTGTTAGTGTTAATGTATATTATGTGTGGCCCAAGACAATTCTTCTTTCAATTGTGGCCCAGGGAAGCCAATACATTGGACACCCTACTTTAAAGGAAAAGAGATAGACATTTAAAAGTCTGTTTCAGTAATAGCCAGCATTTCCTGAGCAGTCTATCAGGCCCTGTCCGACATGTTTTATACTTATTATGTAATTTAACACAGATCTCTCACCTATTAATTTTTTATACTGTTTGTTTTGTTTTTTTTAATCTCTGACTCTCTGTTTCTGTAGATATTATTGGCTTTGTTTCCCATTTCTTTTGCTGGGTGCAACACTTAAAACTAATGGCAAATCAAACTTAAAAACTTCCATCTCTTCCATTTTCCAGGGGAGGGCTTCCCCACACTCTCCTACTGGTTCTTTGCTCTAGTATCCTCCAAATAATCATTCTGTCCTTTCAAGTCTTGGCCTGACTAATCGTGCCACCCCATACCCCCAGGACAGGAGATTAGCACCTCTATTCCAGGCATTCCTATTCTTCGGCCTCATGTTTTTAATTATTTTGTGTTTATTTGTTATGCATGAAGGACCAGGCAAAACAATTTGTATTCCCAGACAAACTTAAAGCACAAAAGTTTTCTAATGAGGTCTCAAATGGCCGCTATGAAAATAATAGAAGCTTCAGTAAGTCCAGCTCTCGAGAAAGAATCAGATGAACTCACTGAATGATTTTCTAGGCCTGGTATTCACACAGTTAAGTGCTTTCCTTGTCATGTTTATTGATAAAAGTGACAGTAAGTCTCTGAACTCACATTTGCTTTCGCCATAACATGACGTCATGGTTAGTCTACAGGATGGCAGGCACTGAACATTCAGTTTAAGAAAAACAGCCATTTTCAAAATCAATTAGATCAATCTTTACCTAGGCACAATACAGTTCTTACTCCTTCAAGTCAAAGCTTTACTATTTGATGTTTTGGTAATTTTAATCATGAATAATAAAATTAATAGGTAAAACCCTCAACTAGGTTTTAGGCAATGCTTCATAATGAATAAAAGCAGACATAAACTAAAGAAAGAATGAAAGCCACCGATAATTCCTGGGACTTGCTCTTGTCTTTCCTTCTATAGCCAACTGGCATTGAAGAAATTTATCTATCTGATGATGTACCCTGGAACTGAAAGACTGGCAGCCAATGCATTGGGCCCTGGACACTATCATGTTCTATCCACCAACTCACGTGTGGGACATACTACCTGGGAGTCAAAGGTAGGCAAAGTTCTGAGGCCAGCAAGGAAGAGGAATACGTGTGTGCTGTTTCATAGCTGCACTTATTTTAAAATGACATTCCACTAGCCAGGCTGAGCTTCGTTTTGTTCCTGATACTATAACATGTAAGTTATTTCACCAGCTGAGACCTCAATTTCACCATTTCTAGCATCAGTAGGTGATACAAAATGGTCTCTCAAGTTCTTTTAAGATGTGATTTTCTCAGAATCTAGCTGTTCTTCAAGACATTATTTCAAAGACAGCAAAGTGAAAGATAAACTGATGAACATTTGGGCCCAAATCAAATCTCTTATAATGAAGTCCCAGGTTAAAAAATAAAAAAAGACAATTAGAAAACCAAATAAAAACTGTTATAAATTCAGTGACGCAAAGACATATGTATTCACAGCTGGGCAGGATAAAAACACCTACTCCTTTAACTTCTAATCTTCCCAATCTAATAACAGATAATCTAGTTTTGAAAGTTAGAGAAGAAACAGAAAATGAGAACAGACCAATAACTGAGGAATAATCATAGAAAGCTCTTAAAGAACTGTCTGCCCCAAAGACATTAGATCTTGAGAGATTTAATTCAAGCATTAAATCAAGTGATTAAATTCAAGCATTCAGGAAACACATATTCATTATAATATGTTCTGAAGAGTAGAAGATGGGAAAACGATCCAATTTGTTTCACAAGAAAGATTTGATCCGGATCCTCAAAGGTGATAAAATATTTTGCAAAAAAGAAAGAAAACTAATAACTTAAACTAGGAATATAGATTCAAAACCATCAACTAACTACTTCAGATTAGAGTTTAACAAGCTGATATTACTGATTCAGTAATCCAACAGGAATATAACCAGTTTCAATATAAGGAAATTGAATAATGCAATAAAATTTTATTAGCAAGCTAGTAATAAAAAAGTAGATGATTATTTCAATATTCCCTAAATGCATTTGATAAAATTTAATAATTTTCATTTTTCAAGTTGGAATAAAATAATTCTTTCCTAATATGATGAATATTCCTATTCTAAACCTCCAACCAAATGGCTTTTTATTAGGGGACACCAAATGCAGATCTGTAAATTAGGAATAAAACAAGTTTGCCTACTCTGCCCTCCATTGTTTAACATTATTTAGGTAGGTCTAGCTGGTGCAATAAGGCAGAGAAGAAAACGAAATTAATACATATTGAAAAATTTTAAATCATAGAGTCATAAGACTAATCTGTAAGTCTGAAATCCAAAATATTCTAAAAGCTGAATGTATTGCAACACTCATTTGGTGCAAAAATGGATCTGAATGTGAATGTTTATTTTGCTGCAGACATTTTAATATACTTGATGATGGGCTTTTCCCTGGACCCTGCTGAAGTTGTTATGTAATATATAGAATGTGTACCATATTGCCATTCAAATTCTAAATTACAAGAAATATCTGTCCCCAAGGGTTTTAGATAAAACGCTGTGACTCTCTATCATGTGCAGACGCTGTGATTAGTCACAGAGAGCATTTTATAAATCAGATGTTTGCTACAATTAGTAAAAATGGTTACTATAACTGGCTGTAGTAAACCAAGCAAATGTTAAAATTATTTATTTATAGATCTGTCTACTCCCTGCATTGGTAATGTGCTCAAGGGCATGGCTTACATTCTGCTCACTTTTCTCACATTTGTGCCTCACATATTGCTTGGTAAAGAAAAAGTAAACTCAAACATTATTTTATTTATTTTATTTTTATTAATTTTTTTTTGAGACAGGGTCTCTGGCACTCAGGCTGAAGTGTAGTGGTGTGATCCTGGCTCACTGCAACCCCTGCCTCTTGGGTTCAAGGGATTCTCCTCCTCAGCCTCCAGAGTAGCTGGGATTACAGGCACGTACCACCATGCCCAGCTAATGTTTGTGTTTTTAGTAAAGATGGGGTTTTGCCATGTTGGCCAGGCTGGTCTCAAACTCCTTAAGTGATCTGCCCACCTCTGCTTCCCAAAGTGCTGGGATTACAGGTGTGAGCCACCATACCTGGCTGCAAATGTTATTTTAGAGAATAAGAGATGGAGATAAAAGTAAGAAAATCTTTATTAAATTTTTCAATATTTTATTTTAATGTCTACATTTTATAATTTCAATTAATATTTTGAGAATTTAAATTTTGTTTTGCTTTGTGTTACTTTCAAAATCCAAGAAGATTTAATGCAAAATACATTTGGAAAAGCAAAATAAGCAGAAATAACAAAGAACAATTTTTATAATTAATTTTAAGTATGGGATACATGTGCAAGGTGCACAGATTTGTTACATAGGCAAATGTGTGCCAAGGCAGTTTGCTGCACCTAGCAACCCATCACCTAGGTATTAAGCCCCACATGCATTCGCTATTTATCCTGATGCTCTCCCTCCCCCCACGGCCACCCCTCACAGGCCCTAGCGTGCGTTATTTCCCTCGCTGTGTCCATGTGTTATAATTGCTGAGCTCTCACCTATACATTCTTTAAAAGACGAGCAACTGGAAGAGAAACCAGGTTCATGCTGGGTTCTCCTAACTACTCTCACAGTGACTTTTGGAAAGTTACTTTCCTCTTCGAAGTACCAACTTCCTTACATAGGAAATAGTAACAGTAAGTGAGGGCAAAAAGCCTTTGATATACCTTTTGGCCACATTGTTCCCCCAATGTTTAATATCCCTTTTGGCCACCGTTTTTTCTTCAAAGTGTCACTCTGTCTTTTGTAAATTGATTGGTTTATTTTAAATGTCATGCATGTCATATGTGTTAAGTCACTGGCCTTTAGATCCTGTTAGATTTTAGGTCTACGTTGTTGAAGTGGTCCCTTCTATTGCGTGGATATTTATAGCTTTATGTTCCCTAATAACAAGACATTTTTACATGGTAACTAAATCGTATTTCAATGCATGATGAAGGTTGGAGATAATATTATTGGCATAAGCATAGTTTTCAGAAAGAGGTGACAGAATAAAATGTAGTATTCTGTCTAATCCTTTCAGCAACCCTGTGAAATGGGTATTGTTATTTCCATTGTATACATAGGAAATCTGAGTGTACAATGAATTACCTAGAGTCTCATAGTTTGTAAATGGTCAAGCCAGGGTTCATGTCTAGAGTCCATTTCTCTACCTGGACAGTATAGAAGTGTTTTTCATCAACTGTCAATACGAATTGCTTAGAGAAAGCAGACAAAGCAACACACTATGTATAGGGCCTTACATATAGGAAGCTCTTAATACTTTTGCAACTGTTAACGCCAGAATAGAGAGACTTAGATTGCAAATTTGCAAAGGTAGGTATAGAGAACGACCCTAAAGGAAGCAGGGACTGAAGAAGCCAGTCTTGGGCTCAGAGGATAGAATTCACGCAGGAGGGATGGTAGAATCTCTCCCTTTGACCTTTTCTTAACTCAAGTTCTTCACTGGGTGGAACTCAAGTTTACTTCTTCCTGTCACATTGGTCAAGCAGGATTTCAAAAGTTCGGTATTGGCCTTAGCTACTTCAGATGTTTCCCTAAAAGAGAGTGAGACCTGGAGGAGAGACAGGAGAGCCTATTTCTGTAAAGAACATGAAGGGTCAAATGGACTCAGCAGTAGCAGATATGACAAGCATATATACCACTGCAAAGTCAGACTATCAGAGTATCACTCTGCTCTACTCAGGAACAGGTTAATCCACAAGGCTGGGGTCCCTTTTCATCTAGGATGCCTGCAGCCTGCATTGGGCAGTCTGCATGCAAATTTACTCCGCCGAGCACACAATGCCTCCTTTCGGATGAAGGTCTTTCCTGGTTTACTCCTCCAACTTTTTGGTTAAAGCCCCTTATGTTCACAGGTTCTTTCCTAAAGCTGGTTAAAATCATCCCCATCCTGTTTCCTCCAACCAATCTTCCGTTCAATTTAACCATGATTTGCTGAATGACTGGAGTTGGTCCATACTGTGCTAGGTCGTAGGAAGACAGAGACAATTAAACAAGGACCCCACTCTCAAGAACCTCACAGATTACAGGGGGAGAAGACAGATAGCCTGGAGTCCGTCAATCCTCAGAAATACAGCTGTAGACTTTAATATATATATACACACACACATATATATGCTATGAATGTTTAACTTTCATAGAGAAGTTGATTTAAAAAAAATAAATCTGAAAGGAGAATAGGGATTTGTTAGGTAGGCAAGGAAGCCGAGAGCAAAGACCATTCCAGGTAGAAGAATCACCACATGCAAAGACATGGCCAAATGCAGAAAAAAACATAATGCACAGGAAAAGTGTGTGGGGAAACAGGATGATGATGGATATGGAAGTTACGTTGAGGAATTTGAACTTTAATGCAAGGGCAGTCGGGAGCCACTGAAGTTTTAGACGTGGAATAATTACCCAGGGCTTTCTGCTTTGAGGTCGTTTCAAGACAGGCATCATCCACAATCTTGCCTCAAAAATGGAATGGAACTTCCTTTGCCACAGGAATCTGCCCGCCCTACACCTGACTCATCTGTACATAACTTTGGACACTGTTCCTTTAACTGTCTAGCTTCCCTTACAAGGACATTTCCTCCTGCCAGCTCCATCCCCCGCTGGTTCTTACTACTAAAGTGCAGTCCGTGGATAAGCAACATCCAAATCACCTAAGAGCAAGTCAAAAACGCAGAAACTCAGGTCCTACTCAAGACCTACGAAATAAGACTCTAAATTTTAACAAGATTACCCGGAAGTCGTGTGCATACCAGAGTACGTTTTCATGCACTAAGGCAGGTTTCATGACTGAACCAGTTTGCATTGCTAGAAAACTGCTATCTCTCATGCACCCAGTCTTTAGGAAGGAGAGAACAGGAGTGTGGAAGGAAGCTGGCATCCTTGAGGGTCATGCCCTAGATTGACACCTAAACCTGGGCTAACCACATGCCATGTTGTCTCATTTTATCTTAAAATAACTTTGCAAGGTGAGTAGCCGAATGCTCATCGGACAGAGAAACTGAAGTGCAGAGAGTTGTCACACAGCCAAGAGCATTTCACCTCATTACGTGTCCTCTTCTCCAAAGCTCTTCATGAACCCCAGAAGAATAAACCCACCATCTCTACCTATCCAAAAAATAAGGCCCCAACCCAGAAGGGAAAGACACTTGCCAATTTGTCCACCATCACCTACCAGCCTGGAATGGCTACCTTCCCACCTCCGCCAGCTCATCATTCAGCTCAAATGCAAATGTTCCCACAGAGAGTTAGGGTTCTCCCTGTGTCCTTCAACCCCTAGCTTGCCTTTTCCTCCCGTGCACGCACTGCAGTTAGATTTCACATTCCCATTTCACACCTGAGTTCCAGATTCTCTGTTAGCACCGTCCTATCTCAGGGAGAGAAATCAAACAGCTGAAGGCAGCCTGCTCTTAGAGAGGGGAAGAGAAGGGAGGTCGATTCGACATAACTGCCTAACAAAGCATATTTATGAACATCATTGGAACGAATGTCTCCGGTAACTGCGGCCATCACCTCCTAATGTCATATCATGGAAAACAGATAGGGCTTATAACCTGATTTCCCATCATTCGGTAACAGCTTCAGCACCTCCAGCCTTCCCAGCTAGGCAGTATATGACTCACACTTCCCTTCTAACTTCCAAGGCACTTTGGGACAAAAAGGAAAAGTAAATAAATAAGAACAATTTTTAAAATATCCATTTCATCAGTAGCTTGTTTCTTAATGCGTCCAGGCATTTGATCACTACAGATGGTCTAAAAGGTGCCAAAATGAATTACTAGGGATTCAAAATCCTTGAAAATTGGCCTAGCAGGGGGAGAAATACAATCACATTAATCTGGAAAATTCAAGCTATTTTCTTAGAGCACTAATTTTTCTGACTTTCTTGGCTGCCCCCTTCTCTACACTTTCCCTGTGTTCCTAACTCAGATGTGTCCTCTCTCTGTCCGTTTCTCTGCATTTTGGTCACCACATCTCTTATTTTATTTATTTATTTTTTTTTGAGACGGAGTTTCGCTCTTGTTACCCAGGCTGGAGTGCAATGGCACGATCTCGGCTCACCGCAACCTCCGCCTCCTGGGTTCAGGCAATTCTCCTGCCTCAGCCTCCTGAGTAGCTGGGATTACAGGCACGCACCACCATGCCCAGCTAATTTTTAGTATTTTTAGTAGAGACGGGGTTTCACCATGTTGACCAGGATGGTCTCGATCTCTTGACCTCTCGATCTCTTGACCTCGTGATCCACCCGCCTTGGCCTCCCAAAGTGCTGGGAGTACAGGCTTGAGCCACGCGCCCCGCCCACAGCTCTTATTGAGTGTGCTGCTCCCTCCTCCTCCTCTCATTTGGAATGTTGCAGAAGCTTTCTGCTGGTCTCCTGACTCCTGACTCCAAGCTCCTTTCTCTTCAATCTGCCTTCTGCTCTTAATTACCATTATGTGCATAATGCATATAATGAACTCTTTCGGTTCCTTGACCTTAAAGAGTTCACAGTCTAGATAAGAAAAGAGAACATCAACAATATATAAACAAAAACAAACCTCTTTTATTTTTCAGTCTGCAGAACCTAGCATAGCACACACAACACAATACTGTGGAAGGGAATTCTATTTCTCCTAGGAGACACTTGTTGCAACAAAGTAAAACAAACAAGTAAGCTGAAAGTTTCTCCTGGGCAAGGGATGGTAAATGAAACTGACTTGTTCAACCCTCTTCTTTTAAATCCGAGATGTGTACAATGCCATTGGCATTCTCTTGAGTAGGCATATCATTTTTACTGAATATGAAAATGCATTAAAAATGCTTTCTGGCAGTCGCTGCAACCTCAATCCTCTAAGGACTTAACATAGTTTATACTTTTTTTTTTTCTTATACTGACTTAGGATCTTTAACCATCATCAAATAAGAAAACAAGAATGGAATGACCACAGACATTTCCTGGAACCTAACCCTATAGGTAGAGGCAGTCTGCCGCCCTTACACATATTTTGATCAAGAAATATGCCCTAAAATGCTTTGAATGCCGTGCAGGTCCCCAGCAGAGGAGTCTTAAACTCAGCTCCAGGGAAGCTAGACCGCATCCCTGCTATGCCCTGTCAAACTGCATCTATCGAATTAGGTTAGGAGTTAAGATGTTACACAATGTGACCAATAGAATCAGAAGCAATAACATGACCTGTCAACCAGTGCTTTCTTGACAACTCTCTGGTAAAGAGATTGGCTGCCAGAGAGCTGGGGGGACCGGGAGGACTGGGGGAAGAGCTGGGGTGGGAGATGGGGGGAAAGGGGTATTTTGTTCCTGATTTACAAAAGTGGTGCTTGGTAGGGAGAGAGCGGTAAATTGACTTTATTTCCATAGTCTTATTTTAGAGTTTCGCTTGAAGGCTGCAAAACCAAAAGCCTTTTCTTACAGGGCAACAGTCGCAAAACTCTGCATGAAGCATTTCATGAGCTTGAAGGTCTCTTGGGAGCAGGGCCAGAGAGTAAGATCTGCGAGGGCCTCTGTTTTATCACACTGAGGAAGGGTCACCTCAGCCAACGCTGTGCACAGACAAGGCCAAGAAATGCAGTTGAAGGTTGAGGAAACCTGGCGCCAGCTGAGAGGTGATTGAATCCTGGCTTGCATTTGCTGGCAGTGGGGTGCAGGGCTGGCCTAAGCTTACAGCAGATGAATTCTCTAATTTTTTTGGCCAGGAAAGAGGGAAAGAGATGCAGCTCAGTCCGTGTAGGAACTGTGTAGAAGCTACCCTTAAGTGCGTCTGTTAGGAGCGATTTATAGACACACAACCAACAGCTATTTCAATGTAGAAAATTTAAAAAAGAAAAGGTTCTATGAAAAGCAACCTCACTGGCTCAGAACTCTGATAAGTTCCACATTTGCAAAAGGCCGTTGCCTGAAATTCCTAAGCATTAACTTCCTAGAGCTCTCTGTAGCAATGCTACAAATTTAAGCCTTTGTGACACACGCTGACCACATATATAGGACCAAAGAGGCAACTGAAGGTCTTTCCTTAATACAGTTTTTATTTGGTCTCTGTGTTGCTTGAAACCTGGACCACTCTCAAGGACTTTGGCTTGGAGCTCCATGGTTTGGCTACCCAGATGAAATTTCTCTCTCTCTGTCTAGCCTCACGAAACCTGATTTCTGCTTTTTCCTTCTAGGCAAACTAGATCCCAGAATTCTGATGTGTATTTTGCCATCCAGATCTCTGTGATGGAAAACTCTTACCCAAGTCCATTACCTTACCTTGGAGGCTTCCTGCCATGATTCATATATTGAATCTCTCCTTCCATAAACTGGCTTTTCTGATTTGAAAGATCAGCTCTGAGGCTCTCTGCCTCGGCTTATCTTATTCCTAAAGCACACAGTAAGTGCTCAATTAATATATTTTTAAAACCAACTTCATGCTTTCTTTTCTAGACCTAGTCAAGTGGTCATGAAGTGGTTTTAGCCTCTTGGTTTTATAAAAGGAAGACCAAGTCATCCGTATGCCCTTTTACGGAGGACAGTTTCCGCGGAAGACAGAACAACTTCCTGAGCATTCTGGCTAATTTATCAAGCTTATATTAACTTGAATTTGCCATGTGCCTAATCAGGCTTAAATTTTCTAAAGGCTATCATGTTGCAAGCCTAAACTATCTGGTAAACGTAGGCAATGTGCCTTCTTAGATGTGAGAATTGTTAATAAAGCACTTTAAAGAAATATAATCAACAACAATAAAGACTTTATCCAGATGTTGGAGTCACAAATGGAAATTATAACCCTTGATTGTGGTCGCACGTCATCCAGCTGGTAGAACTTCACCTGGAAGTCGTGCTGCTCCTTAGAACACCACGATCGTTGCAAAGTTCTACTAAAAATGACATCGTTAATCCCAATCTCTGAACCAGGTATAATTTTTATGAACAGAAAATATGACTAGATTGCTGCATATAAATGCAACAGAAAACCAGAACAAGGTATTCAAATCTATTAAAAATATATATCATGACCTAAGTGTGGTCAGCTATTTCTCTTTCCATTAACATCATTCGCTACTTTTTTATTGATTTGGTCATTGGCAGGTGCAGGTGGGAAGCCAAATAATAACCAGTCTCAAAGGCTCAAGGGAAAACTGGAGAAAAAAAGTTGTAAAATGAGAAAATGTTCTCCGTTAACTTATTATTATTATTATTTTTGGTCAAAAGAACATTTTTATGTTATTTTGATTATTATTATTTTTTTTTTACAAAGGAATGCTTCAGAAAAAGTGGAGAAATAGCAATAATTGCTGCCTTAGATTAAGAAAGTGCTTCATAAAGAAGAAAACCAATCCACTTAGCCAAAGCAATCAGCATGTTTAATGCTGGTCACCTCTACCAACTTTGACGAAGCAGAGATCTGCTGAGAATGCTGCTTTTGAATTCACAGGATTTTTCTTAAGACAAAGGACAAAAGGACACTAATCTCTCAGTTATTGCTCTTCCCCTCCTACCTTGCACATCAACATGTTGCTGCAAACCACAACACTTGACCATATGGAAAAATATAAGAAAATCATATTACAAGTGTGTATATGCATGCATATGTATACTTTTTACCTTAATTAGGCATGCCCATCAATGTCCAAGAAGAATGTTACTCAAGCTGTCTTGGGAGCAGCAATCCTGTTTATCCTGAAAACAAGAAAACACACACAAAAAATAAGTAATTCCAAGATTGTCTGCTTTTAAATCTGGTCATTCACAGTTTACAGAAGGGAAGAAGGGTATGGGAAAATGCACAAGGGCTCTTCACTGTTTATCTAAAAGTCAAGATAATCAGTAATAGACTTTGTTTTTCTGATCTTTGTTTTAAAGATTTCTAAGAATATAGGCTGGTGGTTTTAGAATTAGAGTCATATCCAAACCACGCATGCTGGTCAAGTACTGTCTCCTGGAAAAGAGAGAAAAGAGGCTCCTGTGTCAAAAATGCATTGGCCAAATGATCTAGTTGCTCAGAATTTCATTTTTCCCATCAGTAAAATAAGAACACTAATACTTACTCCATAGCCCTGTGACAGGAACTAAGTAGGAGACGATGTACAAAGCTTCCCACACAATATCCCATACATAGTAGGTACTGAATCCATCTCAGGGTTGGTTCCTTTCCAGTACCCCTCCCCACAACCCTTTTCTTCTTTTGTTAATACTTTCAATCCCTTAGCACAGTGTTAGCTCCACCGTGTTTGAGAAAACATAAAATCTCATAATGACTTCAAAACAACTATTTCAAAAGTGGAAAAAAGAAATGATAATCAAATTCACATTTAATAATAAGAACAGCTAAATGTACTCCGTATTTCCTATGTGCTATCCCCAGAACTAATTCTTGCCTATGTACTCATCCACGCACGCCAGTTGTTTCTTTTGTCCTTGCAACAACGATACAGAGAAGGTGATATTAGGAAACTGAGGGATGGAGAAGTTAGCTTCCTTTGTTCAGATCACACAGCGCCTGGGAGATGGAGCTGGGATTTGGGTCTTTGCAGCGTCATCTCCTGGCCTGTTCTCCTCAGCATCCACCCTGCTGGCCTCACCACATTCAGCACCACGGGACCAGCATGTGTTCCAGATGATGCCACACACTCCATTAGATCTCCCTTCCCTTCTTTCTTTTTTCCTTCCCTCCCTCCTTCCTTTATTTCCCCTTCCTTTCCTTCAACCTTTATTTTAAATTTGAATTCACTATTTTACTTATTTTTTTTGGTTTTGCTTTGCTTTGACAGACCAGGACAAAATATTGGCCATTTCAGTATAACTGGGTTCTTCTTTGGAGTGAAGATTTTTTTCTAGCTTTGTTGTCTTAGATGACTCACTGAATTCCTTTGAACTTTTTTTTCTCTGTGAAATGAATGCATTAGACAAAGTGATGTTGAAAGGCCCTTCCTCGCTTCTTTGTCCTCTGACTGGCTACTTTGGAAGCAGTTTAGAGCATGCTGGTGTTGGGATCTTCATGCATGTATGAGAGTTGTGGACTCTCACAGCAATTCGCTTGCTTTAGCTAAAGGTAAAATTTCAAATTTCCATGAAGAGACATTTATATTTATATACATTCTTTAAAGAGCTTACAAATGGGGAAAGTGAAGTTCAAAGACATTGAGTAATTCACCCGAGGTCACTCAGACGTGGCAGAGTCAAAATTCGTAACATACAGGTTTCTGTATCTTCAAAGCCCATATTCTTTGAGGTATCCCAAGCCAAACAGAAAGTATTGTACATAAAGTCACTGACCAGAATTTCTCTTGTTTTTGAAATCTGACTCAAAATTTAGGGTGACAATAACTATCATGTGTCATAAGCTCCCTCTGTGCCAGCCAATACCAGAGCCTTACATATATCTCGTTTAGTCCTGCTACTGAACCAAATGTCAGGTACTATAATTACCCTCTTTAGATACATGAGGAAACTGAGGCACTAGGACTAGCATTATTTGCCGAAGTCATAGAACTAACAAGTAAAAGATCTAGGATTTGAACTAGGAACAACTAAAATCTGGCAAAGTTCATGGTTTATTATCTTGACTGGCATATGGCAATCATGTTGCAATTTAAAGTTAATAAGCTCCAATTGTGAGTGCTGGAAGAAAAACTTGGAGAAGGTTAGTGTATGTGAGAGTCAACCACAAGACAGTCTTGTCACTTAATAATTCACAGACTCCAATGAAGAAGAAGAGAAGGATTTTTTTAAAAAGGACTGCTCAGGGATTGTGGAGAACCTGCCTCCTGAACTGTTTCCCCATTAAAATTGCCAGCTTTTGTCATTCGGTCTGACAATGAGAAAAAAAATGACAAAGTGAATTTCAAGGGATATTGTTTGTCAGTGAGGCTTGCAATGTCCTTCACACATTAGGGAGTCCGGCTGACGTGCTGTCCCACCTTGGTCGGAGGAAAGCTGAGCTCCAAGGAGAAAGCAGGTAAAGCAAACAGCAAACGAGGAAAAGAAGCTCTGTTTATTGAGTTGGGTCCAAATTCACCGAGAAAAATGACTTCCAGATGCATTTCAAACACAGCAACATGATTAGGATGGAGAAGGCAGTCAAGTCTATTTGGCTTCTGCAGGGGATTTGTTTGTATATTCTAATTGCATCATCGTTTAGCTTTATTTCATCTGGAACCTGGCTGCCAAATGAGCGTATTGATTACCTGTCATGGATGCATATTTCTCAATTAAAAGCCATCAAGGCTTGTAAAATCTCAACCATGTCAAGACCAACGAGTGGATTTTAGTACTGCTGTTAGTAGTCACATTAGCCCCCTTCTACCGAATCGCAGCTACAAGCTTGGCACCTTACATATGTTGGCTCATTTAAATGTCACGACCCCCTTCAAAGTAGCTGTCGTTATTTTCTATCTTTCTAATGAGGAAGCAGAGGCTCAGAAAGATTAAAAACCTTGCCCAAGACCACAAAACCAGTAAGCAGTGGAGGAAGTATTTGAACCTGTGTATGTCATATTCCCATTCCACAGGGCTTTCTGCTACACCCAGGCAGTAGAGAGTGCATGTGAAGTGCTGTTCAGGGAAACCTGAACAGTCAGTTCTGTCATTCACTAGCTCTGTGACGTTGAGCAAGTTTCTGAACATCTCTGTGTCTGTGTCCTCATCTGTAGAATCAAGGAATTAACAAACAGTGTGGTTGTTAGGACTAAATGAGCTACTATACATATAGCGTGTAAAAATAATACAGCATGGAGACCGTTATTTTTACATCCTCTGGATACTGTGAAAGACAGACTAAATTTTTGACCTTCAAAACTTGCTGTAGGCACTTTGTACTTCCAAAGACTTTGCAACAATTCAATTTTCCTCACAGCAGCTCAGTGTTTCGGGTCAGACCACTGTCTCTCACTCTCAGACTGAGACGTGAGGAGCAACTGTGCCAAAATATTTTCAGTGTACTCAGTTTCTGATTCTCCTGATCGCATCTGAATAAACAGATAATGAGACTGCTTATTTTTATATTCTACATACCTTGAAATCTTAGGTCTACTTCTCACAGCAACTGCACAATTAGGTGCTATTCCCTCTATTACCCAAATAAAGATGCTGTAGACCATAAAATCAAGATGATCCACCCAAGTGCACGTAGCTGGTAGGTAGCAAGGCTTGGATTTGAACCCATATATGAATGTCTCTCAAATGTGTGTGCTTGCATTCAAATTGTGATCCTTAAACCATTAATTTCTCCTTGTCTCCTTGGTGAACACTTCCTCATCTATTTGGATTAACCCATCTATGACCTTCCTTGATGTTCACCTATTGCATATGTATTTTATGAAGTTGTACGAACAGCTGTATGAACACTGTTGTTTGAACAGTGATGAACGCAAGACATGGTCTCTGCTTTCATCCGTGTGTCTCAGTGTCCTCATCTGCTTTCATGAAGCTTACAGCTTAAAGAGGGTAATATACAAGTACATACTTGAAGGATCCTGAGAAGAAATAAAATGAGGGTGACAGGGTGGAGAAAATTGAGGGCAACAGGCCAGTGGATGGCATGAGACCTCTCTGAGGAAATGACATTTAAGTTAAGATGAAGGCTGAGAAGGCGGCACTATGTGAGAATGGGGGAGGGGTTCCTGGCAGCAAGAGGAGCGTCTGCCAGAGCTCGAGACACAACTGGAGAATGGGAACCAGAAGAAAGCTTGTGTAGCTAGGGAAAAACAAGAAAGAGGAGGTGGAGTTAGGGTGGGGCTCAGCGGAAGTGGTTTGAAAAATGGTCTGGGGCCAGAATATTCATGATCTACTGAACCACAGGGAGGCATTTGGGTTCTGAGTCCCGCAGAGCCTTGTGTAGCCCTTGTTGGTAGTCATTATCATATTGCATTGTCATCCTGTGCTTACCCGTCTATCTCCCCCTCCAGACCATAAGCTTCCTAAGTGCCTAGACCAGTGTTCAAGACAAAGTGGGCATTCAGCAAATTAAACAAATTAATGGAAACAATTTTATAGCATGGTGATTGTGTAAGATATTTATTGAAAGATAAACATAAAAAGGCTAGAGAAAAGAAACTAGTATTTTTGCTCCTCAATGAGAAAGAAAAATCCTGGCTAAGAATAAGTTTTATTATATATACTTACTTATATTATGTAAGAGTTGATAGGTTAATGAAAATTAATAATGATAACCAATATTAGTAGCTTGGCACTAGGCTCACTGCTTTACATGTATTTCATTTAATTTTCATGACAATAAACATGAAGCAATTACTGTTAATCTTCCTTTAGCAGGGAAAAAAACCCCAAAAAACAAAATTTGGACAGAGTTCAAATAAATTATATAGGGTAACAAAGATAACACTGACAGTGCTGTGATTCAAATCCGGGTATTTTATTCAAAGTCTACATATGCAAAACTTTGTAACTTTAAACTATCTCTCATGAGTTTATCCTTGAATCTTTTTAAATTAAAAAAAAAAATAGTAAAAGTCCCAGTTATTGAAGTGAAATGAGTAGTAGTAAACATTAAAAAAGAAACTAATAAAACTTTTAATAATAGTAACTGGTTAATAAAAAAGGTTTCATGGAATTCTGTGTAAATTATTAAGAAAACAATAAAGAAAAAGGAAAGCACTCGATGCATTAGGATGGTGTTTTGCAGAGGTATTTGTTTCAGTTTTCTTGTTTTCATTGTGTTGCTGGTATATTACACAAACAATAGCAGAAAAGGGAAGTGATGGGAGGTTTAATTTTTCTGAGAGTAACAGATGAACAAGATGGATAAACAAGCCGATATTTGTATTCCTCACACTTTTTCTATTACTATTCACAGTTGACTGTGTCCAGGCCTTCTTCCTTCCCACTGCCCACCCCTTACCCCCATTGTCTGAATAACTCCTATTCATTCTTCAACATCCAGATAAAATGCCTCTCATTCTGGAAAGCCCTTACCTGGTAGCCCAGACTTCCACTACACTACATCCATGTCCTTTGTATGGTTTATAAAATGTTATAGTACAAACTAATTATTCTACCCTATCATTCTCTCTTAATGCAGTGAGGGAAGGAAGTGGAAATATGTAATTATTCAAATATATAAATACTGATTTAGACACTTGGGTGGAATCACTGCATTAATCATAACAGCCTTGTTGCATATATACTCGTATGCCCATTCTACAGAATGGAAATGGGAAAACAGGATCAAAAAAGGCAATTTGCTCATGTTAGTGTTCTTTCATTTTATTTTATTTTTCGGAGATGGAGTCTTACTCTGTACCCAAAGCTGGAGCGCAGTAGTGCGATATTGACTCACTGCAACCTCCATCTCCCAGACTCAAGTGATTTTCATACCTCAACCTCCCGAGTAGCTGGGACTACAGGCCCACGACACCATGCCTGGCTAATCTTTTGTATTTTAGTAGAGAAGAAGATTCACCATGTTGCCCAGGGTGGTGTTCAATTCCTGGGCTTAGGTGATCCACCCACTTTGGCCTCCCAAAGTACGGGTGTAAGCCACCGTACCTGGCCTGATTTACCATTCTTGAGGAAGATAGGACAAGTCATGAAAAACAGAGTATTGGAGATTTGGGGAAGCTAAAAAATATAAGAGCAAACAATGGTGAGTCACATTTGGAATGAGAGTCCAAGGTGAGTTTCCTGCTTTCATAGCCCTAGGTTGCTCTGTGAGGCTTTGCAACACATGGGTTAAGAGTATCACTGCTGGAGCCACGCTGCCTGGGTGCAAATCCCAGCTCTAATCTTACCTACCTGTGTGACCTTGAGAACATTACAAAACCCTTCTGAGACTCAGTTTCCTCATCTGTAAAATGGAGATGATAATGGTAACATTCATCTGACAGAAATATTATGAGGATGAGATAAGAAGTGTGATGAGTTTATGCTGTCCTTAGCACTTAGAAGACTTAAAACTGTGAGCTGCTATTATTCAGTGCTTTCAAAGAAAAAAGAAAGTTACATGTTAAATCATAAGCATTGCCTTGTAGAACAAAGACAAACCGGGGCCTGATCAGAGTAGGGTGAGCAGAAAAGAGGCAGACTTGGCATGCTGTTGAAGGGGTCCTTACATACATCGTTTACCTTGGAGAAGAAAATGCTCAGGAGCAACAGGACAGCTGCAGTAGACAGCACGCACTCTCTAAAAGGCTGAGCTCTCCATCATGCTGAGCTCTCGTCAGCATCATCACCTATTTATCCTCACAGCCAGTGCCACTAGGAGGGAGGGCCTCCATTCACATTTTTAATTTAGACTGTTCATTTTACACCCAAGGGGGAGAAATAAAGGTCAGAAACTGATAGGACTTGACCAAAATTACAAAGAGTACAAGAGATGGGATTTAAACCCAGCTTATCTTGTGCCGAAATGTGTGTCCACAGCTGCACGCTGTGCTGCCTCCACAGGTCCACTTCTTTTTTATGAGAGTTTGTCAGCTGCTACATTATCCTGACTATGACTAATGCCCTCCAACAGCTAAAGGCAGGGGAAGAGAAAGTCAATTTATTCTGTGCTGTTCCAGAGGGCAGAATGAACGTAGTATATAAGAAAGAAAGTTTGGTTCAACATCAGAAAATATCTTTAGATACAATGAAGTACCTATGGGCTCAGGACTCTAGGTTTCAATCACAAAACTAGGCAGCTGTTTGGGTAGGCATTGAGCTGCAGTTTTTTTGTTGTTTTTTTGTTTTTGTTTTTGTTTTTGTTTTTAAATACTCCAGCGATGCTTGGAACTCCAATGAGATGGGAGAACTGTCCACTTCTGTGGAAAACGGGCTGAAACCAGGGAGCCAAGCAGTCTTATTCAGCAGTTCCTACTCCCATGCAGCCCAAGCAAGCTAAGAATCACTTGCTTGAAATTCTCATTGCCAGCAAAGCAGTCTGGAGTTGACCGGGGATGATTGAGCTTGGTAGGGAGAGGGGTGACTGCCATTACTGTGGCTTTAGTAGGTGATTCTTCCCTGACAGTGCTAAGGAGACTGGGAGGTTTGGACTTTGTAGACACACAGCAAAGCAGCTGTGGCCAGACTGCTTCTTTAGATTCCTCCACTGGACAGAGTATCTCCACAGGAAATCCAGCAGCTCCAGTCAGGGGCTTACAGACAAAAGTCTCATCTTTCTGTGACAGAGCACCTGGCTTGGGGAAGGGGCAGCTGGGGTCACAGCATCAGGGGACTTAATCTTTCCTGCCTGCTGCCTCTGAAGACAGCAGCTGATCCTGACAAGGGGAATTCTCCCAGCACAGCACACCAGCTCTGCTAAAAGACAGACTGCCTTCTTAAGTGGGTCCGTGACGCCCATGTCTCCTGACTGGCAGAGACCTCTCAACAGGGGTTGATAGATACCTCATACAGGAGAGCTCTGGATGGCACCTGGCAGGTGCCCTTCTGGGACGAAGCTTCCAG
The DNA here is from genome assembly GCF_048565385.1 of Saimiri boliviensis. Taxonomy (NCBI): domain Eukaryota; kingdom Metazoa; phylum Chordata; class Mammalia; order Primates; family Cebidae; genus Saimiri; species Saimiri boliviensis. The sequence continues at coordinate 21,225,190 of NC_133454.1, read as the reverse complement.
AGGAAGGAGCAGGCAGCAGTATTTGCTGTTCTGCAGCCTCCACTAGTGCTAATCAAGCAAACAGGGTATGGAGTGGCTCTCCGGCAACCGTAGCAGACCATCAGAAGAGAGGCCTGACTATTAGAGAAAAAACCAGCAAACAGAAAGCAACAACAAGAACAAAAAGGCAACCTCCCTGCAACAAAATCCCAATCTAAAGGTCATCAGCCTCAAAGATCAAAGGTAGATAAATCCACAAAGATGAGCAAAAATCAGCACAAAAATGCTGAAAATTCCAAAAGTCAGAATGCCTCTTCTCCAAATGATAGCAAAACCTCTCCAGCAAAGGCACAATCCTGAATGGAGACTGAGAGTGATGAACTGACAGAAGTAAGCTTGAGAAGGTGAGTAATAGCAAACTCCTGTGAGCTAAAGGAGCATGTTCTAACCCAATGCAAAGAAGCTAAACGCCTGGATAAAAGGTTACAGAGACTGCTGACTGAAATAACCAGTTTAAAGAGGAATGTAAATGACCTGGAGGAGCTGAAAAACACAGCAGGAAAACTCTGTGCAGCATATACAAGTATCAATAGCTAAGTCGATCAAGCAGAAGTAAGGCTATCAGAGTCTAAATACCACCTAGCTGAAATAAGGCATGCGGACAAGATTAGAGAAAAAAGAATGAAAAGGAATGAACAAAGCCTCCAAGAGATGTGGGACTACGTGAAAAGCCTGAACCTACAATTGACTGGAGTACCGGAAAGAGACAGGAAGAATGGAACCAAGGTGGAAAACACATTTCAGGATATTATAAAGGAGAACATACCCAACCTAGCAAGACAGGCCAACATTCAAATTCAGGAAATGCAGAGAACACCACTAAGATACTTCATGAGAAGATCAATCCCAAGACACAAAATCTTCAGATCCTCCAAGGTTGAAATGAAGAAAAAAATGTTAAGGGGAGCCAGAGATAAAGGAAGCTCATCAGATTAACAGGAGATCTCTCAGCCAGAACCCTACAAGCCAGAAGAGAGGGGAGGTAAATATTCAACATTCCAAAAAAAAAAAAAAAAAAAAAAAAAAAAGCATTTTCAACCCAAAATCTCATATCCAGCCAAACTAAGCTTCATAAGCAAAGTAGAAATAAAATCCTTTCCAGACAAGCAAATGCTAAGGGATTTTGTCACCACCAGGCCTGCCTTACAAGAGCTCTTAAAGGAAGCACTAAATATGGAAAGTATACACTGGTACCAGCCAATGCAAAAACACATCAAAATATAAAGACCAGTGATTCTATGAAGAAATTGCATCAACCGGTGGGTAAAATAACCAGCTAATACAACTTGATGACAAGATCAAATTCACACATAACAATAGTATTCTTAAATGTAAATGGGCTAAATGTCCCAAAGAAAAGACAAAGACTGGCAAATTGGACACAGTCAACATCCATCGGTGTGCTGTATTCAAGAGACCTATCTCACGTGCAATACCCATAGGCTCAAAAAAAAAAGGGATGGAGGAATATTTACTGACCAAATGGAAAGGAAAAAAAAAGCATTGTTTGCAGTCCTAGTTTTTGATTAAAACAGACTTTAAACCAACAAAGATCAAAAAAGACAAAGAAGGCCATTACATAATGGTAAAGTGATCAATGCAACAAGAAGAGCTAAATATCCTAATTATATATGCACCCAATACAGGAGCACCCAGGTTCATGAAACAAGTTCTTAGAGACCTACAAAGAAGCTCAGATTCCCACACAATAACAGTGAGAGAATTTAACACCCCACTGTCTGTATTAGATCAACAAAACAGAAAATTAACAAGGATATTCAGGACTTGAAGTCAGCTCTGGACTAAGCGGACCTAATAGACATCAATAGAGCTCTGCACCAAAAATCAACAGAATATACATTATCCTCAGTGCCACATGACACTTGAACTTTAAAATCAACCACATAATTGGAAGTAAAACACTCCTCAGCAAATGCAAAGAAACTGAAAGAATAACCAACAGTCTCTCAGACCACAGTGTCATCAAATTAGAACTCAAGATTAAGAAATTCACTTAAAACCCCACAACTACATGATAATTGAACAACCTATTCCTGAATGACTACTGGATAAATAACAAAATTAAGGCAGAAATCAAGAAGTTCTTTGAAACCAATGATAACAAAAAGACAATGTACCAGAATCCCTGGGACACAACTAAAGCAGTTAAGACGGAAATTTATAGCACTAAATGTCCACATCAGAAAGCTGGAAAGATCTCAAATCAACACCCTAACATCACGATAAAACTAAGGAAGCAACAGCAAACAAACTCAAAAGCTAGAAGAAGACAAAAATTAACTAAGATCAGAGCAGAACTAAAGGAGACAGAGACACAAAACAACTCTTCAAAAAGTACATGAAGTCAGGAGCCATTGTTTTGAAAAAATTAACAAAACAGATAGACCACTAGTCAGACTAATAAAGAAGAAAAGAGAGAAGTATCAAATAGACCCAATAAAAAATGATAAATGGGATATCACCACTGACTCCACAGAAATACAAGCTATCATCAGAGAATACTATAAACACCTCTATGCAAAAAAAAAAAAAAAAAAGAAAGAAAGAAATGGATAAATTTCTGGACACATACACCTTCCCAAGACTAAACCAAGAAGAAGTAGAGTCCCTGAATAAACCAATAACAAGTTCTGAAATTGAGGCAGTGATCAATAGCCTACCAATGAAAAAATGCCCAGGACCAGATGGATTCACAGCCGAATTCTACCAGAGGTACAAAGGGGAGCTTGTACCATTCCTTCTGAAACCATTCCAAATAATCAAAAAAAGGGACTCCTCCCTAACTGATTTTATGTGGTCAGCATCATTCTGATACCAAAACCTGGCAGAGACACAACTAAAATAGAAAACTTCAGACCAATATCCCTGATGAACATTGATGCAAAAATCCTCAATAAAATACTGGCAAACCAAATCCAGCAGCACATCAAAAAGTTTATCCACCATGATCAAGTCAACTTCATCCCTAGGATGCAAGGTTGGTTCAACACATGCAAATCAAAAAATGTAATCCATCACATAAACAGAACCAATGTTAAAAAACACGATTATCTCAATAGATACAGAAAACACCTTTGGTAAAATTCAATATTGCTTCATGCTGAAAACTCTCAATGGCATTGATGGAACATTATCTCAAAATAATAAGAGCTATTTATGACAAATCCACAGCCAATAATATACTGAATGGGCAGAAGCTGGAAATATTCCCTTTGAAAACTGGCACAAGACAAGTATGCCCTCTCTCACCACTCCTATTAAACATAGTATTGGAAGTTCTAGCCAGGGCAATGAGGCAAGAGAAAGAAATAAACGGTATTCAATTAGAAAGAGAGGAAGTCAAATTGTCTCTGTCTGCAGATGACATGACTGTGTATTCAGAAAACCCAAAATCTCCCCAAGCTGATAAGCAACTTTACAGAAGTCTTAGGATAGAAAATCAATGTGCAAAAATCACAAGCATTCTTCTATACCAGTAATAAACACAGAGCCAAACCATGAGTGAATTTTTGTTCGCCATTGCTACAAAGAGAATAAAACACCTAGGTATACATCTTACAAGGGATGTGGATGACCTTTTCAAGGAGAACTACAAACTCCTGCTCAAGGAAATAAGAGAGGACACAAACAAATGGAAAAACATTCCATGCTCATGGGGAGGAAGAATCAGTATAGTGAAAATGTCATATTGCCCGAAGTGATTTATAGATTCAATGCTATTCCCACCAAGCTATCATTGACCTTCTTTGCAGAATTAGAAAAAGATACTTTAAATTTCATAGAGAACCAAAAAAGAGCCCATATAGCCAAGACATTCCTAAGCAAAAAGAACAAAGCTGAGGTCGTCACACTACCTGCCATCAAACTATACAAGGCTACAGTAACCAAAACAGCATGGTACTGGTACCAAAACAGACACATAGACCAACAGAACAGAACAGAAACCTCAGAAATAACACCACATATCTATAACCATCTGATCTTCAACAAACCTGACAAGAACAAGCAATGGGGAAAGGATTCCCTATTTAATAAATGGTGCTGAGAAAACTGGCTAGTCATATGTAGAAAACTAAAAGTGGACCCCTTTCTTATACATGATACAAAAATTAACTCAAGATGGATTAAAGACTTAAATGTAAAACCCAAAACCATAAAAATCCTAGAAGAAAATCTAGGGAATACCACTCAGGCCACAGGCATGGGAAAAGACTTTATCAGTAAAACACCAAAAGCAATTGCAACAAAAGTCAAAACTGACAAATGAGATCAAATTAAACTAAAGAGCTTCTACATAGCTAAAGTAACTAGCATCAGACTGAACAGGCAAACTACAGAATGGGAGAAAAATCTTGCAATCCACCAATCTGACAAAGGTCTAATATCGAGAATCTATAAGGAACTTAAATTTACAAGAAAAACAATGACATCGTCAAAAAGTGGGTGAAGGATATGAACAGAGACTTCTCAAAAGAAGACATTTATGTGACCAACAAAAATATGAAAAAAAAAGCTCGTCAACACTTATCATTAGAAAAATGCAAATCAAAACCACAATGAGAAACCATCTAACCCCAGTGAGAATGGCAATTATTAAAAACTTGGGAAACAATAGATGCTGGAGAGGATGTGGAGAAATAGGAACGCTTTTACATTGTTGGGGAGAGTGTAAATTAGTTCAACCATTGTGGAATACAGTGTGGTGCTTTCTCAAGAATCTAGAACCAGATATACCATTTGCCCTAGCAATCTTACTACCAGGCATATACCCAAAGGATTATAAATCCTTCCACTATAAAGACACATGCACATGTATGTTTACTGCAGCACTATTTACCACGGCAAAGACTTGGAACCAACCCAAATGCCCATCAATGATAGACTGGATAAAGAAAATGTAGCATATATATACCATGGAATACTCTGCAGCCATAAAAAAGAATGAGATCATGTCCTTTGCAGGGACATGGATGAAGCTGGAAGCCATCACTCTCAGCAGACTAACACAGGAACAGAAAACCAAACACCGCATGCTCTCACTCATGAGTTGAACAATGAGAACACATGAACACAGGTAGGGGAACCACATACACTAGGTCCTGTTGAGGGTGGAGGGAAAGGGTGGGAGAGCATTAGGACAAATACCTAATGCATGTGGCATTTAAAACCTAGACCAAACTACCCTGGCACATGTGCTTCTGCACAGCTAAAGTAACTAGCATCACAGTGAACACACAACCCACAGAACGGGAAAAAAATTTTGCAATCTACCCATCTGACAAAGGTCTAATATCCAGAATCTACAAGGAATTTACACAAATTAACAAGAAAAAAAAAACATCAAAAAGTGGGCAAAGGATATGAACAGACACTTTTCAAAAGATGTGTCTCAAAAGAAGTCAGCACATAGGTGAAAATTTCACATAGTCAAGAGTAATTTTTAAAATCCTTCTATTATACACAGGGAACAGTATACTTGATTTGGGGTATACAATTGCATTTCCTAACTCTTAGGAAGGAACATATACCTAGGTAACAAACCTGGACATTCTGCACATGTATTTCAGAACTTAAAGAAGAAAAAAACAAGTCAGAGCAGCCGTAAATTTTAACACCACTTCTTACCAGCTAGGAAAATGTATATATCACAATTTTTTAATCCTCAGTTTTCTCATCTGTAATACTAATTTTTACTTCCCTTCGTTGTTTGGAGAATAAGACTTTATGCAGTAATTGCTGATAGTTGGTGACCTGTGTGTTTGCTCCTTTCATTTACCCATTTTTAAGCAATTGGGGCTATTCAATAACACAGTGTAAGGAACAGATGACCATTCCCATTCCACATCACTGGAGGTACACAAGCAGAGGGTAGATGTTTCAACAATAGGCACTGTAGTGGCAATTCAAACCTCAGGTGATAGATGAACTTCAGGACACAATTCTATGAAATTAGGAATAATAGATAACATGGTAGATGATAAAACCAGATTTCAAGGTAGCCTCAACCGTTTTACTGAGGTGCTAAAACTAACGTGATGAAATTGAATAGAAAGAAGTATAAAGTTTGGCCTTTGAATTAGAAATAGACAACAGCAATAATAACACAATCTCATATAAAATAGAGGAAGAATGGTTTGGTCATCATACATTGTAGAAAACATGTTAGAATATTTTATTCATCCCCCACTTAGTGTGTGACACTATTTCTAAAAGCAAGAGGTCAACAAACAAATAGCCTTGACTAATCTAGGCTGCACTGCACTTTTAGAGATTTAGTATCTAGGCCAGGGAACTTATTGTCCCACTATAATAACCCTTATACCTTTACTGGGAGAAAATTTTCTTCTAAAGTCAGCACATAGGTGAAAATTTCACATAGTCAAAAGTAACTTTAAAAATTCTTGTATTACACACAAGGAACAGTGTACATGATTTGGGGTATACAACTGTGTTTCCTAACTCTTAGGTACAACAGAATTTGAGCACTACAGGGCTAAACCATGCCCAAGTAAAAGTCTAACCATTTTACCTTAAAAAAATAACAAAACCCTGAAGGAAAATGGGAAATGGATACAGGAATTCAACAGTATTTTTGTTTGCCTTCAGGGTTTACTTGATTTTTCAAAAATCATTAATCCTTTATAATTTGAATATAGGTCGCAGTGCAGATTATGTGAGACAATATATATTGATCTTAACTAAGCTTTTAGTTGTAAATGGAAAATTGACAAATTAAAGATTGGTGACCAGGATTATGATGGATTGGAGACCACTCCATAAAGCAGGATGCAACCAATTGTGTCTATGGCCTCTGGGCCACATATGATCTGCAGTCTGTTTTTGTACAACTATGAGTGAAGAATGGTTTACTTAGTATTAAAGGCTGTAGAAATTTTTTGAAAAGAAGAAGGATGTATGGTCTGCAATGCCTAAACTAGGATTGTTAAGTGTAACAGGGATTTGCTATCTGCAGAGGAGATGGCTTCTCTCTCCCATGTGTTGTTTATTTCCCTGCTGCTTCACATGTCTTACAATCATTACTTCTCCAGTACGTCCAGTGCCACCTCTTGCTCTTCAAAGACCAAATGGTCTGAAGTTCTTCATCCAGGTTGCGCTGTTTCACTCCTCTCAGACTTTGCTGGTGCTATTCCCCAGAAAAATTCATCAGCCTTTGACATTTCAGCTTTCACCAAAACTCCTCACTGAACCCTCCTCATCAATAGTGCACATACTAACTTCTTTCTTTTTAACAGACTGGACCTAACTGAATTCATTTGCTTCTTTATGGAATCTAGATTCCAGATGTAGGCTCCTTTAAAAGAGCCATAAGTTACTCATTTGTCTCTTTAGCACCTAACACTGTACCTGGTAGCTGGTAGGCTCTTAGTAAATGTTTTCTAATCTAAAGTAAGTATGTTTTACTGCTAGCAGAGCTGCTGGTGCAGGAGGGAGTAAGCTGCCTTACGAAGACTTTAGAGACCAAAACTTAAAACAACAAACGGGAGTCACAATTAGGAAAAAAGTGACTTGTCCAAACTGCCATACAGAGCCAGGAATAGAGAAAAGAACAGATTTCAGCATTAAGAAAACCAGTGGTGGCAGATGCCTGTAATCTCAGCTACTCTGAAGGCTGAGGCCGGAGAATCACTTGAACTCAGGAGGCGGAGGTTGCAGTGAGCCGAGAATGTGCCACCACATTCCAGCCTGGGCGACAGAGCTAGACTCTGTCTCAACAACAAAAACAACAATAAAAAAACAAAACAACAACAACAAGAGCAAAAAAAAAAAACCCCAAAAAACAAGAAAACCAGAGTTTGAATGCTGGCAACATGTCTTAATTTCACTCTGAGAATTTAAACAAAAGAATTCACCTTTAGAGTTAGTTTTTACATCTCTATCCTAGAGATACTAACATCTGCTTCACAGGGGCACTGCTGGGAAGGTTATAATCATGTGTGCTAAAAAGGCCAAAACAATGTCTCACACATAGTAGGCTATCTGTATCCTTTTGCCCCTTCCTAATTTCTCATGCCCCTTGAGCTCCTCTTCAATGTCACATCTCTTTTTAATGTACCTGAAAAAAAAAACCAAGTGAATTACAACCAAACTGCTCTAAACATTTCATCAGTTTCCCTCTGACTTAATATACCACCCCTAGAAGATAAACGCTAGGGTTCTGTCAACAAAGGCAGGCTATGCATCTGGAGAAGACAGTTCATAGTAATTTTGTCAGCAAAATTGTAACAATAAAGGCCCAAACAACACTTCATCTCTCTGTCAGTTGTCTTGAAAGGGCAGATTACTTTTTCCTCAATCTTGGCACATCCAATTAAGGCAGACTTACAAGCCAGGCAGGTGTAAAGTGCAAGCCAGCACTTGTTCACATTAGCAATTATCAATGGAAAACTACATGAATGCAAAGTCTTGGCCCTGCTGTTGCCCTGGCAACCATTAGCCTGTGAAAGCAAGGCAGACGCTAACATGACAGCTTGACGCTGTTGCCCAGAGAAAAGATGGCTTCTCTTTCTCCATTTTCCCCAGTTACTTTTATGTTTGTCATCGTAACCCCCAAAAGAAAATTCTTCTTCTTTTCTACTTTACACTTGGGAAGCTATCCAAGTCTAAAATGTATAATTACGTATCTCCGATGAATAGGTATTGAACACCTACTATGTGCCAGGTACCGTGCAAGATGCATAGTTTTCAATCTAGAAAAGTAACATCATGTTCACCTCCTCTCTTCCTTCTATTCCTACTTCTTTTTCCTTCTTTCCTTCCTTACTTTTTTTCATCCACTGACTCAACAAGCATCACTGAGGAAATCTCGTATACAAGGCACTGTACTGGACACAGTTGATTCAGAGATAAATAGGCCTTGTCTTTACAAAGTTCTCAGTCAAACTGATAAGCCATAAAAATACAAGAACCATAGATAAAAACCAATGTGCTCACATGAAAGGCTAAAAATAACATAAAGAGGTTGTGAAGCCAAAATAAGAAAATGTTTCAGAGATTCAAAAAGGCAGAAATAGAAAAGCAAAATAAAAATGTGAGGTACTATATTTATAACTCACATTGCCAGTTCATTCATTTATTAATCCATGCATTTATTTCTACACTTGTTTTTGGATAAGGTAAAATAACAGTTATTCAATAAAGAACAATTTCGACCTGTTTTTGGGTGGAAATTAATCTTCTTTGAATTTACTTTACCCTACCTCATTCAAAAATAAATGTAGAAGTAAACAGATGAATGGATAAAAGAATGAACTCGCAATGTGAAATCTGTTCAACAAACCCCTGTGACAAAAGTTTATATACAAACCCCCTGAACTTAAAATAAAAATTATTTTTTAAGAAAAAGAATAATTTTAGAAAGAAAGAGAGGATAAAAAAATCAATCAAGGATGGCCAAGGACAGGCTGAGGGTAGAGATTAACATTCACTAACACCAAAGAGCAAACCAGACAGTACACCCATTACCATTTGACTTTCATAAAACTTAGGAAGACAGTTTTGTGCTCTTTCTTCTCCTTCTCTACCTCCGCTTTTTTCTACCTTTCCTCTTCCTTCTCCTCCTTCTTCTTATGATTAATTTTACTTCATAGATTATCAGATTGAAAAATATTTGTCTCAGTTTAGCTAAGTCAGTTGGAATCAGCAATGCCTATATTTAACCAAACGTCTGACCTCAGAGCCTGTATTTCCATGCCATGAGGGAGAGGGAAAAAATGCAAATTTATGAAACAGAAAGAAATGTACCAAAAGCAGGCTGCTTGAGGAAAAGGCAATAATCATCAGCGGCACTCAGGCATATTTCTTTCCTTTGTAAGGTCTTGATTCTGGAATGTTTTACCTTTATTTTAGCAGAGGCTCTGACGACCAAAAAACACCGATTGCCTCTTGACACTGTTTTTAGTTCCATCACAATGGCCGTAGAAAAAGCTTTCAAAGAGACTTAGCGATGAAAGGAAAGGTAAACGCAGTGAAAAGAATTATTTTAAAATAGGGCTGCATGGTAGTTAGCACATGGTATGCTGAAACCGCTCACGGTGGCACCGTGAGGGAAGCAATCCAGGAATGGGCACAGGGCTTGATTGATAAGAAACTAGGCTCAAGGAGGCTGAATGACTTGTCGATGCTCACATGTCTCTTGCTGGGTTAAAACCACCATACGCTTCCCTTGTTATTTGTATTAGCAGAAAGTAATTTGCCAGTAAATTTTAATTTCAGCAAATGTTGTGCATTCTTGACAATGAATACTATGGCCTCAGAATTAATATTCTAGGACATAGCTGCTCAAAGTGTGACTCAAATACTAGCAGCATCAGCAACATCTATGATCTTATTTGAAATGTAGATTCTCAGAACCTGCATTTTAAAAAAGTCTCAGGTGATCTGTAGATATATTAAAGTTTGAGAAGCCCTGAGAAGAAGTGCCATATATTATTTTAAAAAGATGGGCTCTGGGGCTAAGTCTGCTTGGGGCTTATATTCAATACAAATATCTGAGCCATGAGCATAACTTGGACAGTTAGGAAAGATAAGGAAAGCATTCAGGAAGTCACAGCAGCATGAGTGAAAATGCAGAGTTTGACTGGGCTGGGCATGTGCCAGGGACAGCTAGTATCTATGTGGCTGAACTGTAACGACACACTAAGGACAGGACTCAGGTGCCAAGAGAGTATTCAACTGTCATTCTGTGGTCTGTGGGCAACAATTGATGTCTAATATCACAATCACAACAAAAACAGTAATTCTTCTGTAGATTATTTTAGAATTTAACTGTATCTGGCACATAGGCAACTCACTAAATATTTGCCTACTTCCTGAATCAAGATAAAACATTTTCCTGCCATCAGATCATGGGGTGTTTCCAACAACTCTGAGAAACAAAACAAACAAAACCCAACAACAAACAGAAATCATGTTCTACATTTTTATTATTACCATCTTCCTCCATTTTATAAAATGGAAATTCAGATGAGGAGACGATTTGGATAAAGTGATGCTGCTAGTAATTTCTCAATTCAAATCTCAAACTCAAAGTTTTTGACACCAAAACATATGCATTTTTTCCTCAGTAAGGCCGCAGTTATTTGGCTTCCCGCTTTTGTAGGTTCTCAACTGAGACCTCATACGGGGAACTAAGGAAGCACAGAGAATGAGGTAATTAAAAGATACCTAGTGTGTTACGGTAACCAGTCTTTTCCTTTGCAGAAGTCTACCACGAAGCTCTCAGTGTCATCGATCCTCATTTCCTCCCAAAGTCAGGCTAGTTGCCTCTGCTCTTTGGAGCCAACAAGATTCCTTTCCACACTTTGCTCTGCTGTCATGGTGGGCATCATGCCTCCCGATAATTCAAGAACCAGCTTCCTTTCCCCAGTTCTAATTAATAGTTACTGTATTGCTTTTGCACTCAGAGACAATGGCATAGGTTGTGTTTGTAGAACTTAAAACAATTCAACCTATAGAGGGGGAGAATTAAAGAAACAACTTGGCAATAGACGATTTAGTATATTAATATAAGGCCATATGTCATCTTTCCAAGCCCATTTCAGATTACAGACGATTGGAAATTGCCTCCATCAAGTTTATAAGTAGTGCATGAAAAAGAAAGAATTTTCAAGATGAGAAACAATTGTTTTAGGAGACTGTCTGGGGTCATAAAAGAGTTGGACTTGGGAATCAAACTAAAATAAATCCTGGTTCTGGCATAAATGCCAACCCACTCCCATGAACTGACTAGTTAATGCTTACCAAACACTTATAATGTGCCTGGGAAAGTAAGTGCTCTCCATAGGCATGATTTCATTTAATTCTCACAACCAACCTGTTATTATTGCCACTTTATTCCTGAAGTTATAAAGTCAAGAGGTTTCAGAACTTGCTCCAGTCACACAGTGGAAAAGAGGAAGAATATTTGTTCCAACCAGTCCTGTCCAACTCTGGAGTAACAACCAGAACCCACTCATTTGACTATTACATTATGTGGCCCCTAGGTGACCTCTGACTTCCAACCACTTTCTAGACCTCTCAAACACATGGTCATCCCAATTTTACAAAAAAACAAAAAGATAGTAAATATATGCAAAGATCAATAGCTAATGCATATAAAAGTGCCAGAGGAATGCATGGCACACAGTAAATCCTCAATAAATTTCAATATTTCTCTCTTTCTTCTTCCCTTAAAAATCCTAGGAGGAAAAAGAAATATCTGTCATCTAAATATTATCTTTGTAAGACTTGAAACAGTTTTGATCACATATAACATTATTTTTTTTTTTACTGGAGCCAATCAATCACATCTTGAGTTCCCATACCAGCTTTATAGGCAGCTCTGATGGGACCATGGGATCTGTTTCAGAAAACAGGGGCTTTGTCTTTTATTTTTTTTAGAGTTGATGTCAATACTGGTTAGTGCTTGAAAGTCTCTGTGGTGCCACATCCCTGCTAAGTGACACCAAAAATACTAGCGACAGGCTTGGCAAAGCAACTTCAATTTGGAGTGCCTCTGATGTTTATTCTTAGTTCTAGATTTGGGTAATCTGTGGCAAAGGATCCTGTTTCTTCATAACTCTTTTCCCTTCAATTTACTTCACTTTTGGAGAGAGATGTAATACAAATGAACCTCTGCCAGAGCTTTTTTTTTTTTTAAATTTTCAGCAGTAAAATGGAAGGAACACCAAGTATTTTTCAGCTTTGCTGTGAGAAGCTAATGAGATAAATGCTATCACAGGCTTAATTCATTGTAGGTGGTAAGTAGTTCTTAGTTTCTGCTTTCAAAGGTTTTGAATCATAAGGGGGCTGTGAGCCAGCTTTTTCTTTGCCTCTAGAAAAGTTTAGCAAATGATCATTTCAAATAAAATATTATGTAAAGTATTTTCTTGAGAATGCTTTTCCTTCTGTGTAAATGAAGAAGTCCAAAGACAGTTTTCTATTTGAATGTAAGTGCTTACAGATGAATTGATGGCAGGCTCATTTTCAGCAAGTTCATGAAAGATTCTTATAAGGGCCAGAATTCACAAATAGAATTCAATGGGAAGGAGAGGTTCAAGCAGTCAGAAGCATTAAGTTTAGAGAACACACAGTAGGGCTTTATTTGCTATCATTAAATAAATGGGCAGTTATTCTAAGGAGACACCCAAATTTGAAATGCAGTTCTGTACAGTAGGTACATGTAGAGAGAAATGAGACAACAAAGCAGGGTCCTAGGGAATGAGACAAGATAAAAAGATGCTCTAACTAATATGATCATATCCTAACATAATTTAACAGGAAAGTTCAAAGACCATGTACTCCTAAAATTCAGCTGTGACCTACTAGGAAATAGTAGGACATTTTAAGATGTTTTGGTAAACTCCAGCTATACTATTATAGTACTATATGACCTCTTAATCACTATGGAACTCAGTTTATTTTTCATTTTTTAAATCAGGATAATGCCTAATGTGACACTTTATTTGACACTTATTATGGTGACTTTTCATGAATTTTTCAGATACGATTTTAATGACTTCTCGATCACAAATTTCTGAGACAGTTGTTTCTATGTCAATATTTTATATGAGGAAACAAGCTCAGACACTTACATGTATTAGGCCATTCTTGTATGGTTATAAAGATACCTGAAAATGTGGAATTGGCTTTGCAACTGGGTAATGAGAAAAGGTTGGAAAAGTTTGGAGGGCTCAGAAGAAGACAGGATGGTGCAGGACGGTGAAGAAAGTTTAAAATTTCTTAGAGACTGCTTAAATGGTTTTGATCAAAATTCTGATTGTAATATGGACAGGAAGTCTAAGCTGTTGATGTCTCAGATTGAGGAAATTGAGGAGCTTATTAAGAACTGGAGCAAAGGTCATACATGTCATGCCTCAGCAAAGAATTTGGTTGCTTTCTGTTCATGCCCTAGGGATCTATGGAAGTATGAAATTAAGAGTTATGATTTAGGGTATGTAGCCAAATAAATTTTTAAGCAGCAAAGTGTTCATGATGTGGCATGGCTGCTTCTAACAACCTACAGTAGATTTGGGAGCAAAAAGAAAAAAATGACTTGAGGATGGAACTTATATTTAAAAGGAAAGCAGAGTGTGAAAGTTTGAAAAATTGTAGCCTGGCTACGTGGCAAAGAAAGAAAAATCTTTTCAGGAGAGGAATTGAAGTAAGTTATGAAACAATTTGCTGGAGATATTTGCATCACTGCACAGAAGCCAGGTGTTAACAGTCAACACAATGGGAAAAAAAAATATCTCAAAGACATTTCAGAGAATCAGAAAAGCATCCTTTTCTATCACAGGCCCTGAGGCCCAGGAGGGTGGAATGGTTTCCTGGCTGGGCCCAGGACCCTGCCTCAGGACACGGCTTCCTGCATCCCAGCTGCTCTTGCTCCAGTCCCAGCTCAAAGTGTCCCAGATACAGCTCCAGCTGCTGCTTCAGAAGGTGCAAGCCATAAGCCTTGGCAGTTTGTATGTGGTGTTATTCCTATAGGTACACAGAGAGCAACAGGTGTGGGGGCTTGGTAACTTCTGCATAGATTTCAGAGGATGTATGGAAAAGCCTGGGTATCCAGGCAGAAGACTGCCACAGGGGCAGAGCCCTCACAGAGAACCTCTACTAGATCAGTGCCAAGGGAAACTGTGGAGTTGGAGGTCTCACACAGAATCCCTACTGGGCTACTGCCTAGTGGAGCTATGGGAAGGGGGTCTCCATCCTCCAGACACCAGAGTGGTAGGTCCACTGGCAGCTTGCACTCTCGGCATGAAAAAGCCACAGACACTCAATCCCAGCATGTGAGAGCAGTTTTGGGAGCGTAATCCTGCAAAGTCACAGGGATAGAGCTACCTAAGCCCTTAAAAGAACTGGAAGTTCTTCTATACACCCCATTCAGCAGTATGCCCTGGATGAGGAACATGAAGTCAAAGGAGATTATTTTGGATCTTTAAAGTTTAATGACTGCCTGCTGAGTTTCAAATTTGCATGGAGTCTGTCATCCCTTTCTTTGGCTGTTTTCTCCCCTTATAATGGAAATATTTATTGAATGTTCACATCCCCATTGTATATTGGAAGTAAAAAACTGATTTTGTATTTTACAGGAACATAAGTGAAAGAGACTTGCTTTGTCTCAGACGAACTTCAGACTTTGAACTTTTGAGTTAAGGCTGGAATAAGTTAAGACTTTGAGGGAATAATGGGGAACGCATGACTATATTTTGCAATGTGAGAATAACATGAGATTTGAGAAGCCAGGGGCAGAATAATATAGTTTGAATATATGTCCCCACCAAATCTCATGTTGAACTGCGATCTCCAGTGTTGGAGTTGGGGCCTGGTGGGAGGTGTTTGGGTTATGGAGGTGAATCCCTCATGGTTTGGTGCTGTCCTCGTGATAGTGAGTGAGTTCTTGGGAAATCTTGTGCTTTAAAAGTGTGTGGCACCTCCTCCCCAACCCTCTGCCTTGCTCCCTCTCTCACTATGTGATGTACCTGTTCCTTCTTCACCTTCTACAATGAGTAAAAGTTCCCTGAGGCCTTCCCAAGAGCTAAGCAGATGCTGGCACCATGCTTCCTATACATCCTGCAAAAGCATGGGCCAATTAAACTTCTTTTATTTGTAGATTACTCTGCCTAAGGAATTTTATTATAGCAGTGCAAGAATGACCAAATCAATCAAGTAACAGGCAAAGCCCTGCAGTCAAGTTAGGCAGAGTATAGACTAACACCCTAGATTTGTGTGACTCTACAACTTGTCCTCTTCATTCAATGAGACATTAACCCACTCAGAAAGGTACATAAGATAGGGAGCATGGAAGAGAGTGGCAGCAGGTCTAAAACATAATTGATACTCAAAAAACATTTGCTGAATCTTAGGCATAAATGACAAAGAACTACCAATCTTGTATTACATATCATATATAATTGACTTTAAAGTGATATAAGAGGTGATTTGGTAAAAGCATACCATGTACTGTCAATGAAAAGTAGTCACCATGAAGGACTGCCCTTGTTCAAGGTATTTCTAAACTCTTCCTGGTGAATCAAAGTTATAGTCTAAAATGCAGATCGGTATTTATTTAAATTTTACAAGTATTATTTATAATATAATTATATTATTTATAGCATAACATAATTAAATCAAAATTTGTTATTGTCCACCATAAAAGCACTAGAAGAAAACATAGGCAAAACCATCCAGGACATAAGAATAGGCAAGGACTTCATGACTAAAACACCAAAGCAATGGCAATAAAAGCCAGGATAGACAAACGGGATCTAATTAAACTCCAGAGCCTCTGTACAGCAAAAGAAAACAACATTAGAGTGAATTGGCAACCAACAGAATGGGAAAAAATTTTTGCAATCTACCCATCTGACAAAGGGCTAATAACCAGAATCTACAAAGAACTAAAACAGACATAAAAGAAAAAAACAGCCTCATTCAAAGGTGGGCAAAGGATATGAACAGACACTTTTCAAAAGAGGACATATATGAGGCCAACAAACATATGAAAAAATGCTCATCATCACCGATCATTAGAGAAATGCAAATCAAAACCACACTGAGATATCATTTCACACCAGTTAGAATGGCGATCATTAAAAAATCTGGAGACAACAGATGCTGGAGAGGATGTGGAGAAATAGGAACACTCTTACACAGTTGGTGGGAGTGTAAACTAGTTCAACCATTGTGGAAGACAGTGGGGCGATTTCTCAAAGATCTAGAAATAGAAATTCCATTTGACCCCACAATCCCACTATTGGGTATACATGCAAAGAACTATAAATCATTCTACTAAAAAGGCACATGCACACGTATGTTCACTGCAGCCCTGTGTACAACAGCAAAGACCTGGAACCAACCCAAATGCCCATCAATGATAGACTGGACAAAGAAAATGTGATACATATACACCATGGAATACTACACAGCCATAAAAACCGATGAGTTTGTGTCCTTTGTAGGGACTTGGATGAATCTGGAAAACATCCTTCTCAGCAAACTGACCCAAGAACAGAAAGCCAAGCACTGTATGTTCTCACTCATAGGTGGTTGTTGAACAACAAGACCATGTGAACTCAGGGAGAGGAGCATCACATACAGGGGACTGTTGGGGGGGGGGGTAGGGGAGAGACAATGGGTGGTGGGGAGGGATAACATGGGGACAATCGCCAGATATAGTATGCACCTAAAGTAAAATAAATAAATTATTTAAAAATTTTTGTTATTGTCATTTAAATAATTTACTTCAATTGTTTCTTTTGGGAAGTGAGCTTGAAAGTTTAAAATGGCCATTTTGGCAATTAAGGTGGATAACTTAGGGGTAGGTGATGGAGTGAATGGAGAGAATGAGGGAAGGAGCTGCTCAAATAAAAATATCCACGTACCATAAAATTCTGCTCTGCTTTACTGTCACCATGTGTTATGTATTAGATTTCTTCTTAAAGCTTTGACATTGAAAAAAATTCTACTCTTAAGGACACATTTAAAGGCCATTTGCATAGGAAAAACAAACTCACACTTGGGCTTATGTAACAGAAAGGTCTGGAGGTGAGACCCAGCTTTACCTCCACACAGAGTTGTGTGAGCTTGCTTGCCCTCTGAGTCAATTGCTGTTAAGGGGGAATCCAGTTTTTTTCTTACTGAACTTTTCTTGTGAATGTTAAATGAGGCAATGGACATGAAAGCACCCCTAACACAGTGCCAACATGGTAACGATGCAAACAATATCTACACCCTGACTTTTTCTTAGGTTTCCTGATTCTTGCTTGTGAAACAATGGCTCAGAGATTCTAACAGATGTTATGACCTTTCTACCACTCTGCCGCTTTTTGTGATATGAATCACTCATCATTTTGGAACATAATTTAATTTTGAAAGTATGATAGTATGAGCACTTGAGACCCAGTTGAAGGCATTCAATCAGAAAAAGGTCATGTTAACACATAAATATTGAAAAGAATGATAATTAGGCAGGGAAAATAGCAAAACATATTAAAAAGGCAAGGAACAATTTTTAAATGTTAACATCCCAATTTAGTAGTGTTTACACTATATTTAATAATTGTGTTTCAAGTCAGAATTCTGGTCCAAAAAGGAGGAAAATGATCTACTCGACAGCAACTCCAGAAACACACACATGTGCACACACACAATCATAGATGCACAGGTACACAAATGAGTGATTCTGCTATTTTAAGGCGTGGTTATTTCTAATTATTTTCACACTCCTCAGAAGTATTTACACAATAAATATATAACAAGTTTAAAAAATCAGCACTGGGAAGAAAACAGAAGGCCATAATAGGCAGGATTTCATCTGTTGTTTGACAAATCTCAGAGGTTCAGCAATCTGATCTAGATGTGTACAGGAAGACCTTCATTCTGAAAAAGATATCTTTGCAAAATAAGTTTAAAGCATGGGCTTTGGGGTCAAATACAAGGCTCTGAATCTATCATTTGTTAGCCGTGTAGTGATGTAACCCCTCTGAACCTATGTTTCTCATTTGCAAAATGGGAATAAAATCAACATGAGTCGTAAAGAGTAGCTCAAATCAATAAAGCCATAAGCATAACACATGACACATAGTAATTAATTATAAATGTTATTTCTCTTCTCCTGTCTCCTCTTCTGAGGTGCCAGGAAATACTCATTTCATCAGGCATACTGACTAATCCTTTTAAGTGCCTGTGCTTAGTGAATAATATTCATGTTTGATGTTATATAATTTTTGTGTAATACATGTTTAAGTTCCAAAAAATTGGACTTCACCAAGATTCTGTGAGTAAATTAAATGATGATGCCAATACCAATGGGCAAATAAACCAGAGCACAGGATGCCAATTAGAGTTGATCTGTAACAAGACCCTCAGTCCTCCAGCTCTTGGAAGCACAGTGTTCTGCTTTTAGACACAACAACGTAACTAGGACTAAATTTGCCTTCCCACTGAAACTCAGAAACAAAAGCTATAAAACTTGACAGAAGCCATGAAGAAAATGTTTTTAGATACTGAAGAATAGGCAATGAAAGGCAGTATTCCTTGAGAGATGATCACCAAATCATTATGAGCTAAATATTTGCCCCAGCTTTCTGCTTAGGGTCATTTTCCAGACTGCAGTGCAACAAAGCAGACCCCAAAATAGAGCATCACTAAGGAGGCAAAAACCAGATTTGGGGCCACTGATGTGGATGATATTTGATGGACAGAGTGCTAGAGAAAAGGAAAGTGTTCAGAGGGTGACCATAAAAGTATGACTGAGGCTATTACCAAGTGTTAGGCTATTAACAATCAAGGCAAGTGTGCAGTAAGCCTGGAAGAGAGTAGCTGCCACAGGGCTCAGCATTACGAAGTACTAATGATTTCATAGGATAGTGGCTGTTAAAGCTTTGTCCTATCCAGAGTGTAAGGCTCTTGCTGAGGACTTTCAGCATCCAATTAAGACCCCAAATATGCAGAATCAAGAAAAAATATCAAGTAAAAGTGAACAAAAGTGATAGTAATAGATCAATTAACTAAGCCAAAATTTAATTCCTTGCAAACACTAAAATAACTGACAATCCCCAAGCAAGACTGTCAAGAAAAAAAATATTGTGAAGTAAGTCCGTGAATCAGTTTTATGCTCCCTAATTTCCAACTATACTATTCCCTCTCATTAACAGGGATGGACACCTAGAGGCAGTCCCTTCCTTTATATATTATGATTTTTCTTTTGCAATAGACTAATAGTTTCTAAATTAGAAAAAGTTCCAGTAAAGCCACATATCTCTATGGCATTGTACATTGTAAAGCATACCCTTCTACCTCATCTTTTCTCATACAACTCCAATGGAAAAGGCAAAGCAGGTTTCCATGAAACAAAGCTAGTAGAAGCTCAGAGCATGGCCAAGTTCACATAGCTGGTAAGTAACTGAGGCAAAGCAAAAGCCAACATATTAACTCCAGTCCTGTTTTCACATTGAAAAGAAAAAAATTCAGAAAGGTGTTTTGTTCTTAGGACTGTTTTCTACCATGTATCAAGAATCATGCTTGGCCAAGAATGATTCTGTTTCCTTGATGTTAATTTGTTTCATACTAAGGAAAGAAAACTTTCATTCTTATAAACAGTCAATATGCACCAACAAACAAGACCCTATGTCTCAACCAGATTGCAAGTTCTTTCCTTCTCATTGTCTTTTTAGCTTCAAAATAATTAGAACATAGTGGGAAGCTTTATGGATTGGCTTAACAACTAAAATGAAACATAAACATATATGAAACCCTAAAGAAAATTAAGATTCCATCTAAATTCATCTCTTTATTTCAGTGAGCTCATTATTCAACAAGAAATGAATGAAATTGTAACAAGGTAACATGAGTCACCAGCAAATAACATATCAATCATTTTTAATTAGCATACTTTTGTAATCTAAAATAGTTTTCTTTCCATTTTAAAGAAGTCCTTTCAGCTGCTTTTTAATTTTTGTTTTGAATTCAAATGATAAGAATCCTAATTACAGTTTTTTAGTTTAGCTTTTTCTTCCGCCTGTTTTAAGACTGAGGAAAATAAGGAAGAGAGAATCATATTCCTTTCTGCCTGAATATAGACCCACAGTAGAAAGGTTAGAGTTCTGTACTTTTCATTCCCGGAAGACTTTAGCTCATCTAGAAGATATCACACTCTCATCATTTTCACTTCCCCCCTTTCTTTAGCTTTATTTCAAAACACATGCTAGAGCCAGACTGCTTGGGTTCAAATCCTTACCAGTTGCAAGACCTTGGGTAAATAATTTAACAAATCAGAGCTTCAGTTTCTTCATTTGTAAAACAGGGTGGCTGTAGAGTGTATGGCTCTACAAGTGTTTGCCATTGGTATTATGATTATCCAATTTCTTCTTAGATGTCCCCTCCTCTCCATTCCTTGAAATCACCTTAATTCAGGGAAGCCACTGGCAAAATTGTTAAGACCTTGGGTTTTGGCATCAGGAAATTTAGGTTTGAATTGTGGCAGCACCACTCATCTGCTGTATGATTTTTAGCAATTTACTCCACCTTTCTGAACTTCAATTTTATTATCTTTAAATTGAGGATAATATTTGCTTCCATTTCTGGGGGATGTTCTTCCACTTTGCCCAAGCTATTCTTTCCCCGACTATACCCTCATTCTATGCACTCACTCAGCTGCCCTGATTCAAAAGCTAACTCCAGCCTGCAATTGTCTCAACTTCCCCCTTTTGCAAATAATCATAGCCCTATTTCAGTGTATTTTTTCTCTTTTTATCTTGGGCTACAGCTGTTTATAAAGAGAATATATCTTTCCTCTTAGTATACAAGCTGGTGAAAGAAAAAAATTAAGTCATACTCTCCTCACTCAAGTCTTGATTGTTAATCAAATTCATTTGCTCCAAAAGATATGGGCTCCAATGGGAAAGCTTATGAGTGCTGCCATAGAAATGAAGTGACCATAAGTTAATTTCCAAAATGAAGGATACAACATTGCACCTCATATCAGGGTTACATACATGATCTCCCTAACTTCTTGTGTGTTCTGAACTGTATCTGACGAAAAAAGCAGCCTTCTAATGTTGTTTCATGAAGTCACTGAATTGCAAAATCCTTTCCCATTGTTAGTACCTCTTTTGATTTTTTTCTCCGTATTTCTGCCTTGACCTTCAAATCCCTTGGGGAAACTTTGCTAATTCTTTCTTGGACCTTTTCATTT
The DNA here is from genome assembly GCF_048565385.1 of Saimiri boliviensis. Classification (NCBI taxonomy): domain Eukaryota; kingdom Metazoa; phylum Chordata; class Mammalia; order Primates; family Cebidae; genus Saimiri; species Saimiri boliviensis. The sequence goes on along the minus strand of NC_133454.1, from coordinate 21,203,433 downwards.
ATCCATCCTTCCATCCATTCAACCATCTATCCGTCTACCTATTCAACCATCCAATAGAAAATGAACAAGCTGGCTGGGTGTGGTGGCTCACGCTAATCTCGGCACATTGGGAGGCCAAAGCGGGTAGATCACTCGAGGTCAGGAATTCGAGACCAGCCTGACCACCATGGTGAAACCCCGTCTCTACTAAAAATGCAAAAATTAGCTGGGTGTCTTGGTGGGCACCTGTAATCCCAGCTACTTGGGAGGCTGAGACAGGAGATTGCTTGAACCCTGGAGGTGGAGGTTGCAGTGAGCTGAGATTATGGTGCTGTACACCAGCCTGGTTGACAGAGCAAGACTCTGTCTCAAAAAAAAAAAAAAAAAAGAAAGAAAGAAAGAAAGAAAGAAAGAAAGAAAGAAAAGAAAAGAAAATGGACAAGCTTAAATGTTTTTGAAAACAATAGTAAGATAAATATATATTTCTATCCTCATTCCTAAATAAGAGAACAGTGATCTAGAGCTATTCTTCCAAGCAGAGTTTGTGACCCAACATCAGCTGGAGCTGCTTAGCAATGTAGAATCTCAGGTTCAGCTCAGAGCTACTGAACCAGGATCTGTATATAATTCCCAGGGAGCATATGGCACATATTCACGTTACAGTCTCAGAAACACTTGCCTAGCAATTTAAGAAACTTACTCATGGTCACAGAGCTGATCAATATTCAAGCCAGATTTCATGGGCTCCTATCTTGATGCTCTTTTCACTTCTACCCATATTCTTCAGTTATATCTATGGCCTCCTTACCATGGCAGGATGGGGCAGGAGATTCTTGTTTCCAGCCCTGCATACTTCAGTAGAGAAAACAGACCCCTCTGAAAAGTACAGGACTGGACACAGGATCTCTATTTTGACTCAAAGAGTGTTGGCAAAAATATTTAGTATAGTCAGACTCTACCATATGAAGGATTATTATATTTCCAAGCCATGCATTGTCTCAGAAGATACTTTTCTGCTAAAAACAAAAGAACTATCCTTAAACAAAATAAAAATACAGTTTTCATTTTGGTGGAATTTAAATTATCCTAATGAGCAAGCATTTCTTTCTAGAAGAACAAATCTAGGATGCTTTGTGTGGCAGGAGAGCACAATGCTAGTACCTGGAGAGTGGCATGTAGCAATGAGATGGGTGTGACAGAGGGACTGGATGGCGCTGGTAGGAGAGAGAGGATGTTTCTGGCAAAAGAAGGTGAGCCTATCTCAGGAGTCTCAGAATGGCACGAATATTTTTTTTTTAATTCTATGGATTATATTCGTATGACCCCTTTAAATGTTTGAGAGATACTTCACTAACGACTAGAATTCTGTTCTAAACGAGTTGCTTCACAAACGTTGGCACTCCAGCAGTGGACTAGGTAGTATTCTTCAAAGGCACTTATTTGAATTGGAGCTAGTTCCAGAGGATGCCCATCTCCTCAGTAAACCATGTTACCTGGCACCCATGTTCCCATATAGTTCCCTACCTTTAAATCTAGGCTGGCCCCATGACTGGTCTTTGGTTAATAGACTCTTGGAGGAGTGTTTCTCTGTGATTTCTAAGGCTAGAGTGTAAGAAGGCTTAGCTTCATTCATGATTTATTGAAATACTTATTCTTATAAAGTTTTATATACCTCTATTCAGTCCTTATCAAATCTGTATGAATTAGCTAATTAAGTGTGAAATAGGCAATGTGCCAGAAATAATGTATACAATGAGAAACTAAATTAAGATTGCTGCCCTCGGAGAGCTCAGAGTGGATTCCCTCTACACCACCTTTCCTAGGCATCCTTTTTCTTTACTTCCCTGTTTTATTGTTTCTTCTAGGTTTAGGCAGGACCTTACCAACTCATATCTCAACTTATGCACACCCAGACAGTGCTCTCCCTAACTCTGGACTCTGCTTTCTAATCCAGCATGTTACCACTCACCACCAAATTCATCACCTTAAAATACCATTACATCTTGGTGTCTCTTTTATTACGATACCAAAGTGATGTATCAGATGAATCTATAGGCATCACAAGAAATAGGTGAAGTTGGTGACAACTGGAGAGTTAATTAATTAAGAACTGCTGAAATGGCTGGAGGTTGTCAATGAAGTTAGAATAGTAGGAAATGTTTGGCACAAGAATTGAATGACTGGAAAAGAATACAATGTCTAAACTTGATACAGTGGAGTAGAGACGTCCCTATGATGACCAGGTCCAGAGGGTATCCAAGTAGTATGCGGCTAAAGTTGAATGGGACCAAAGTCACTGAAACTTGGAAGTTTTAGGAGATAAGAGGATGGTGTATGAGTCATCCACAAAGACATGCCTTTAGTTAAAAACAAACAAATAAATGAAAAAACACCTTATATAACAAGTCTTGAGGTGTAGAGTCAGATTATGAGTTAAATAATCAAATACAAGGCATCTCTGACTAAAATAGGGAAATGACCAGGAAGGTAGTGCATGACCATGAATAACAGCCGAAACAGCAGAGAATAATTGTTTTTAAAGGATGGTGAAGTAATAATTTAGAAGGAGCTCTGTAGAATTAGAAGAATTTGAACCTCTTTACTCCCAGGCCTATGCTTAGTGGGATGTTCATTCATTCATTCCACATTCGTATACAAGCTCAGTATGTGCAAATATCTGAAGTGGGATGTGGGAGGAAAAATCTGCCTTCACTTAGTGTTGTCCCGGGAACTTCCTGAGGGGACACAACAGTCCCTCAGAATGAGATCCTATAGAGCAGTGCTTAGAGTATACAGACAGATATTTTTTTCCACAGAAAAAAAACAAACAATTTTTCACTGCCCTTTTGTTTATCATACTTAGGGAAATTCAATGTCACAATCACCGTTTACATGGGAAACAATAAAGAACCATTAAGGGAAGCAAAGTAATCATTCTTATTGCCAAGCCATTGATTCTAGGTATTTTTAGTAGGTAGTTATTAAGGTGGCCATCTTGTCATTTTGCTCTTTGTCTTACCTCCTGTCAATTTTGCTGACATTTCACTCTTCGATATTTTTTCTCCCAGAGGGCAAATAACAAAAATAAGAGAGGGAAAACAACAATACTACTATACTTTGTCTACTGTTTGCCATAATTCCTTCAGATGTGTTGTCTCATTTGTTTCTTATCTGTGATTTAATTTATTTCATTTGCCTGAAACTTCATAAGCATCAACATCACTGGGTGGATTGGCTGAAGTACAGACTCCTCTGCTTCAGTCCCAGAGATTTCACTCCAGTATGTCTGGAGTAGAGCCAAATTTTTGCATTTCTAACAAGTTATCCAGTGGTACTGCTGGGTAACTTGATACTTTGGTGTTTCAAAGTAGGGTAGGAACCTACTTTGAAAACTATTGGTATAGGGAATTCAGAGGATAAAGGTTTGATTTCTGCAAAAATCTAATTACGTAGCCTTATGTACTTATTATTATGTACTCAAACTCTTTGACTCAGTTTCTTTGTCAGTAAATGATAAATAAAAACAATACTTTCCTCTGGAGATGGTTGTAATAATTTAAGAAATGAATGCATGTGAAGTATCTTTATAAACCAAAAGGCTATAATATCATAGTTTAAATTTCCTTCATTTTCAAGTGGTAAATCTAAGACAGAAGAAAATTCAATTAATTTTTAAATGTGAATTATGTGTTAATCAAGAGGAGTGGAAAGTGAGCACTGAAATTGGATCCCATTTTTCTGACTATATAAATTTAATTATTTTCTCCCAACAATCTCTCAGTAATCATGGCCGGGTTTAAGTAGCTCATGTGAAGATCTGATTCTGTTATTACTCCACCATCTATTTACTTACTCCATATACTCCACCCATCGGTGAAAGACATTTATGTTCTTAATCTCTAGGCTATTTTCCTTGTGGAGTCTCAAGATTCTTAAAATCCCCTCCCCTGTTTGATTCAACTGCCTAATCTTAAGTATTGTTCACACATCTGAAAATAATCTGAAAATTTTAAATTATTAATTCCCTTCCTCACTTCCACTTCTAGACTTCCCCATCTCAGAAATACCAATTTCTTCTGAATTACTCAAGCCAAACAACTTCTTGTCATCTCTCACATTTATCCATCAATCAGAAACACATGCCACGAAGCATCATTCCTCCCCTGAAATATTGCAGGAGGCTCCAAATGGGGCCCATGCTTCTGTTTGTTGTCCACAGAGCAACCAGAGTTATGTTTTGTAAGTGTATGTTGGGTCACATTGCTCTCTTTAACATTCTTCAAAGGATTCCCACTGAAGTTAGAATACAATCCGAACTCTTGCCCACTGTCATAGGTCCCTGCCTGCTCACCAACACCTTGTTGTACCTCTCTTCTCCTTGATCACAACAATCCAGTCATATTGCCTTTATCTCTCTCTTATTCTCTTTTCTCTTAAAACATTATTGGCTGGGTGTGGTGGCTCCCACCTGTAATCCCAGCACCCCAGATGGACGGATCACCTGAGGTCAGGAGTTCGAGACTAGCCTGGCCAACATGGTGAAATCTCGTCTCTACTAAAAATACAAAAAAAAAAAAAAAAAAAAAAAAGCCAGTCATGTTCACACACGTGTGTAATGCCAGCTATTTGGGAGGCTGAGGCAGGAGAATTGCTGGAACCTGGGAGGTGAAGGTTGCAGTAAGTCGAAATTGTGCCACTGCATGCATCCCAGCCTGGGTGACAGAGCAGACACAGTCTCAAAAACAAAACAAAAACAAACAAACAAAAACAATTATTTTTACTGACTTTTTGAAAGCTGAATAATTTATAAATACCAAAGCAAAAATATGACAAGTGTGTAAGTCATAAAGTAATAAAATGAAAACCAATGAACCCATCACACTATTTAAACCTATTTAAGTAGTAGAACCTTTGCTCTCTATATATTTTCCTCCCATCCAAATTGCTGACCCCCATGTTACTACTTAGAGGTAAACATTTTCTACCTTCTAAAAATAATCCCATTGCTTAAAAAGTTTTCATTTCATATATACACATATATGTGTATATTACATATACACGTATATATGCCAACACCACTGGGTAACTTGATACGTTGGTGTTTCAAAGTAGCGTAGGAACCTACCCTATAATTTTATATATAATTAACTATATATATTTATAAATATACATACATATAAATGAAAAGCTGTAATGATATAATGAACAGATATATACATATATATCTGTTGTTTGCTCAATGATAAGCTTTATGAAAATGGCATAGTAAGTAATCTTCAATAATTTGCTTTTTATCCTCAACATGCTTCTATGGTATATGCATTTGGTAGCTGTAAATATCTTATTTTTACTGCTGAATATTATTCCATTGTGTGACTGCAGTACAGTTTACTATATAACTCATTCCCTAGTTGATAGACGTTTAGGTTGTTTCTATGTTGTTGTTACTGACCGGGTTTCTATAATCTTTTTTATTTGTATATGTCTCCTGGCGCATATGGGCAAGAATATATATCTAGAATTATAATTACTGAATTATGGAGAAAGCAGATGTTCTCTACACAATGATGCCAAGTTGCTTTTCAAATGTTTGAACCAATGTACACTTCCACAGCAGCATATGAGTCTCCTTTGAATCCCATCTACTCCAAACCTTGGTATATCAGATTTCCCAATTTTTGCCAATTTGCATTTTTGTAATTACTCATAAGAATGAGCATCTTTTTTTTTTGTGGTAAATAACATGTGACATAGGTTCTATTCTCTTACACATTTTTATAAATGTACTACAATATTGTTAAATATATATATGTATGTTGTTCAGCAGATTTATAGAATTTTTTTCATTTTACATGCCTGAAACTATATAGCCATGAACAGAAACACCTTATTTCACCCTCCCCCAAGGCCCTGGCAACCTTCATGCTAGTATCTACTTTTATGAGTTGGACTCTTTTAGATTCATCATACAAATTGAACCATACAGTATTTGCCCTTCTATGGCTGATTAATTTCACTTAGAGAATCTCTTCAAGGTGTATCCATGTTATCACATGGTGTGCAGCAGAATTTTTTGTTGTTATTCTTCTTTTCCTTTTGAGACAGAATCTCTGTTGCCCAGGCTGCAGTGCAGTGGCACTGAAACCTTTGCCTCCCAGGTTCAAGCAATTCTCCTGCCTCAGCTTCCCAAGTAGCTGGGATTACAGACACAGGCCACCATGCCCTGGTAATTTCTGTACTTTTAGTAGAGACAGGGTTTTGCCATGTTGGCCAGGCTGGTCTTGAACTCCTGACGTCAGGTGATCCGCCCACCTTTGCCTCCCAAAGTGCTGGGAAAACAGGCGTGAGCCACTGTGCCTGGCCAGAAATTTTTCTAAGAATAAACAATATTCAATTGTACGTATTTACACATTGTTTAAAACAACTCTTCTGTCGATTGACTTTTAGACTGTTTCCACATCTTTGCTATTATAAATAATGCTGTGATTAACATGGGATAGCTAATATCTTTTCAACATTCTGATTTCGATTCTCTGGATAATTACCAGAAGCAGAATTATTGGACCAAATGGTAGTTCTATTTTTAATATTTGGAAGAAACTTTAAATGGTTTTTCCACAGTGATTACACCATTTTGCATTCCCACCAACAGTGTAGGAGGGTTTCAATTTCACCACATCCTTGCCAATACTTGTCTTTCATTTTTAGACAGTAGACATCTTAACAAGTGTGCAGTGATATCTCATTGCCTCACTGTGGCTTTGATTAGCAATTCTTTGATAATCTGTGACATTGAGCATATTTTCATATACCTGAGAACAATCTGTATGACTTCTTTGAAGAATGTATCTTTAATTCTTTAGCTATTTTTAAAGCATGCTACTCATTTATTAACTGAATATTATGAATAACACATTTTTAAAATTAACTTTTATCAGATACATAGTTTGGAAACATTTACTCCTCACATTTTATAAGTTGTCTTCTTACCCTATTGACTGGATATCCAGTTTTCCCACCATTATTTGTTGAAGAGACAATTCTTTCCACAATGTGCTGTTTTGGCACCCTTGTTAAGGATCATTTTATTACAGATGCAAAGGTTTATGCATCTATGTGTCTGTCTTTATGCCAGTCTCATACTGTTTTGATTATTGCAGCTTTGTAATGTTTTAAAGTCAGAAAGTATAAGGCAACCAGCAGCTTTTTTTTTTTTTCTTTTCTTTTTTTTTTTTTAAGTGGTTTAGCTATTCAGGGTGCTTTGTGATTTCATATAAATTTTAAGAATTTTTTTCTATATCTGCAATAAATGTCATTAGGATTTTGATAGAGACTATATTCAATTTGTAGAGCACTTTGAATACATGGATATTTGAGTAACATTAAGTCTTCTAATATTAATATTGTTTACTATATTACTCTATAGTGTACTAAGTAATATTAAGTCTTCTAATCCATGAACATGAGATATTTTTTCCATTTATAGGCATCTTCTTCAATTCCTTTCATCAATGTTTTGGAGTTTTCAGTGTATGTCTTTTTTCTTCTAGTTGCATTTATTCCTAAGTATTTTGTTTTGTTTGTATTCTAGTGGAAATGGAATGATTTTCCTAATTTCTTTTCTGGATTATTTTTATGTATATAAATGAAACTAATTTTGGATTTTGTATACAGCAACTCTGTCAATTTTTAAAATTAGTTCTATGTAATTTTTGTGGAACCTTTAGGGCTTTCTATATATAAGATTACGTCATTTGCAAACAAAGATACTTTTACCTCCTCTCTGAATTAGGCTTTCATTGCTTTTTTCTTGCTCTGGGTAGGAATTTAGTATTATCTTTTATAGCAGTGGTGAAGGTGGCTATTTTTGCTGTGTTCCTGATCTTAGAGGAAATGTTTCCAGTTTTTTATTATTGAGTATAATGCTAGCTGTGGACTTCTCATATATGGGCTTTATTATGTTATTTTTTTCTCTTATTTTTACTATTATAGTTTATTATTCTTTTTGTTACTCAAAAAGACTAGATTGTTTATTTGTAACAATTTCTCCTTTTTTTTTTTTTTTTTTTGGAGACAGAGTCTTATTCTGTGGGTGCCGGCTGGAGTGCAGTGGTGTGATCTTAGCTCACTTCAACCTCTGCCTTCCAGGTTCAAGTGATTCTCCTGCCTCAGCCTCCAGAGTAGCTGGGATTATAGGCACCCACCACTATGCCCAGCTAATATTTTGTATTTGTAATAGAGATGGAGTTTCACCATATGTCCCTCTCAGTCTTGCTGTTGCAACATCCCATAAATGTTGATGTTGTATCTTCATTTCATTTGTCCAGAGATATTTTTTAATTCCTTTTCCTTTCTTCATTGATTCATCGGTTGTTCAACACTATGTTGTTTAATTTTCATATATTTCTAAATCTTCCAATTTTCCCTCTGTTACTAATTGATGGTTTAATTCACTGCAGTCAGAAAAGATACTTGGTAGGATGTTAATCTTCTGAAAGTCTTTGTTAAAACATTTTTTTGTGACCTAACATGATCTATTATGGAGAATGTTCTGTGCATGTTTAAGATGAATATGAATTCTATTGATGTTGAGTGAAATGGTCTGTATATGTCTGCTAGGTCCATTTGGTCTTTAGTATAGTTAAAGTCCTCTATTTCTTTATCGATCTGCTGTGTGAATGTTCTATCCATCGTTGAAAGTGAAATCTGCTACTGTGTTGCTATTTCGCTTATTGCTGTCAATGTTTGCTTTATATATTTGGGTGATCTGCTATTGAGCACATATATATATATATATCTATATCTATATCTATATATATATATAAAATTTATAATTTATGTATATTGTAATCTTCCTGGTGAATCGAGACTTCTGTCATTAGGTAATGTCTTTTTGTCTCTTGTGATCATTTTTGACCTAAATTGTATTTTGTTTTATATAAATGTAGCCACCCCATTCTCTTTTGCACAGTATTTTCAAGGATATATTTTTCCATTTTTCCACTTTTAGCCTATGTGTGTCCTTCAGAGTGACTCTCCTGTAGACAGCATAGAGTTGGGTATATACTTCTAAATTCGTGAAGCCACTCTATCTCTTTTGATTGGAAAGTTTAATATATTTACATTTAAAGTAATTACAAATACAGAATACAGAAGGGATTCTATTACCATTTTAAAAATTATTTTGTCTTATAGCTCTTCTGTCCTTTTATTCTATTGCTATATTCCTTTGTGTTTTGTTTTTATTTTTTTTGTTTTGTAGTACCATGTTTTGATTTTTTTTTCTCATTTCCTTTTGCACATCTTCTTTGTCTTATTTGGGTAGCTTTTGTGGTTGCTATGTGGCTTGCATAAAACATTTTATAGTTATAACAATCTATTTTAAGCTAATAACTTTACTTCAATCACATACAAAAACTCTACTTTTTAACCTCTTGAACCCTATACTTTATGCTATTGATACAATAAATTTACATATTTTCATATTGTACAATCACGAATGTATTTTATAATTATAAATATTTTTATATTTTGCCTTTTTTCTTCTATGCCAGTATTAAAATTGATTTATATACCACCATTACAGTATTATAATATTTCATAGTCTTCTATAAATTTACCTTTATTAGCAAGCTTTATACTTTCATATGCTTTTGTGTTGTTGTGTAGTGTGCTAGTGTGCTTCTGTTTTAATTAAATGGACATTTTTTAGTGATCCTTGTAAGGCAGGCACAGTGGTAATAAACCCCCCAACTTTTATCTGGAAAAGTCTTTATTTCATTTTCATTTTAAAAGACAATTTTGCCAGATATAATATTCTTGACTGGCATTATTTTACAGCACTTTGAATATATTTTCCCACTCCATTATGGTCTGAAATGTTTCTGCTAAGAAATCTGTAATTTGTCTTATGGGAGCTTCCCGTGCATGATAAATTGCTTTTCTCTTGTTGCATTCAAAATTCTCTCTCTGTTTTTAACAATCGACAATTTGATTATACTGTGTCTCTATATAGACTTCTTCAGATTCACCCTAGACAGAATCCTTTGAGCCCTTATATCTCAATGTTTATTTCTTTTTTCAGATTTGGGAAGTTTTGGCCATTATTTTTTCAACTAAGATGTATGCCACTTTCTCTCTGGCTTATTCTGATGCTGCCAAAACATGTGTATTGGTTTGCCTGACACTATCCCAGAAGTTTCATAGACTTTCTTCACTCTCTATTATTATTATTTCTCTCTTCCAGATAGTTTCAAATGACCTGCTTTTCAGTTAAAGGGTTCTTTTTTCTGCTTGCTCAAGTCTGTGGTGAAACCCCTCTAGAGAATATTTCATGTCAGTTGTATTCTTAAGCTCCCAAATTTCTATTTGGTTTATGTTTTCTGTTTCTTTGTTGACATTCTTATTTTGTTCATGCATCACTTTCCTGACCTCAATGAGCACACTTATGATGGTTATTTCTAATTCTTTGTCAACAAATCTATACACCTCAATTTCTTTAGGGCAGGTTTCTAGATCTTTATTCTGTTTCTTTCATTCAGCCATGTTTTTCTGTTTCTTAATGTGCCTTGTAACTTTAGTCTATGGACTGGGTTAGCACAAAGACAGACGTTCACTAGTCAAGTAGGCTAGAAATTCTTGGAGCCTCTCAAACCTCTTCTATAGTTGCAAGTCCTTTCTGGACATGTGTGCATAAATTCTCAATTAGAGAGAATTGCTTATTTCCTTTTAAAAGCACTTATAATTTTTTCCTCCTTCTGATGTCTGCTGTGGTACTACAGTTCTTTTGTTCTCAGAGGCTCATAGGCTTTTAACGTATACAGATCCAGACAGAAATCTGTTCCTTAAGTAATCCTTTGAAAAGCCAGAGTGTGGAACATGCATACCATTCTTATCTCCCACTGCCACCCCCACCAAGGGGGAAGCTTTAAACTGTGTTGGCCTTTGTCTACTGTACCATGAATCTTCTTTTACAGCAGTAGGCCACCCAGCTGTCTTTTATTCTCAATGGCCCCTAGGTATCCAAAGTATGCTAGGTGGTTCCCTCAGTGCACTGGGACAAGTAAGACATAAACTGACTTCTCAGGCAAACCCCCCAAAGCCTAAATGTTTCATGTACACTAGGTCAACACTTTCCCTCCTTGGAGTCAAGTTAGAGTTGGAGTTTTCTCCCACCTGTTCCATGCTGAGATGGGGAGAGGAGCTGTAGCGAGTGAGTGTGTGTCTGCCTTTGCTCTTAGCAACCCCCAACCTGCTGCCCCTTTTTGTCAGTGTTTAGACTGAGTCAGACAAAACCAATCCCTTGGTGCAGATCCTCCAAAAGTCTGCATGTTAAATGTATGTTTCAGTATTCTCTTTTACTCCCTGAGAAGAAGCTGGGAGCTGAGAGTTTTCTCTCAGTTGTGCCACAATGAACCAAGTAGAAGGACTATGACGAATGAATGCCACAAATTTTCCTACAAGCTTTTATGCATCTGGTTTCATGCTCACATGAGGTACAAGAATCTCTTGTTTTCTGGGTTTATCACAAAGGAAATTGGTTCATATGTTGTCACTGAGTCAGTGTCTCCATGGCGGAAGGAGGGTCTAGGGCTTCCTATTCCTCATCTCACTGACACCGAGGATTGAGCATCTTTTAGTATGTATATTCAGCCTTAATATTCCTACTTCTGCAAAATGTTTTCTTTTTCAAATTGACTTAGCATTTGGAACCTCCATTTCTCATTTATTAAGTGAAGGTAAACCTTTTATTTTTCTCACAATAATTTTTTATTGCCAAAATGTACTTTAAACCAGTAGTTTCTGAATATCAGTTATTGGACAAGTGTCTCATTAGCAGAACCAAAATTGAGTGAAAGTAGCAAAAGGGAAGGTGATAAAATTCAAATTAGCCAGCCCTTTCAACCCAAATGCCCATCCAACAGGTCTGGGGTGGAAGTGAAAACTAGTATGACAATGATATAATCTACATTTCAGAGCTCTTTATATGATTTTCTTATAGCCAGGAAAGTTTGAGTCTCACAGCTCTATATGGGTCTAAATTGTATTTAAGCTGAGGTAACTACCAGTGTTATTAAGAATAAAAGCTTAACTTAAGTGCTTGTGGAAATCAGTGCAGAGGGACTACTCAAGATTTGTTCTAAGGATCTTACGTATTTCTGGACAGGAGATATTAAAAATTCAAATAAACAAGATACTTTGTGAATTTGTAAGATCGATGAATACATATTAAAATGCGAACAGACACAATGGTCTGATATTAGCTCTCTAAGTGCTATCACTGGAATTTAGCAATTTGTTCACTCTTTTAATCAACTAATACCTCCTGAATGCCTAGAGGTATAAGGCATTCTTTTTGTTTCTTTTTCAGAAGCAAGTCTTGAAGGTGTGCATCTAGCCTTCGAATTAATGAAGGCATGCATCTAGGGAATTAAAGAAGATAATATGTGTGCCGAACAAAAAGTCACACAAGGTAGAAATAAGCATCATTACAAAGGTTGAGTCAAGAGCTGTGGGAGTCTAGAGAAAGGCAACTTTGCTTCTGGCTGGTAGATCTGGCAAAGTCACCTACAGGAGATGACATTGAAGACAAAGTTTCCTGTAGGATATGGGAGGATTTTGAATAATGAGGAATTTAGCCAGTGATGGAGGCTCAGACGACATTCCAGGTTAAGGAGTGAACATTAGCAAAGATGTATAGGTAGCAAGGAAACAAGAAGACAGATCTGTTCACAGGCACATCTGACTTGAGATAAGCAGAATAAATACCATTATGAGGTATTGCAAGGTGGGAAATACATGCTTTTTCAAATGTAGGATGGAAGAGAGTTTAATAAAGCCATGGGTTACAAAGATTTAGACAGGAGAAAGGACCAGCATTCAGGGGCTCATAACACCTAGGAGTCACCATCACCACCTATGGGCTTAAAATGACATGAGAGGGCAATTATTTTCCCAACCCAGAGAAAGAAAAAGAAATGAGAGAGCACTTCAAAGAGAGATGTAGGAAATCTGAGGTGCCCTGTAGTAACTTAGATGGGTAAATAAATACTCAAGTCTCATTCTCTTCCATTACTCAATCTCCTGGAAGTGCTTTATTTTGGCTGAAGCCAGCGGACATATGCAAACGGATGCAGACCCCTCTCAGGGACACATGGTCACATGCTAACTGAAATGACCAAACTGAACAGGCCCCTAATTCTTATCATCTTATTATAAGACTATGCCTCTTTCCTCCAAAAAAACTCACAGAAATCCCTTCACTATATCATGCATTTTTGTGTTTTCCTATTACTTTTCAATTCTAATTATTGTTATTACAAATAATAATCATGTTTTAGATTAATTTGTGCATTATTGGATACTTTGTGTATACTGTGGCTACTCTTCAGTTGTTTGAAATCTCATAGCGTTTCCTAATGATAAGAAAGGGGAGGTAATTACAGCATACCACTCAGCATCATAAACACGAAGCATTTTAAATTATGGGATCATTATATGCACATGACAATGAACAGCACGCCCTCTGTAAAGAGGAGGAAAACCACAAAACATCTTTTGGGAATGAATCAGAAAAGAGAATCATCAAATTAACTAGGATACAAAAGATTTCTGATGGCATAGAAGGACACACTCTCCACTTTTGACATTTATGGAACTGCTTTTTTTTTTTTTTTTTTTTTTGGACAAGTCATTTACTTCGCACAAGACTTTTGGTGGCTGTGGTTTTTGTGATCTCAGCACCTTTTCTACCTCATTTCGATGACAAATTTTACTAACCAAATCACAGAGCTAGGACCATGACCCAGGCTGAGCCAATCATACCATACGCCATTCCATAGCCATAATGACCTCTGTACCTGGGTATTTTCCATGTAAGAGCAGGCAAGGAATGCATACTTATTACCCTCCTTTGGCTATCATAAACGTTACTACAGAGGTCCTGAGTTGGTTGCCTTCCTGAATCTCATCTTCAGATTCTATTAACCACCTAAGTCTTCTTCCTGTAAATTGTTTTTACTTAACCTGTTTTGCGTTGAGTTTCTGTTACTTTCAACTGAAGGACTCACCTAATACCAAGCAAATACTGTCAGGCCCATGCCAGTTTTCAACTTCTGTACAGTTTTATTTATTTCTTTTTCCTGCTGAAAATGCTCTTCTTTCTACTTAAAATGCTCCTCAGAAACTTCACGGCTACCTCTCTCATTTATTTCAGGTTTGAACTCAAATATTGACTTCTCATTGAGGTCTCCCCTGGGATTTCCTTTAAACCACCTCAGAGCCCTTTACCACCTTCCCTTCTCAATATCTAATATCTCATGTATTTCACTGAATGGCCCTATGCATCATCTTCCTTCTCGACTAATATGTAGGTAGAAGTTTTTTACTTCTTTGTCCATTGCATATTTGGAATGTCTAAAAAATGCATAGACATAGATAGAATAGATTAAGCAGTGTTTGCTAAATGAGTGAACAAATGAATATTAAACACATTCTTGTGCAAACACTGTACTCAGAGCTTAACATGTGGAATTTCATATAGCTCATAGGTGTTTTTTTTTTTGGCATTTCTTGGTAAAGATAACATCATGGAAGTGATACATCTTATTGATGTGTTCTTTTATGAAGACTGTCACATCCATGAGGGGTGGGGTTAGGCCTGCCTTTTTCTACATGGATCTCCATTGCCTAGTGAAGTAGCTGGCACTCGGAACCTATATCTTGGATATGGAAACAGAAAATGGACTGTATATCTTAAACATAGCCATGCTCCCCTTATAGTCATGGCTTTGTTATAACCTAATCAATATGACCAGTAATATATCTGCCCAAGTCTCCCTACTGGAGTTGGCTACTGGACAGCTTTGAGCAAAGCAGGCCACTTTTTCTTAGCCATTGCATTGGACTGAATCCACTTTCTGCTTGTCTTGTTCTTATTTCTTTTCTCCCCTATTCTTAAATTATATTATTGTGTCCTTGTAAGCCACCTTGAATCCTTTCTGGAACAAGGCGGAGAATAAATTAATTAATTTGCAGATTCATTTAATTCTCATGGCAACTCAGTGAGGTAGGTATTAGTTCCCTCATTACATGGGAGAGGAAACTGAGCCTTACAGATATTAAGCAATTTGTCCAAGGTCACATAACTGATAAGTGTCAGAGTCAAGATTTAGATCCAAGACAATCTGTCTCCATAGCCAGTGCTCCCGCACTCTCCTTAAGATCTGAAATGTCTCAGGGATGCTGTGAGCTGAAGACTAGTGGAAATGATACTGGACAAAATGACAGAAGTCTGGGGCCAACTCCAGGCTTTTCTGTTTTGGGGCTACTAGGACCTTGAGGTGATATGTACCTTCTGAATCTCAGTTTCCCCACTATTCAGTGGGAGTGGTAATACATCTCTCTTCTGTACTCTGAGTTCCATCAAGACACCTCCACTGAGGAACGGGCCTGGTCTGAGACACAGTGGTCAAAGGTCCAGAATAAGGATCCAATTCAACACTGGCAAGCCATGTCCAAAGGACACTACTTTCATATCCACTCTCATCTAATATTCATAACAAATGAAGTTGGGTGTGCTCATGGTCCTTGTTTGACATCATTCTAGCTTACTTTCTGTACCAAAAGCATACAAAGACCAGTATCTCACAAAGTTGGAGACTTTGGGTATAACGAAGAGAAAAGGGGCTCTGATCTTGGACACACTTTGGATAAAATCCTAACCTGTCTGCTGTGCCCTGTAATTTTGAACCACTAAACCTCTCTGAATTTTTTACCTCTTCTATAAATCAAGCAATACAGGAAAACCAGTCACAATATTGACCATCACATTTTGAATGCATTTGAAAGCGATGCCTGTAAGAATGGCCCAGCTTTTTTGGCCATGTGTTTTTTTCTTCCCAAATTGCTTTTGCAAATGTTATCTTATTCTTAGGATCCCTTCAAAGTGGGCCATGTTCTTACAGAAGCAAAGATTCTTCAGGATGCCCAGTTTCAAAATGGTGTTCCAAATATTCTCCCCTAAGACATGTATCTCTGTGAGACAGCTTATATGGAACTAGGGCCAAGGCTGAACATCTTCTATTTCATTTATTCATTCATGCAATCATTCCGCAAACATTTTTCTGCTCTGTGCCATTCACCATGCCTTACATAAATGTTTTGCTCTAGATCAGTCACATTCTTACGGGGAACGAAGTCAGATAAGAAATGCTGTGACATGTGGCATCACGAAGGGATAGAGATCTTACAAGAGCACAGAGAATACCTAGCTGCAGAAACATCACCTGAGGTATCCTTGACTTCACAGTGCCTTCATGCATTCTGACTTTAAGACTGTGGTGTCGTGTTGGGGGAAGGTCTCCTGATCTCAAGCATGAGGTTAGATGCTGGGCTCCTGTCTTCTGGAAGGTTCTGCTCATGGACTTTCCCAATGCCTTGTAAAAACCCTCTGAACCAGGCCATGTAATCCATCAGGGCTTGGTTTCTTGTCATTTTTAATGGTCCTAATTGTCTTGTTATCTACTTCTTTGCAATAGCAATGCCTCTTAATATTTCATTTTCCCTCCAAAGGGAGAGAAAACCCTTTTCTTTTTATAGCATCATTAAGCTCTGCCTCATTTGCATTAAAGAAAAAGGAAATACAGAAATTGTCACATTCCATGGAGGCCCCCAGTATACCTACTCTATACTGCGCACTGGCCCAGTACCAGGTTACTACAGTCTAGTTCAGCAGATCATTTTTGACATGAGAAACCTAAGATCTACAGAAGAGAGTCAATCAGTTGGAGTCTCCTGACTTCTGCCTCCCACTCTATTAGAGCACTTTCTTGAAAACCTCAGGGCTCAGCTCAACTACTCTCTCCAGTCATTGTGTCTGCCGTGACCAGTGGTCCCCATCTTACCGAATTCACTCTTTCCTTGGTAATTCTTGCTAAGCATATAGCCAATGCTAGGCATTATGATAACTGCTTTATGTCATTTCCCTCTAGATCACAAAGGTACCTTTGGGACTTATTGGAATAATGCAATTGTAAGGGACGAATTTAAAGGGACCACATTGAAAAGCCAAGTGGTATCTTCTTGGATGAATGAATAAATTTGGTCATTCACGAGAAGGCAGCACATCATTTGCATAACAGAGATACCCTGGAGCCTACAATATTTCCTCACTCCCTTCTGAGTCTTAGATTACCAGACCAAATGCCACTGGGCAACTCCATGTCTCATTTTTCTACCAAAAAAGAGCGCGATCTGCACGTGCGATCAAATCGGAAGACAAATGTGTAGATACTTGCCTTATCCTAATATTAAACTTGATTTGAAGTGTGGGTGATACAACTTTTACTCCTTTCTATTCTAACTGGTAGGTGTACCTACTTAAAAAAGGTATATGGCATACTTGGGCTTAGACAGAAGCTGACAAGTACAGTGGGGATTCAACGCCAGGCATTTAGCTTACTTTCTATCACTATATCATGCAGAAAAAGAAAGAAGAGGACCTAGCAGGATGTAGTGTGCTTCTTCTGATAATTTATTTATTATTTCTGATGTTATCCCCCTGAACTTCAGATTCCTCATCTATTAAAGAAAAAAAGAAGGATAATATCTTCTTTGCTTACTTTACACTAAAAATAAAATCAGAGACTAAATTTAAAAAAACTTGTATATTTTAAAAAACAACTTTCCTCTCCTAATTCTAAGTTAACATTCACTTATTTTTTCATTAGAAAGGAAAGGCAGGATCTAATATTTTAAATCAAACATTGAGCCTTAAAATGCTGACAGCTGGCACTTTGGGAACAGATTAGAGCCCAGAAGCAAAGATAAATGGAAAGCATTTACAAGCTATATGATCTGGAAAATGGGAAGAGAGTCAATTTTTGAAAAGAGGGGAAGAAACAACAGACTGAATAATTAAAAGAGAAATGATACATTAATAGTCTTAGCACAGCCCAGAGAACAGACACACAGCAGATTCTTCAGAGGTCTGGCTTTAACTCAGACAGATGTGAAGGGGAAAGGTCAGACTGTTAAGAAAGGCAGCGGAGCTACTGAAGAGGAAGAACACAAAACAAAATCACATTGTTTTGCATTGCAAATTCATAGTCACAGGGTTCCAGATGCAGGATCCAACTGTGGCAGAATGGACCTGCTGGGAAGGAAAAAGGCTAAAAAGAGTGAGAATGAAAGCAGGAGGTATAACGATTAAAAGCATAGATTCTGTCATGGGACTGCCTAGGTTTGAATCTCAGCTTTACTAACTGCGTGACCTTCAGTAGGTGAAAAAATTTCTCTGGCCTTTGTTTCTTCATTTCTAAATTGGGAATACTGATAGCACCTTTCTTATTGAGTTGTTATAGAAAATAACTGAGTAAATATTTAAATACAGACTGAATAATTAGAAAACAAAAATAATACATTAACCATCTCGTCATACTGCAGAGCAGAAGGAGACACTGGTCAATTTATGATGTTACTTTTTCAACACAGCCTCAGTAGAGAGATGAGAAAGGAAGAGTTAGACTGTTAAGAAAGACAGCAGGGCCACTGAATAGTAAAATCACAAACAGAAACCAAATTATGTTATTTTGCACTGCAAACTTAGTTATACGATTACAGGTAAATTGCTTAGAACAGTGCTTGATATTTCTTCCAAACACATGTGTTAATTCTTATTGTCTATATATGAAAGAAACTTAAAGGTATCACGAACCCTGTCAAACATGAGATGGTGAGAAAAAAAAAATCCTCAGATTAGTAATCTCTGATATATGGCAGCATCACTGATGAAGCCACACAGAGCTCCTGGCTATCAATAGGTGATCAAGGAAGAAATTCCCAAGACAGGAAAGAGGAAAAAAAAAAAAACACAAAGGCAGATAATATGAGAGAAAAAAGGAAAAGGCCTGATAAACGTTAAGTAAAAATGCACACCTGGCAGATTCTTTTTTTCCTAAGCCCAGCCAGAAATCACTTTCTAAGGAAGTATTACGTTAAAAATGAAAAGAAAAGGAAGAAAGGAGGGAAGGAGGGAAGGGAAGAAGGAGGAAAAGAAGGAAGACAGGAAGGAAGGAAGGAGAAAGAAAAGGAGGAAAAGAAAGGAACAAAAGTAAGAAAGTAAGCAAGGAAAAGGAGAGAGAGAGACAGGAAAGACGGAAGGAAGAAAAAAGAGAAAGAAGAGAGGAAAATGGTAACGAAGCTGTAACACGAGACTGCCTGGGTTTATATCCTTGGCTATGTCATTCACAGGCTGTGAGGCCTTAGACGAGTTACTTAACTTTTGTGAGTCTACTCTTCCCTAAAAATGAGACGATAACAAATAGTTAGCTTCTAGGGTTTTGTGAGCAGTCAATGAAATTACTTAAGGCCATTTAGAACACTGCTACGTACTTATTGACACACAATAACTGTCCAGTAGGTATCATTCCTGACCCCTGAAATATGCTAAGTGTCATTCCTGGTACTGTACAGGTAAAATGTTAAAAGCCTCAGAACAACCAACTGAGGAGAGTAGACCTCAAGGGTATTAGTGATTTCCTCAGCAGCTGTCAGCGGTGAGTAGCAAAGCTAGGATTCTAATCCAGCCCTTTCTGGATCCCATGTCTCATGATCCTCTGCCTCCCAAATGAGTCACCAAGTGTAAATCACATCCATTCCACTGCATAGGACATCACTTAACACCCCAAAATAGAACTTCTGTATACATTAAAGAAATGCAGCATTTTACATAAACCCAAGTTTTTATTTTAAAGCCAAATCTGAACAGCTAATAAAAATTACAGCAACTCTGATTTATTATATATGAAGGGCTTTTCATACATCACATCATCATCATTATTGTCATCATTATTACTTACTGACTGCCTGTTATGCATCTGGTGCTGTGTTTCATATTTTACATCTGTGCTTTGCAAACTTTAAACTGAATAAGAGTCACCTGGAGATCTTGTTAAACTGCTGATTCTGATTCAGTCGTTCTGGGGATAGCCTGAGAGTCTGCATTTTTAACCAGGCGATACTAATCCTGCTGTTTCTGTAAAGCTTAGAGTGGCAAAATTTCACAGCCTATTCTTCCTCTACATAATGCTGACATACAGCAACTATTATGCCCATTTTAATGAAGAAGAAACTGAGGCTTAGAGAGGTTATGAACCCTGTCTCTGGATATAGGAAGTAGGAGAAGGAGCCAGAATTCAAGCTGCCATCCTTCTGGATCCAATGTCCCTCAATATCTCCCTCAAATATATTATAGACCATATTTAATCTAATTCACATTCTGGCATTTTATAATATTCACCTTTATTTCAGAAACATCAGCTAAGTATTCATATATAGTTTTAAAGACCTAATTGGATATCAAAATATAACAAATAGATATCCTTGCCCTTTATAATAGCAGACTAGTAGGAAGGCAGGTAAATAAACAAGCACTAAAACATAATATGAAGATTATCAGTACTAGCAAGGGTACAAGAAATCAATGAAGCTATAACACGAGACTGCCTGGGTTTATATCCTTGGCTATGTCATTCACAGGCTGTGAGGCCTTAGACGAGTTACTTAACTTTTCTGAGTCTACTCTTCCCTAAAAATGAGATGATAACTATCCTAAAAATGAGATGATAACAAATAGTTATCATCTCATTTTTAGGGACTTTTATACAATCTTCTGAGAATTTCAGGTGGTACAACTTTTCTGGTGGGCAATGTGGTATTATGTCAAAATGCAAAATATATGTATTGACTGACATGGCGATTTTGTTTCTATATATTTGTCACAGAAAAAAATAATAGGGGAAGATGTGATATAGACGAAAGACAAATAGATAGACAAATAGATAGATGTTCATTTGATGTTCATTGTAGTATTAAGAACAGTGGAGAACTGAAACAATTGAAAAATTCAATTCAATATCCACTGGAAAAAAATTGACGAAATTATCTATGCACCCAGACTGTAGACTACTGTAGATCTATTCAGAAGGATAAACTATATCTATATAAATTGACATGGGTAATTATTCACAGCATATTTTATGTGTGAAAAAAATGTGGCTAAACAGTATGTTCGGTAAGACTTCTCATGTAATGAATGTTTATATAACTGAAAAAAACTGCATATGTAAAGTATGTTAATATCCATGGGGTTTGTCATAGGAGAGGGGATAAATAAAAGGCCTTTCACTTTCTCCTTTATCTGGTTCTAGTCAATATTTTTACCAGGTGGATATGCTGTTTTTGTAATTGGCAATAACTGTAAGGATATTGCCACTGTAGAAATAAACACCCACTGTCAAAAACAAAGTGTGGGGAGAGTGTTACTGCCAGTGAGAAACAGGAGCTTCTCTCTCCGCCTGACCAGTTTTGGAAAACTCCACAGAGAGGTGACATGCCAAGTGAAGGTGGATGGCTGAGTAGGATTTCCTTACGATGGGAGGAGAGGAAAAAGCACTGGAGCTTGGAGAGACAAGTTAGGCAAGTCACTGTGACTTGATGACAACAGAATGAATAAATCTGTCTGCTTTCTCTGAGGTCGCAAGCAATGTGAGAACGCAATGCATATATGTATAAGACAATTCAAGATTCAGAGCAAGACAACGTAGGAATTTAGAGAAAGGATGCAGATTTGGACAAGAACTTTTTAGGACAGAAGGATTTAGTTCTTTCTACAGGGCTTCTCAACTTTATCCCAGCCTCTGAACACCTGAATGACAGGACAAATTTCATTATGATGATGGCACAGAAGGCTAGCAATTCTCAAGCAAATTGGAGGATAGGGGTATCAGTTTCCCTTTGATAATTCCCAGCACAGAAAGTCACTCTGAGAGGGAATTGTTGAAAGACAATGAGTAAAAGGTTGACTGGAAATGCTATGTAAACTACTTAGTTTGTAGAAGCTTAGAGCATCTTTGCTACCTAAAATGTAGTATCAGCTCCTTCTCCAAGAGTAGATCTCTCTCTCTGAGAGCAAGGTTGCTACAACTCATCCATGTGACATTCTCTTTTGGATTCCCCATTGGTTTACCAATTTTCTGGTCATATGCAAATAGTATTATAACAAGACAGAACTTTAAAAATTAGAGCATTAAAAATCATCCATCTTGAGACCTGGCAAGATGGCAGAATAGGAACAGCTCCAGTCTGCAGCTCCCGACAAGATCAATGCAGGAGGTGGGTGATTTCTGCATTTCTAACGAAGGTAACCAGTTATCTCATTGGGACTGGTTAGACAGTGGATGTAGCCCATAGAGGGTGAGCCAAAGCAGGGTGGGGCATCACCTCACCCAGGAAGTGCAAGGGGTCAGGGAACTCCCTCCTCTAATCAAGGGAAGCTGTGTGAAATTGTGCTGTGAGGAACGGTGCACCCTGGCCCAGATGCTACACTTTTCCCAAGGTCTTTGCAATCCACAGACCAGGAGATTTCATAGGGTGCCCATGCCACCAGAGCCCTTGGTTTCAAGAACAAAAAACTGGGCAGTCATTTGGACAGACACTGAGCTAGCTGCAGAAGTTTTTTTTGTTGTTGTTTGTTTGTTTGTTTTTTCATACCCCAGTAGCACCCGGAACACCAGCGAGACAGAACCATTCACTCCCCTGGAAAGGGGGCTGAAGGCAGCAGATTCCACCCCCACAGAGACCAGGAAGCTAAGATCCACTGACTAGAAATTCTCGCTGTGAGCACAGTAGTCTGAAGTCAACCTGAGATGCTCGAGCTTGGTGTGGGGAGGAGAGTCCACCATTACTGAGGCTTCAGTAGGCGGTTTTCCCTTCACAGTGTAAACAAAGCTGCAGGGAATTTTCAACTTGGTGGAGCTCTCCATAGTTTAGCAAAGCTGCTGTCTCTCTAGACTCCTCCTCTCTGGGCAGAACATCTTTAAAACAAAAGGCAGCAGCTCCAGTTGGGTGCTTATAGATAAAAGTCCCAACTCCCTGGAACAGAGCACCTGGGGGAAGAGGTGGCTGTGGGTGCAGCTTCAACAGACTTAAATGTCCCTGCCTGCCAGCTCTGTGCAGCAGATCTCCCAGCATAGTGCTCAAGCTCTGCTAAGGGTCAGACTGCCACCTCAAGTGGGTCATGGGTCCCTCGCCCCTGTGTCTCCTGACTGGGAGATAGCTCCCAGCAAGGGCTGACAGACACCTCATACGGGAGAGCTCCAGCTAGTATCTTGTGGGTGCCCCTCTGGGATGAAGTTCCCAGAGGAAAAAACAGTCATCAATCTTTGCTGTTCTACAGCCTCTGCTAGGGATACTCAAGCAAACAGGCTCTGGAGTGGACCTCCAGCAAAATCCAGCAGACCTGCAGAAAAAGGGCCTGTTAGAAGGTGAACTAACAAACAGAAAGCAATAGAATCAACATCAACAAAAAGGATGTCCACTCAAAAACTCCGTCAGAAGGTTATCAAAATCAAAGACCAAAGGTAGATAAATCCACAAAGATGGGAAGAAACCAGTGCAAAAAGGCTGAAAGTTCCAAAAACCAGAACACCTTTTCTCCTCCAAAGGATTACAACTCCTTGCCAGCAAGGGGACAAAACAGGACTGACAATGAGCTTGATGAAATGACAGAAGTGGGCTTCAGAAAGTGGGTAATAACAAACACCTCTAAGCTAAAGGAGCATGCTCTTAGCACGGAAGCTAAGAACTTTGAAAAAAAAAAAAAAAAAAAAAAGCTAGAGGAATTGCTAACTAGAAAAACCAGTTTAGAGAAGAACATAAATGACCTGATGGAGCTGAAAAACACAACACCAGAACCTCGTGAAGCACACACAAGTTTCAATAGCCAAATCCATGAAGTGGAAAAAACATTATTAAGTATTGAAGATATACTTAATAAAATAAAGTGTGAAGACAAGATTAGAGAAAAAAGAATGAAAAGAAACGAACAAAGCCTCCAAGAAATGTGGGACCATGTGAAAAGATCAAAGCTACGTTTGACTGGTGTACCTAAAAGTGAGAGGAGAATGGAACCAAGTTGGAAAACACTCTTCAGGTTATTATCCAGGAGAACTTCCCCAACCTAACAAGACAGACCAACATTCAAATTCAGGAAATACAGAGAACACCACAAAGATCCTCCTCAAGAAGAGCAACCCCAAGACACATACTTATCAGATTCGCTAAGGTTGAAATGAAGGAAAAAATATTAAGGGCAGCCAGAGACAAACGTTGTGTTAACCACAAAGTGAAGCCTATCCAACTAATAGCAGATCTCTCTGCAGAAACACTATAAGCCAGAAGAGAGTAGGGGGCCAGTATTTAACATTCTTAAAGAATTTTCAACCCAGAATTTCATGATCAGACAAACTAATCTTCACAAGTGAAGGAGAAATAAACTTTTTTCCAGACAAGCAAATGCTGAGGAATGTCATTACCACCACACCACACTAAATATGGAAAGGAAAAACAGATACCAGCCACTGAAAAGACACACTAAATTGTAAAGACCATCAACAGTATGAAGAAATTGTATCAACTAATGGACAAAAAACAATCAGCTAGCATTATAATGACAGAATCAAATTCACACATAACAATATTAACCTTAAATGTAAGCGAGATAAATGCCCCAGTTAAAAGACACAGACTGGCAAACTGAAGAGTCAAGACCCATCAATGTGCTGTATTTAGGAGACTCCTCTTACATGCAGAGGCATACATAGGCTCAAAATAAAGGGATGGAGGCATACTTATCAAGAAAATGGAAAGCCAAAAAAAAAAAAAAAAAAAAAGCAGGGATTGCAATCCTAGTTTCTGATAAAACAGACTTTAAACCAACAAAGATGAAAGAAGACAAAGAAGGGCATTGCATTATATAATGGTAAAGGGATCAATGCAACAAGAAGGGCTAACTATTCTAAATATATATGCACCCAATACAGGAGCACCCAGATTCATAAAGCAAGTTCTCAGAGACCTAAAGAGACTTAGACTCCCATATAATAATAGTGGGAGAATTTAACACTCCACTGTCATTATTAAACAGATTGAGACAGAAAATTAACAAGGATATTCAGGACTTGAACTTAGCTCTAGATCAAGTGGACCTAATAGACATCTACATAAGTCTCCACCCCAAATCAACAAACTATACATTCTTCTCAGCACCACATCACACTTGTTCTAAAAGTGACCACATAACTGGAAGGAAAAACACTCCTCAACAAATGCAAAAGAACAGAAATAATAACAAACAGTCTCTCAGACCACAGTGCAAACAAATTAGGACTCAGGATTAAGAAACTCACTCAAAACTACAAAACTACATGAAACTGAACAACCTGCTCCTGAATGACTAGTAGGTAAATAACAAAATTAAGGTATAAATAAGTAAGTTCTTTGAAACCACTGAGGACAAAGACACAACATACCAGAATCTCTGGGACACAACTAAAAAAGTGTTTAGAGGAAAATTTATAGCACTAAATGCCCACATCAGAAAGCTGGAAAGATCTTAAATCAACACCCTAACATCACAATTAAAAGAACTAGAGAAGCAAGATCAAACAAAAACAAAGGGTAGCAGAAGACAAGAAATAACTAAGATCAGAACAGAAGAGAAGGAGATAGAGGCACGAAAAACCCTTCAAAAACATCAATAAATCCAGGAGCTGTTTTTTTGAAAAGACCAACAAAATAGATAGACCACTAACTAGAATAACAAAAAGAAAAGAGAGAAGAATCAAATAGACACAATAAAAAATAATAAAGGGATTATCATCACAGATCCCACAGAAATACAAACTATCATCAGAGGATACTATAAACACCTCTACACAAATAAACTAGAAAATCTAGAAGAAATGTATAAATTCCTGGAACATACACCCTCCTAAGTCTAAATCAGGAATAAGACAAATCCCTGTATAGACAAATAACAGTTTCTGCTATCTGGTATTAAAAGCCTACCAACTAAAAAAACTCCAGGATCAGATGGATTCACAGCCATATTCTGCAAGAGGTACAAAGATGAACTGGTACCATTCCTTATGAAATTATTCCAAACAGTAGAAAAAGAGGGACTCCTCACTAATTCATTTTATGAGGCCAGCATCATCCTGATACCAAAACCTGGCAGAGACACAACAAAAAAGAAAATTTCATGCCAATATCTCTTATGAACATTGATGTGAAAATCCTCAATAAAATACTGGCAAACCAAATCCAGCAGCACATCAAAAAGCTTATCCACCACGATTAAGTTGGTTTCATCCATGGGATACAAGGCTGCCTCAACACATGCAAATCAATAAATATAATCCATCGCATAAACAGAACCAATGACAAAAAACACAAGATTATCTCAATAAATGCAGAAAAGATCTTTGATAAAATTTAACACCCCTTCATGCTAAAAACTCTCAATAAACTAGGTATTGATGGAATGTATTTCAAAATAATTAGAGCTATTTATGGCAAATCTATAGCCAACATCATACTGAATGGGCAAAAAGTGTATGCATTCCCTTTGAAAACTGGCAGAAGACAAGGATGCCCCTCTCTTACCATTCCTATTCAACATAGTATTGGAAGTTCTGGCCAGGGCAATCAGGCAAGAGAAAGAAATAAAGGATATTCAAATAGGAAGAGAGGAAGTCAAATTGTCTCTGTTAACAGATGATATGACTGTATTTTTAGAAAACCGCATCATCTCACCCCAAAACTCCTTCAGCTGATAAGCAACTTCGGCAAAGTCTCAGGATACAAAATCAAGCTACCATTGACTTTGTTCATAGAACTGGGAAAAAAAAAAACAAAACAAAACACCTTAAACTTCATATGGAACTAAAAGAGAGTCCACATAGCCAAGACAATCCTAAGCAAAAAGAACAAAGCTGGAGGCATCATGCTACCTGACTTCAAACTATACTACAATGCTACAGTAATCAAAACAGCATGGTACTGGTACCAAAAGATATGTACCAATGCAACAGAACAGAGGCCGCAGAAATAACACCACACTTCTACAACCATCTGATCTTTGACAAACCTGACAAAAACAAGCAATGGGGAAAGGATTCCCTATTTAACAAATGGTGTTTGAAAAACTGGATAGCCATGTGCAGAAAACTGAAAGTGGACCCCTCCCTTACACCTTATAAAAAAATTAACACAAGATAGATTAAAGACTTAAACATAAGACCTAAAACCATAAAAACCCTAGAAGAAAATCTACGGAACACCATTCAAGACATAGGCATGGGCAAAGGCTTTATGACTATAACACCAAAAGCAATGGCAACAAAAGCCAAAATAGACAAATGGAATATAATTAAACTAAAGAGCTTCTGCACTGCAAAAGAAACTATCATCAGAGTGAACAGGCAACCTACAGAATGGGAGAAAATTTTTGTAATCTATCCATCAGATAAAGGGCTAATATCCAGAATGTACAAAGAATGAAAACAAATTAACAAGAAAAAAACAATCCCATCAAAAAGTGGGTGAAGGATATGAAGAGTCACTTCTCAAAAGAAGTCATTTATGCCATCAACAAACATATGAAAGAAAGTTCATCATTACTGGTTGTTAGAGAAATGCAAATCAAAACCACAATGAGAAACCATCTCACACCAGTTAGAATGGCAATCATTAAAAGGTCAGGAAACAACAAATGCTGGAGAGGATGTGGAGAGTATAAATGCTTTTACACTGTTGATGGGAGTGTAAATTAGTTCAACTATTGTGGAAGACAGTTTAGCGATTCCTAGAACCAGAAATACCATTTGACCCCGCAATTCCATTATGGGATATATACCCAAATGATTAAAAATCATTCTACTATAAAGACACATGCATATGTATGTTTATTGTGGCACTGTTCACAATAGCAAAGACTTGGAACCAACCCAAATGCCCGTCAATGATAGACTGGATGAAGAAAATGTGGCAAATATATACCATGGAATACTATGCAGCCATAAAAAAGAATGAGTTCATGTCCTTTGCAGGGACATGGATGAAGCTGGAAACCATCATTCTCAGCACACTGACACAAGAACAGAAAACCAAACACCATATGTTCTCACTCATAAGTGGGTGTTGAACAGTGAGAACACATGGACACAGGCAGGGAACATTACACACTGGGACCTTTTGAAGGGGTTGGTGACTAGGGGAGGGATAGCATTAGAAGAAATACCTAACATAGATGACGGGTTGATGGCTGCAGCAAACCACCATGGCACATGTATATCTATGTAACAAACCTGCATGTTATATACATGTACCCCAGAACTTAAAGTATAATTTTTAAAAAAAAAAAATCAAATATGCAGCAATAGAGGTTACAAGGGATGGGGTAGGAGCAGGAAATGAGAAGATGTGGGTAAGGGACACAAAATAGCAGATATGTAGGATGAACAAGTCTAGAGATCTAAACATGAGGACTGTGGTTAATATTAGTGCATTATTGTGGGGATTTGTACTAACTGAGTAGATTGTAGCTGCTCTTGCCAAGAAAACAAACAACTAAAAACAAAATTAGTGCCAATATGAGATGATGGATATGTGAATTTGCTTCACTATAGTAACTATTTTACTGTTTACACGATCTCATAACATCATGTTGTATACCTTAGATATACACAATTTATTTTTAAACAAATCCAGAAACAATTACCTATCGTTCACTAATTTCATATATTTTATATTGATTGCTGAGTCTTTGCTCATAATAAGTATATATCAGTTAAATCGTAATCGTAATACGGA
The DNA here is from genome assembly GCF_048565385.1 of Saimiri boliviensis. Taxonomy (NCBI): domain Eukaryota; kingdom Metazoa; phylum Chordata; class Mammalia; order Primates; family Cebidae; genus Saimiri; species Saimiri boliviensis. The sequence goes on along the minus strand of NC_133454.1, from coordinate 21,174,741 downwards.
TATACCCTCTTCATTGATTTTTATTACTTATTATAGATACACATTTTCTAATGTAAATACCTAGTCCATAATAGACATTTTTAATTACTGTATTATATTCCATTGAGTTGATGTGACCTATTTATTTGCCCAGTTATCCAACATTTAAGCTGTAATGAGTGATATAGTTTATACCTTCTTTTTATATTAAAATATTTCTTCACAATAAGACATAAAGTCAAAATTATAAATCATTTCTTACCTCTAAAAAAGCCCAAATTTCTATGACCACTCGCCAAATACGTATATACACTTTTATCACAATGCCACTAGTACTTTATATTATTATTTTTAAAGAAGACATTTTCTAATTTTAAAGGTAAAAAATTGAGACTTGCTATTGTGTGATTTTTTTTAAAGCTGTTCAATGGCAAGTGCTAATAATTCTTTGATTCTGTGTGAAGGTAGTGTTTATAAGAACTTACTTGCTTACAAGGACCTGTCTGCTTGTACGCCCAGGCAAGTTGTTTAATCCATTGGTCCTTCTGTTTCCTAGCCATGGAATGGGAATAATATTTATGTAGCTGGATTGTTGTGAGGATTAAATGAGTTAATTAACAGAAAGCACCTAAAATGGGGTCTGAAACACAAACATCACTCAATTTATGATAGATGTTATTTTTATCGTTGTTGTTTCTATCAGCAGCACAAGTAATGACATGAATTTGACAGAAACAAAGGATTAAAATTTCTGTTTCCTATTGTGAGAATTGACAGGTCAAATCATTTGTGATACAAATATTTTCTCTAAGTGATTTACGTATCTTCTGCCTTGATTATTAAGACTACATAGCCACAATTAATGTATAATTTTGAGGAGGTTCTTTATCTCCTTTGTCTCCATTTGTTCATCCGCTAAATGTGAGAATGGACATACCCTGCAATATGTTTGTGAGGATTTGAAATAACATGCATAATTACATGGAGATAATTTAATCTTCTTAAATGCTAATATAAGAATTATCTTAGGATGACTTTCTTTTTTCAGAAATTGCCATATTAGCCATCTTGAGGTGGGCTTCAAGGCTTTCAAGGAAAAAGGGAAACTACTGTGCATGAGAAAGAGAAGCAATTTGTTACTGAGAAGAAGAGCGGAGAGGAGAGTGATCGAACTGGGGAGGCCAAAAGATAGCCAGGGCTTTGCAGGGAGATCCTGTATCACCTGGTGACACTCCAAAATTGTCCATGTAGTGTGAATTTACTTAACGGAGATGGACTCAGCCATCAATACATTTTTGTTTTTTGATTTTAGTTTGATGTGGGACAGTACAAAGAGAGCCCCTCAGCGACCCAGAGCTTCATAAAGGGGTATGTAGAGACAGATGACCAAAGGTTAATAGGATTTTTCCTGTTAAGGCTTTGGTTATCCCAATGTCATAGATTAGGGAGAGCTCAAGACACAGGGAGGCCCCAGTTAACATCAGGAGTATGTCTATGTAAAACCCAGGACAGTATCTGGTGTATGAGAATTAGTTGCTTGATAAATTGCAGCATAATATTTAACATAAACATTCTTTCTTACATTTGACAGACAACTATGCATTTTCACATACATTATTTAACCTCATTTAATCTTCACAATAATTTTGGCATATTTGAGGCAAATATTTTCCTCAATCTGTTGTTTTCCCTTTTATTTTACTTATGGTATTTTTCATTGTGCCCACATTTGAAAATTGTATGTAATTGAATCTGTCAATCTTTTTCTTAGTGATTTCTTCTGTTGCTTCAAACCTTAGAAAGCCATCATTTCTTCAATAAATCAGTAAGCACTCAATTGTATTTTCCCCTAGTCATCTGGTAATTTTATTTTTAAAATTTTTTGAAAAGTTTAACTCTACACAGTATCTTCATATAAATTACCTTTAGTGAACTAAAAAATTTTACAGTAGCTAGTTGTTAGAGGATTTACATGTCATAGATATGTGTGTCCACATGTATGTGTGTAACCACAATTACCTTGTGAGATATGTGTTACTGAGCCCATTTTACAGAAAATAATTCCAACACTTGCTGAGTCCTTACCTCCTGTAAGGCTCTCTTTTAAGCACTTTACAGTTTGTCTTTACAACAGCTCTATCACAGAGGTAGGGTTATTATTTTCATTTCACATGTGAAGAAACTAAGGCATGGAGCAGCTAAATCATTTGGTCAAGGTCACAGTCCTGGGAGAGGACAGTGCCAAGATTTATATCCTGTCAGTCTGACTCTGGAGCTACGTGCTTAGCTACTTCCACACACAGAAACACTGTAGCTCCCAGGGCCTGAGCTAGTCACATTAGGTGGGTCTGACAATAAAGTCCAGGGTTTTTTTTCCTTTTTTTTTTTTTTAACAACTCTACCCTCTGCATCAGTCCCCCACTCCCTCCAGATTGGATAGTGGAGACGGCAATATCATTAACACACAGATATCCTGCTAATTGCACTTAACATTTTGAGATATGGCTATAAACCAATCTATAAGGCAAGAGAGAACAAAATACTCAGAAAAGCAGAAGCTACAGTGAGTGCCAATGTGCTTCTCAATGCTGTTTCCACTCAGGGGTTTATGTGGCTGGTAAAAATTAAATGGCTATGTGATAAATTGACCATGAGATAAAGCAATTTTCAAGGGAACAGTGAAGGGAGGAACAAGAATGATTACGAAAATGGGACTAACTGCGTGAGAAAAGATTAAAGGAGTTAACTGTGTATAGCTGAGCTTGGTAAAGGCAGAAGGAAAAGTGAAACATCAACATCTATTCAAGCCCAAGAAGGCCGAAGGTTAATTCCAAAGGGTAGGACAAGAATTGTTTCATCTGGTCTAGTCATTACTCAAATTTAAAAAATAATAATAATAGAAAAAGAGAAGCAAAATCAGTGACCAGATACTTTATCAAGTATTCACTTAACAACCTGGTAATATCATCAACAGCAAGAGCAGCTACAGGTGGGGTGGGAGACATGGGAGCTGTTGGGTCCTAGGTGGTCATTTTGTTTCCCAAAGCAGCTTCCAGAAAGTCCCTGCTCTCTTAACATAAGGGACTGAATGATTTCTCCTTCCACTCTCACACCACACACCTCCTTACTCTCCATGCTCTGCCCACCTTGCTCTTCGCTCAGCTTCTTGACCAAGCCCAGCCTATGTCTCCTTGAGGACGTTCTTGCCAGTTACCTCCTCTTCCTAGAAAAAGTAGTTGGTGTAGTCATTGCCATCCCTAGTATCATACCAGGTCATCTTCTAACATCTTTCCCTCATGTATTTCCCGTAACTCTATATGATAGACTTTCTTATTGCTCCCTTTTTATAGATGTAGAAACAAACTAAAGAGCAGAGAGTTCAATAAGGTGCCCCCTCCTAGCCAGCTGGATTTATGTTTTTTTTCCATTTTCTTTTTATCTTTTCAACTTTTATTCATCCCTCAGTCTCACCTTAAGGTGACTTCTTTAACGAAGACTTACCTGACCACCACATCTCAACTATTTCATAGTCTCAAAGTAGCCTTTGCAAAATTTTTACTGCCTAACATTTCCATTTGCTTAGCAACTTTCTTTCCTGAAGGTTCTAAGCTCCATGGGAGGAGGGGCAGTGGTCTGTTTGAAGTGTCTCGCATATAGTAGATACTGAACAAACATTTGTTGAATAATTGAATGTGTATGAATTAATACTAATAGTAACTGGAATAATAAAGGGGATGCCCTGTTTTCTTCTGTGGCCAATCTGCATCTGGATTTCTTTAGAACAGATCTGTCTGTATTTTATACAGTAAAAATCTACCACTCTGCCAAATATACCAATAGAAATGTGTTCAGAGGAGAGTAATGAGCATGTAATGATGGCTCTGAGGGTTTCAGCTCAGAGCTATGTCTTTTAAGGAATAGTTGATGAATGAGAACTGTTTACTCTGGGGAAAATGGGCTATGGAAATATGTATAATTATTTTAAATATCTGAAGAACTCTATGTGCTGAATAAATAAAATGACCAACTGCCCTGGTTCATTTAGCCTGCTTACCAATACCTAATACCTTCCCACCACCTTCTAAAAAAATGAATAGAAAAAACAATTTCATAAACCAACAATTACTTTTTAGACCAAGTATATGGAATAATCCAAAGGAAAAAGGTTTCTGACAACTGGGAACATAAATTTTACCTTGACTTTGAGGGACACCAACCTGAGTGCAACACAGACGGACATCTCACAAAAATGAGGAGTATTTTTGAATGGTCAAGATTCAGCTGAATTGTACCTCATCAAAACATAAATTGAAAACAGTTGCCCAGAGTTTTGGGGTAGATGTCTTCTACATACTGATCATATTTGATTACCTGGGCTTTCAATTATTTGTGGAGCCCGAAGAGCAGCCCCAGGGTATTTACGATTCAGCAATTAGTTCAGTAGGTAAGTGCCATACCTAGAGGGCCATCAGTTTTGAGCAGCTACCCAATTTAACCTGAATTCTACACAAAAGTTACATTTATATAAGGAGTAGTAATTCCTTAGCCTTGTGCTCAAGCCTTCATATTCTGACTTTTAATGTTCACACTACACAACAAACCCTTTTGTTAGATTAGTAGGCTATTCCTCAGGTATCACGTAGGTTCTCACTTCTATTCTTACCATTCCTTTGCCTGATTGCTTATCTAAATCCTCATGAGACTTAGATCTTACTTAAGCCATCTTCAGATCTCTCTAGCCCAAATATCTAAGTCTTTTATGATATACCTTAGCTCTAAATTGTAATAAACTCATCTTAGCACTAAATTAGATAATATCATACAAAGTGATTTACCAATGTACGATCTGTTTTACCTTTCTGAAAATGCTAGTTTCTAATTGAAGGCTATGTGTATCTTTTGTTTTCAAAACCCAGTAGGGTACTGTGCAAAAAAAAAAAAAAAATTGTTGAATGAATCTATAATGAATTTGAATAGACAAATAAAAGTTATTTTTATGCATTTTAAATATTTTATCAAATTGTATTTATTAATATTCCAATTCACTTCAAAAGGATTTGCAGTAGAGCACCAAAAAGGCAAACATACGTTACAGTTTCTGGAAATAAAAAGATCAAGGTGTGAAAAGAAGAAACATCAGGATATGTTAGCCATAAGAGTTAACACTGGATGAACAATAAACTTGGTTCTGAGTCTCTTGATAACCAAGGAGATACATGGTATGTTTCGTTATCTGTTTTGATCTGCTAAAATGTAGTAGACTGATTCTTTATCATTTTTTAAATATAAATTCCAATGCAAACTTATCTCTGGAGATGATACATGGGGTCACTACCTAAAACAATAAATAATGTTTTCAATACTTTTTACAACAAATACATAAGCGAAATTCATATGGGTTTTTCTTTCTGATGTTTGGTAAACACCAGAGGTATAATTGAGACTACTTAGAGATATAAACACATAACACAATATTTAGGTAAAATCCTAGATAAAATGCACACACACACACACACACACACACACACACACACACACATATACAGAGAGAGAGAGTATTTTTGTTCTCAATTGGGCTTTTGAGAGAAACAATTTAGGGAGTTTTTTAATATCTTCATTCTTTGTCACTGGTTTTTCACTTTATGACTAACTTATAAAGCTTAGCTGTTGGGATCATTATCAGCCACTTCTCTGTTCTTAATAACTTTATACTCATAAGATTTACATTTATTGGTAATAATTAGACAAATTAACATTTATTCTTAGAGTCTACAGGATATCTTACTATCCATTATTGAGCGTGATCCTCACAAGAACATTAGATAAGTGCTATTACTATCTCCATTTCTTATATAAGAAAATGTACTGGATGTGAAATGAACAGATACCTGAGTTCAGTCTGCATGCATAATGTATACATTAACAAGATGGAGGGTGGGGAGGGTGGGGAGGGTGGTGACGGTGCTTCCATTTTTTTCCCAAGATAATCCATTTTGAAATAGCAGTGCCATCTAGTGGTTCTTTTAGACACCAAAGGAATGAGGATGTTTCAAGATGGCCCCTGGATAATACAATCAACATTTTATGCCATCCTACCATGCATTATCTGAGCTAAGAGCATTCATTGCTAGTTGACAGACTTTTGACCTTTCAGATGGAAACTGCACATCTACCCAAAGTCATTCAAAGCTATTGATCCTAAATAAATAATCTGACCTTAACCCATGGTTCTCCGCCAGTTATTTAATGCTTAAGAAAGCCATCAATGTAATCTGAGGGGTCAAATGTGATTAGGAAGGACCCCTAGATGTGATATTATCAGAAAGTGGCTACTTGTTTGGGCATGTGTCAGAGTAAAACAAGACATGCTTTTCCGTATGTTTCCTAAGAAAGGGGACACTGAAGTACTGTTCCACCAACAAGATGAAGACTGTGGATAACAACAATAATCACAAATAACTAATGTGGTGCTTCACATTTTAAAGGATGCAAGACTATTTCATGGCTCTCCTATTTGCATTTACAGGCAATATATTTTTTTCTCGGTTTGTCCATGTCATTAGTTCGATTTAGAATACTCTTTCCTATTCATGTGTACACTAAAGCCAACTCAAGTGCCACTTTCTCCTTCAAGGGTTTATTTACCGCCCCCTTCAGCTTATCACCAGGAAGTGCTAGTTTCATTTTTATCTAGGACCTCCTGCACCTTGTTACTGTCTTAGAACACTTACCGTTTTGGTCTTGTTGGTATAACTTTTGCATATGTTCTATATCCTCTATTTCATTGAAAAGACTGGGTATCTTAAGTCATGGTTACTCTCTAAAAGATATTCTCTAACTGGCCTAAGGCCTATTATCATGATGTCCAGAGACTCCGATGTAGCTGATCCTTGTTCTAGTTCTGCAGCTCAAAGGTTAGGAATGCATTTAGACGAGTGTTGCCAGGCTGGGAAGGCTGAGGGTAACAAATAAGAACTATTTTCAATGCTGAGGGTTGTAGTTCTGTGCTCTACTCTGTAGTCATGTTATATATTGCACAACTTAAAATTTGATAAATAGACCTGGCTGGTAGGAAGCGACCCCAGCACAGACTAGACCGCTGCTCTAGTCTTATATACATAAGGCTGAACTTGCACTATGAGTGGGGCAGAAGTGAATTTTCTATAGCTTTAATCTGATCTTCACTCACACAAATAGTATCATTTGCAACTGGCATCCCCGAAGTGAGGATTTGTAAGTTCCAAAACTCATACCTCTGTCTGTCTTGAATGATGCTGCCGATTCTTCTTCTACCATCTTTACTACACTTCCTTCTTTATACTACAGATAACTGGAGCTTAACTGATCAACCCAAATGATGTCTAGAGTTTCCATCACATTAATCTTTTAGTAGTGGCTGTACCCTAGGTTAGGGTGTGAATTGAACATATGCTTATTTAATAAATGCAAGTATAAATAAATGAATAAACATATAAATTGCCAAATAAATGGAGGAAGAAACGTATGCAAGCAGGGTATGAGATGATACTGTATTTTTATTTTCCTTGACTCATTTATTCAATAGACATTTGTGAGGTATTTCTGAAGTCCCAAATTCTATAAAGTGTTGGGAGAATGTTTGGACACATGGGTCAGGTGTAACAAAGTGGTGTAAGTCAGAAAGCTGATTAAGGTGGTATGTTTTTCCTTCAACTTCACAGGACACAGCTCGGCCACCTACCTGTGGTGGTGATAGGTGATATAACATCCACTGATATCTGTACCAAGTATCTGGAAAGTGGACAGGGACACAGACAATTGTAACATTTAAAACACAGAAAAACAGAGAGAGAAAACAGCAAATAGCCAGGGTCCCACCTTCAATTTAAACACTGCTGACATTTTAGTCTATAACATTTCAAGCATATTAATAGACCAGAAGCACACACATGCTAATGTTAATGGAACTCTTAATATGTGCTGGGTGCCCGGCACAGTTTGTCTTTGCAAATGTCATATTTAGCCATTGTCACAGATATTGTGCTTCCTATATCAGGGTTCCCCTTTAGGACTGAAGGACATACTCCCCAACTGCTAGGAAGGTTAGGAACGTCATCTTGCAGAGAGCGCTCAGTCGTCAGCTTTCATCAATAATTGGCTCAGCTATAAAGAACTGCCTCTCAAATTCTTGCCTCCTTCCAGGACCAGCCTGTATCTAACTCACATGAGAGAAGAAAGGGCTGCCCTCCCACCCACAACTTGGGACCCCACTGAAGGGCAATCCCGGTTTCAGAGCTTCTCGTTGGAGTGGCTATGTTGTAACTGTTTTGCAACTTCTGTCAATGCAGCGCTTTCTTTCCTCCACAGGCATGGCCCTAAAGACCTTTTTCAATAAAGCTTCCAAACACGAACCTTTCACAGCTATTTGAGAACTACATATTATTAGGCCATATTTTAAATTCCTATTTTATAGATGATGAAACTGAAGCAGAAAGATGAAAGCATGTGGCTCTAGGTCCTTCTGAAAGGAAAAGGCTGAGCCAGATCTATAGATCATTTGACAATTGAGATCCAGTGAAGAATAAGCTGATTAAATGGGGTTATCAACGAAAGAACTTACTTTAGCATGTATTTTCCCAATCCAAAAAAAGAACAAGCAGCACTGGGTTCCTTCAGGTATGAACTTTCTCCCAGTTTTTCTACTTTATCTCATCCCACAACTCCCAACAAACAGGGCATTTGTTTTGTAGCTTTGGTGTTTCTCACTCAGTGAAGAAAACTATACGAGGCAGGCTTAAGCGTGAAGATTGTGGAGCTTGGTGCTTGGAATTGAGACGTGCAAGAGGTCCCAACCTGGGATAGCCAAGTGAGATGCCTGGAGGATGAGGAGGAGACTTTGGGCCCTCAGTGTCAGAGATTTGTCTCCTGTTTCCATGGAGCTACTGGGAGCTGTGGCCAGGCCCCTGAAAGAGCGATGCGGCAGTGCAACAGGAAGTTCACACGGAGAGTCATGGGTTTTGAAGCTGCAGCAAAATATCCTCATGCTTGGTGAAGGAAGCTACTGACATTAGAATGAAAAATACTGCTTGGAAGGTGAGCATCTCTACCATGGTTCAAGAAGCCAAAGCCTCCCCCAGATTATGGCAACACATAAGCCTGGGGTTCCTATAGGATCCCATGGATAACATCCACTAATATCTGAGAATGAATTTAGCATCAGCCATGTAGGTGGATGTTGGAGCAGAGTTCATTTTATTTAGAGACATACAGAAGTGGAACATGCCCTTCTGTTAAATGTGGTAGAACAAAATATAAAAATTTCTTCCAAAATGAATATAGATGGATAGATACAGCTAAAATAAATGATGTCCTTTTAAATTGATCGAATTTTCATAACATTTTCAATAGTTGCATAGACATCCATTATGTGGGTTTTAATACTCTAACAATTAATATAATTAATTAATGTAATATTTACTCCTAACCATTTAGAGTGATATAAACTTTTCTTTTCATAAACAACATTGTAACAAACGTCCTCACATTATTTTTTGTGTACATCTAATGTTATTTCTTTAGGATCAACTCTTAAAAATGGAGTCACTGAGTCTTATAAATGTATACATTGTTGTGTCTTTGATACATTCCCTATTTGCCCCATTGAAAATTCAGTCTAATTTAAGCACCCACCAGCCCCTGTTCCCACGCCCTCATCAATATTAGGTGTTATTTTTCTTTAGACATTGCCAATTTTATGTGCAAGATGTGGTCTTTAATTATTTTTAGGACCCAACATTCACTGCTTTCTTGGAACATTTTTATATTTCTAAGGTGACCAGTGTAGACTCTCAAGGTCGAAGTATTTAAAAGGGTCACATTTGCAAAGATCTAGCGTTCTTTATATATGCTTTATTCCACCTGCCAACTACGAAAGTCTTATCTAGGGTTTCTCAGGTGGAACAGACAACTTGGATGGAGATGATAAATACAACTGCATTAGATAATAGAACTCAGTCTCTCTCTCTTCCTAAATCAAACTGCCTTTCCATGCATGATGTCCTTAAAATACAAAGGCAACAAAAACAATATCACAAACATTGATATTGGAGTGTGGACAGTTCAAAACAGTCCAGAAAAGCAGATATCAAACTTTCTTAAGCAACTAGGGAGACTCTAGCCTTTATAATAACTGGTATGTTTCTCCTTGAGGTCAACATCTATTTCTCCAATAATTGTGCAAACACATGGAAGTATCAGATACATTAAATACATAAATAAACTTTTATGTATTATTAAATACATAAATAAGTGAATGAATAAGCATTCATTCATTTATGAATTTATTCAAGACGTTTACACCAAACACTTACTTTGTGCCAGACTTTATATTAAGTGCTTTATTTTCATGGTTATCGCTTTCAAATCTTACAAAAACAATAAAAAAATTAGGCCAGTGAAATTGATATTACCATCTATGTTAGTTTACTAGGGCTGCTGTAGAAAAGCACCACAAACTGAGTGGCTTAACCAACAGAACTCTATTGGCTCATAGTTCTGAAGGTTGAAAGTCCAGGATTAAGGTGTCTACAGGGTCGCTTCCTTCCGAGGGTTGAACACCTCTGCTCCTTGCCTCTCCCTTAGCTTCTGGTGGTTTGCTGGCAATCTTTGGTGTTCTTTAGCTTGTAGAAGCATCACTGCCTCCTCTGCCTTCATTATCACATGGTGTTCTCCCTTGTATGTCTTTATCTAAATTTCCCCCTTTTATAAGGGCAGCAGTCACATTGGAGTAGGGGATCATCCTACTACATTATGACTGCATCTCAACGTGAACACTTTCAGACGTAAAGACCCCATCTCCAATTAAATTCACATTCTGTGGTAGTGGAGTCAAGATTTTAAATGTATGAATTTGGAGGAACACAATTCATCCCATATGATAACCCATTTACAGCCATAAAACCTGAGACTCAGAATATATGATGTTTATGAGGGGCACACATGGAGTATTAAATGTATGTAGGCCACCATTTTCACTTGAGAGAACCCGGATATGAAGCCATTATATTTTCTATCAAATCAGGAGGTCTTACAACTTCAAAATCCTAGACATGTGATAAAGCAAAGTATGAGGCTAAAAAGGCACATAAAAGCTAAAATGACAGGGGAATTTGAAGGCCAAATTGAGTGTTTTTATTAATTCTGAAGGGAGTCATAAAACGTTTATGAGCTAGTGAGTATAATGATCCAAGTTATGTAACTCTGGTGGTAAAATGTTGAATAAGGTCTGTATTTCCCAGGAAAAATAAAATATAGTTTCAAAGTAACTGTGTTATCTCCCTAATACATACCCATCATTATCATGATTTAGCTTATATTGAAGTATAATTCCTTCAGTGACAAGTGTCACAACCAAGATTCATGACAAAGCTAGAGGTAGCACCTAAGACTTTGACTCCTAAGAAGTTCATCTGTCTCCTATGCTTCATTGCAGCTCTCTGATTCTCCAGCACTAACTGGGTGTACAGCAGTTCCCTCTGATTCTGACACTAGCTACCTGGAGTCAGCACCCGGGTCTGCAGATTTAAAGATTCAGTCCCACAAGGCTGCCTTTACTTCAGATCTCCGCAGCAAGTCCCAGGTCCCGAGACTACCTGCATTTCTCTCCAACTTGGCTGCAAATTACAGAGTTCCCTTGATCTTCTCTCAGTTTCAATAATTTGCCCGAAGGACTCACAGAACTCTTGAAAACCCTCTAAAAACTTACATACATTTACTGGTTTATTATAAAAGACAGGACTCAGGAAGAGCCAGAGGTGAGTGATATGTAGGGCAGTGTTGGGGGTAAAGTGCAAGCTTCCACACTACCCTCCCAGCATCTCTGGGTATTTACCAGCTCAGAAGCTCTCTAAACCTCCTTATTCAAGAGTTTGCGTAACTCAGTCTCCAGCCTCTCCTCCCTCTCTGTGGCGGGGAGGAAGAAAGGCTGAGAGTTTACACTTTTTAAATCGTGTGCTGGTTTTCTGGCAACTAGCTCCCATCCTGAGGCTATCTAGGGGTCCATCTTCAGTCACCACATTAGCAAAGACATAGGCATGTTCCAAAGGGACTCATTATGAATAACCAAAGACTCTCTTACCACTCAGGAAATTGTAAGTTTTAGGAACTCTCTGCCAGGAGCCAGAGACAAATACCAAAGTATATATTTTGTATCATACCAAAACAGTACTAGGATGCTAAAGTAATTGAGAGAGAATAGATTAAATTTTTTGAATGCTAAGGAATTTCACCTTAGAGTTATTCTTTGATTCATCCTTGGCATACCCATGTCTCCAAATTAAGAAGAAAAAAAGCAAAACTAAACAAAACAAAAAACCCTAGGAGTTCTTTAAAAGGTAGAATTGCTTATTAAATGGCTTTTATGCACCAAGAAGTATACAGTGTTGGAAATGGCACATGGCATGTTGTGAGAATGGCCATTAGTAATTCCAGGCATTCTGGTTTCTCAGGTATTTTCCTGAGCTTCACTCTCATGATAATGAAATCAGCTTAGATTTGTCTAGCACTTTACAGTTTACATGTCTTGACCTTTATCCGATTTGAAGACTTAGCCTGACTGATGTCCTTCCTGCAATCAACACCTTTTTTTTTTTTTTTTTTTGTTAATAGGATCTGCTTGCCTCACTCAGTCGGATTGGTGGAACCCAGACTCAAGTCATTAGTGGCCTCACCCTTCAAAAACAAAAACAAATAAAAAGAGGAAAAAAAAAAAAAGTCTGTCTGTCCTTTAAAAGGCGGATGGCTCCGATGGATCTCCCGCTGCCTAACCTACCTGCCATACTGAATTTTCAAGTGTTCATCACTCTCACCCCACCCCTAATATTCTAGCCATACTTCCAGCCCTCCTTTGTTCTGGCCAGCCTTCATGGTATTGTGTAATAGGAGTAACAGTTAAAGGGTGAGCAAACTCCTGCAACAGCTTTTATTATAATTAGAATTAGAAAAAATAAAACCATCTTTATCACATGACCCCCCCGGCCTATGGCTAAAGGCAAGCCAAAGAAGCAAACTGACAGCTCCATGGGACAGACAAATGCTGTGCATGATTGAAACATTTAAGGCACAGCAATTCTGACAGATGATTACCTGGCTTCTAGTGAGACAAGTAATGGCAATGAGATGTCAGAACGCTTCACGATGGTGGGAAGTGTAACCTTCAGGGCCAGCAGCAACACATCGAGAGGGCGTGAACTGGGCCTTGAAGGAAACCAAAACCACACCACAGAAGAAATGTTTAGCTTACAGAAAACCAATGGAGGACACAGATCTCTATCTTGACTCACCAGAAAGTCTATATATGCAGTGGGTAGAATTTAGAGAAAAAAACATAGATAATAGCTTACTCTTCCCAGAAATGATTCTGGCTACATTATTGGGTGGTGAGTTCTCTGTCCTGGACAAATTTAGGGAGCTACTGGGAGAACTTTTGAAAGAAACATTGTTGAAGAGATCCAGAAGAAGGGGCTTATGGCCTTTATAATCTTGACTCTCCTTTTGATTCCTGAGAGCCTGCGTTTCTCGCAGGATTTCAACCCACCTTCAGTCCCAGTTATGTATGCACATAAAACATTCTAAAAATAAAATAAAAAGTCACCTGGAGAACAGTGTGTCTCTGAATTCTATGTGACATAAATAGGCTCACTCATTTAAACCTGCTGTCTCTCTCTGGTCTCACCAGGCTCCATGTCTCCAGGACAGTGGGCCCCAAAGAATGCTGAGCACGGTTCACGTGGCACACGCCCTGTACTAGAAATCTCCAAGTCAAGTGATGGACAGGATCCCTACCTCCTTGCTCCATCCTTTACCAGCTTCTCTATTGTGGAAAAATACACTAGAGAAGTGAAAAAGGCAACACAAAGTGAAAACACAGAGGAACACAAATTGTCCATCGCTTGGAACAATTCAGCCTCTCTGGAAAGCAAGATTAAGGGTAGCTACAGAGGACTCTTTCCTGAGAAGGGTGGGAGTTATTTCACTAAGCTAAATTCAGGACAGGAGATGTTTTTGAGAGGATATAATAATCACTCAAACCGGTCTTCCGTGAAAAAGGAATCAGCATTATAAAATTCTCCAAAGTCAATGGGTCCATCTGGAGTAACTCTAGGTTGTCTGTGACATGTTGAAAACAAAGAGATGGCCAACAAAAATCAGCTTTCCTGTGTGATTAATGACCTAAAATATGCCTGGCTCTTCCGATAGGTTCTGGTCCCACTCAGTTTGTCAAAGTGCTAACCTGTGTAGTAGTCTTGGTTGCTCCAATGCCAGTTCTGTCTCGTACCAAAAAGTACAGATAACAGCTTTCTGTTTGTCAAAGATGCCGAGAAATGATTCTGGGTACATTGTTGGCTGGTGAGTTCTCTGTCCTGGACAACTTTAGGGAGATACCAGGAGAACTTTTGAAAGAAACATTGTTGAGGAGATCGGAAAGGAGGGGCTTTGGTTGGGCTAGGCTTTTATCTCCTCTTCACTTCTGGCCTGAGTGTTCATAGGATTCCTTGGTGAACTTAGAGTTCAACAGAATTCATAACCAAATGACCAACTGCTAACTCTAGGCCCTGTGCTAGGGCTACAGGGCCATATGAAGATTAACTAGACAAAACGCTTTTCCTCATGAAGATCAAGGCAGTCAAAAAGAAAGACAAGAAGAGAGACTATTCTAATGTAAATAAGTGACGCAGGCACTGGGGAAGATTGCCACCTCCAGACGTCTTCTTCCCTAACCTTAACATTAATTTGCGTTTGTGTGTGTGCGTGTGTGTATGTGTGTAGTTGTGCATTTGTGTTTCATTAACATATTTGACTGATGAGGAAATTAACCAATGGTCTTCAGTGACTTGCTTATTACAACACTGGGCTAGGACTGGAGTCTGAAACATCTGATACTAAAAATCCAAGTCTACATCAAAAAGCATCAGTGGACTATGTACTTGTTTGAGTTTCATTGTCTTTTCAGAAATGATTGTTCTACCTTCTGCAATTTAAAGGTTTTTCATCTTAACCATAAGGAAGAAAGTAGCTGCTTCTGTAAAACTGTCATGGGAAACGTGTTAGAGTACTGATTCCAGGACCCCCAGCATGGCTTGAAAACAAAAACTCAATAATTAGCCCATCCTATTCTGTTCTCCTATTTCTACATTTGTGAAATGTAAATTACTGAAATGGATTCAGTTCTCATCACTGTCCAGCTTCACTGCTCAGCAAAAGAGATTTCCAGTCCTTCACAGCTGCAGCGCCTTCTCCATTCTACGTAGCTGCTCTAGCCAACTTTCACGTTTCTTCTTTCCTTTCCCTTGGGAAGAGTTAGCCATTGCTCCAGAGAGCACTCTCTTTCCGGTCAACCTTATTATATTTGTCTATATCCTCCACTAGATGGGACTACATCTGCCGTATTTGCCTGTATTTCTGGTGGATAGCCCTGTGCCTGACATGCAGAGGTTGATAGTTTACTGAGTAGTTCTGTGTTAAGAAAACAGAGTTACATATTTTAAGGTAAAGTTGCAGAACTGATGTGAACATTCACATTTCTAATTCATTTAACATCCGCACATTGTATCTTAGTGGGCATGGCACACTTTTGGATTGAAACCTTATTCTCTGACTGGGACCCACAGAACTATTTCCTTTGGCCTGTACCCTGGCTTGTCTTTTCTATCACTTCTGCTTCCATTCTCTGAGCACTTTCCTTCCTATTTCATCTTCTGATCTTGAGATGTGCCATTTCTGTTACATTTCTCCAACTACAAACAGTTTTTCTATGACTTTCAGAGCATAAGAGGTGTTTTGGATGGAGATGTCAAATACAAGCACATATAGCAAAAGCCAGTCTTCCTTTCTCTCCCAAACCTGGCCCTTGAATGATGCTCTCACATAAAAGGACCAAATCAGGAAAAACAGGCACTCTCAGACTTTTCTTATCATTTCATCTCTTCATTTGGACCGGGCTCACATCAAAGAATTCCTCCCTCGTTGATAAGAGCTACAGCTTCACCACCACGTGGACCTGGGGTTTAATACTGGCTGTACCACATTCTAGCTCTATGACTTATTAAAAGGTTAAAAACAGAATATCTGTATATATATATATATATATATATATATATATATATATATGCTTCTAAGCTTGACATACATAACGAGCTCAAGCAGTGTTTGCTCTTGATTTATTTCTCCATCCAACCTCCTCACTAGTTTCGTGCAGAAAATTCTTGTGACAAACGGCAGTTATATACATAGGAAACTATTCATTCGCCTGGAGGTAAGAAGGGATATCGTTATCCTTTTCAGAGACCCTGACTTATCTCTTTTTATAGATAACTTCACAGGAAGATGTGTAGTTGGGCATTGATACTTCATCTTTTGGCACTTTCTTCTTTCTTCTCCAACTGACCAACCCTAGGGTGCAACAAGCAACAAACGTTTGCTGAGCGCGTACTGCATGCCAGCACCCATGCCCTGGGATAGGTGATGGCTAGGAAGATATCATCTGGGTCCTCAAATGACTCAGAGTCTACTGGTTGAAACGACATGCATGCAAACTCCATAGAACACTGTGATAGGAATGGAATATTGGAGTGGGGAGAGCCGGAGTCAGGGAGACCAGTGAGCAGACTCTTGTGAAAGTTGGGGTAAGAAATGAGATGGTCTGAGCAAAGACAGTTGCACTAGAAAAGGAGATCTGGGTCTGAGAGTGATTCCTGGGATGGGAATCTGAGGAAAGATAGGATGTACACCTTATTCTTTAGATGCTAGCTTAGATAGTATCATGGATGGCAATATAGTCAACAAAGGCTAGGAACATGAAAAGAGAAACAGCTTTGGAATGATTGCAACGAAGCCAGGTTTGAATAAATGATGTGGTAGACTCTCAAAGCTCAATTGGAGCTATTCAGTGGGCAGTTGGAGATTATAGTTTTGAACTCTGGGAAGCTCAATGCCTGAGGTTAAAGTGAGCATTCACAAAGTGTGTGCTGAATGAATGATTGAGTTAATGATAAAATGATGCTCCCATTTTGGAATATGTAAACTTCATCTTCTGTAACGAATATACAATATGCTGAATCCTAAATAAGGTATCTAAATTAACTATTTCTGGGTATATTGATGATTAACATTTCATTTTGAGTATTCAGGGCTCAGGCAATTAATAGAAATAAGTGAGATATTTCTACTATTACCAAGGAAACAAATCAGAAGAAGCATGTTAAAGTATAATGGAAGTGAATAATACAGAATCATAGAAGTGAGAGAATTTTTACATTATCTTATTCAATTCAGGACGTTCTGGCAAACCTTTCAAACTTGGCTCAGTTATCACTTCCACTGCGAAGTCTTCTCTGATATGATATTCCTTTCCTCAGTCCCTACCCAACCCATGCCCACTCCTAAAAGAAACAAACACTCCTTCTTCTATGTGACTCCTGTTCTTGTCAGGAGCTTAAAACCAGATACACCCTGGACCTGCCACATTTTAGTTGTAGAACTAAAGTCCCTTAAAATCTCTTGGCAATGCTACTTATTAGTAATACCATGTACATGATGCCTACTGGCCATTAAATTCATGTAGTCAGAATAAATACATTTAATTTCATGGGAATACTGTAAGACAGACAGACAGACAGTACTCAGAAAACCCTTGATGCAAAGCAGGGGCTCAATGACATCTACAGAGTACTATAGGAGATGTGTCTATTACTGTGTTCATTCCGCTCTTTTATAGTTATTTTGTATTGCTTTACTGTCTCACTCTGAATTATGAGCTCCTCGTGGACAATATTGTTTATTCATTTCTATGTTTATAGTCATTGGTACTTACTAGGTACTCAGCAATTATTGGCTAGAGTGGGCCAGTGAGGAATAGTCAGAAGTCCCTACCTTTAAGATCCATAGCACTGGATGAGAAAGGGTGAGTCAACATTAGACAAGCTGGAGTGAGAGGGAGAAAAAGAGGCAGGGAGAATCCTTAACACCTATAATGGAACTCATTAAAAAAGAGACTATTCCAAGGGCATCCTCACCCAGGAACTCTGTGGCTCCTGAATCCTCAGTCTTTCCCTCTGCCCAGCTATCAAGCTAAGATTGCTTGTCTAATCGCTGTGTGTGTGTTCTAATTCTGCAATTTAATGATCCATCACAGTGGCCCTGCATTTCTTCCTCTGGTGCTCTCTTGCCTTGCTGCCTTTTCCTTTGAGCTCATGGTCACACTTTACGTACCATAATTACAGACCAGGTTGACTCCTCAGCTCCCAGAATGCAAGAGGTTACTCTTTTAATTGCAGTGAGTTCTTTTAAGTTCCCGCTTATTTTTAATGATGAATGCCTGAGGCTGGCTGGCCACGGTATCACTTTCAGCTCTGAAGAAAGAAATAAGCCCAAGAAGCAGAGAAGAAGTAATAGAAACCCTATTTTCATGCAAATTGTCCCAGCGACAAAGAAATGTGGAGAACAGAGACTCATTCCTGCATTCCTGAGAGGTGACGCTGGCCTTTGAAAATGTCCACCTCCACATTTAGAAGAGACTTAGAAAAAACTGGCTCATTACACACTAGTTACAGCCCCCAAAATCCAGAAACTCAACTCCCTTTCCTATGTTTGTTTCATTTCTGATATTTTGATTGGCAGGATGGGCCTTAAGCAACACTTCTATGTTTTAAAAAATTCTGCCTTCAGGAAACGAAACTCCTCAGCCTAGAACCTAAGTCTTTTTTCAATAAAGTGCTCCAGTAGCTACCATCTTCTTTCTCATACTGCTCCGGCATTTGCTACAGGCAAACATTATTTATTTATTTTTCCCATGTGCCTGGTACAGCATTGAACACCATAATTATGATCTTATCAACATGACTGTTATTATCTAATAATTTTAAAGTATTAATTTTTATTACATTATACTGTTTATTATTAGAAATCAACTTTTAATTGCCACAAGCCTGCCGAGTCCCTAAGTGTATTCCTGCCAAAGCGCCCCGCTATTATTGCCAAATTCTTCATTACTGAAATCCAGACCAGCTTGGGGTATCTCCAAGACAGGTGAAGTTATCTTCAGCACAATCAGTTCTTGCATATTAGGTGGTCTCTCCTGCTCGGTCATTGTCTGTCTCTGCTCTGAGGCATCTGAAGAATTAGAAGGGTGAGGAAAGGAGAAGAATATTTTCCACCAACCTAGTGCCTACCTGTTCCAAGAAGTATATGAGGTGTTTCATTCACAGTCTTTAATTTGAATCTCAAATGACCTTGCGGAAAAAAGAAATAGTATAACTAGACATAGTTTTCAGATGAGAAAACTGAGGCTCAGATAACCTATGCAACTTACAAATCTATTGTCTTGGTTTGGGTTCCCCAGAAGCAGGTACTGAGACAAGGAGTTGGTTACAAGTGGATAATTCGGCAGAACGCACCTGTAGAAGCGAGGGAGTGAGACAGGTAAGGGAGAGCATGTGACGAGGAGTGCATTATCAAGCCAGCAGTCACCAAACTGGGACCCACTGGAGCACAGTCCTATGATAAAATTCAGGTTTCATTGGATTGTCCCAAGTGAGAGAAAACGGAATTGAAATGTCATTCACAAACTTCTGCCAGCCATTGCTTAAGAACTGCTTTGCAAGGATGTTAGTTCTCTGCCCCATCCAGTCTTCCAAGTGGCTAGGCAGAGTGGTCCTTTCCCTGTTTCAGAGAAAGTGCTCATTCAAAGAAATGCAGACATGGGTATGTGGAGTCATTGGCTACTCACTGAAGAGGTAGGGCCTAATAGATATGAGGAAAGCAGGAATCAATAATATCTGCTATAGCCACCTAATAAATAAAGATCAGATGAGGAATTCAAACGCAGAGTCACCTGACTCTAAAGCCTATGATCTACTATAGTGTACTGTATCACATGCCTATACAAAAGTTAAAATTAAATATGATTGGAAACATGTTTGTCAGTCTGTATTTAGGATTTATACCATGCATACTGTACAGAGTATTAAAGTTTCCATATACTCAGGATGCAACTGAAGTCGGAGCCTGACAAAAATGGGTGTGCCTCCCCATCTCATTCAGCCACGTCCTTCAGGAGAGAACAGGCTGTGTCAATGCCCTGTTCAGTATACCACCTTCACCCCACTCCAAGGTCCTACCATATCCCCTGTAGAACTAGCACACCCTTTTCATGGCCAGAAGAAAGGAAAGCCCACAGATGGCGAGTTCTCCCAGCTTCCTAAGAAAGTAGTGTCACTGAGAGGCCTTCCGTAATGCTCTGGGCCATCGCACCTCCAAGAGCTGCTGGAGGGAAGCTTTGGCCCCTACCTTCTACATTAAACAATTATCCATCTTCCTCTAGGGGACTACCAAGACCAAGGACAGCAGCTACTCTACATTAGCTAGTGCCAGGTTCCCCCAGTCTTCTGCCATCATCCAGGTCTTGCATTGTGCATGCTGGAACCCAGTCACGGACCAGTGCACTCCTCTAACTTTTCAGCTGCTGTCTCAAAAGTTTCCGTCTTTCACCTCTTGCCTTACCTGGCCAACACTTTTACATTATTTCCCTGTAACTATCTTTAGTGTGATTAGTTTTGCTCTTATTCCCATATCAGAGACTGGGTGTGAGGTGGCTCTTTCTTCCTTCTTTCAAACATTTTCATCTTCTTCCTCCTTCAAAAACATAACTCATTTGAAATAGACAACATTAGACTTTATCACACAATCATCTTTCTAATTGCTGTCAACTACCTGCTTCCTCATCAATCTCCTCATTCACTGATGATTTTAGCACCTGGTTTGCTATTTCTTCTTCATCTCTATTCATTCCAATATTCTTAGCGATTTTTAAGATTCATCTGGATGATCGACTCAACAGTTTTCACTCTGTTCTTTCAATTAGGCTCCATTGATATTTCCTCCATCTCACCTGTTAGCAACTGAATGTTTGCTCCCCACGCCCAACAACAACAACAACAACAACAACAACAACAACAACTATATATATATATATAAACTCTAACTCCAAATATAGTGGTATTTGGAGATGTGGTCCTTGAAAGGTAGCTATTGTTAGATTAGGTCCTGAGGGTAGGGCCCTCATGATAGGATTAGTGAACTTATTAAAGAAATAACAATTTTGTTCTCTCTTTCTCTCTCTGCCTCCAAATCTCTCTCTATGTTCACAGTGAGGAAAGACCATGTAAGAAGACAGTCACCGAAGGTCAGGACGTGAGCCGTCACCAGCATCCATTCACGCTGCTGTTGTGACCTTGAACTTCCAGTCTCTGATACTGTGACAAAATATATTTCTGTTTTTAAGCAGCCAGTTTGTGGTGTTTTGTTATGGCAACCTGAGCTGTCACACCCCTACCAACCACAATTATTTTACCAGTTCCTCCATGTCCAGCTCACTTCCTTTTATACCCCCAATACTGGCCTCCTTCATCTAAATTAAAACCATTTACACTTCTTCTTTTGTTTTCTATCCATTCCATTTCTTTTTTCCCCTACTTCCCTCCTTATTCAGCTGAGACCATGTAGCTCAACACTATTACCACTCCTCTGCGAACACAGTTAATTATATTCCTCTCATCCTACTTACCTGGGACAGCTCTAAACCCGTGTAAACCTATTTAAATAGAATTATCCCACCAACTCTGTTTCTTCACATGACAACTAAACATTCTGGGAGACATACATAGCTTTGTTGACTAGTCTCACTTTAAAAGTTTGATGGAAAATCCCAAGACGTATTTCAGAATTCCTGGGGGTTCTACTGTCTTTCCTTAGTACATTTATCCCTCTACTCACCAGATAAATATTTTGCATTTTTGCATCTCTTCAAATCCACTTCTTCTCCGTCACTTTCATCACTTAGCACTTGAATTCGAATAAAAAGGCAAAGGCTCTCACACTGGGGCCTACTTGCTATCTCCCCTGGAAGGTCTGAGATTCATCTCAGACATCACATTATCACTAACGACTCCTGCCTGTGCCCCAGTATTTCCCAGGTTCTTAGGACATGCCACAGTCTTCCCTCTGGCTGATTAAACCAAACACCCAAGTTCTTCCTGATAATATAGTTTCTCTTTACTCCACCTCCAACTAATTCATTCCTTCAACTAGCAAATATTGAGCACCTACTATGTGCTACTTATTGTCCTAGGCATGAAGGATATAGATTTTTTTTTTTTTTTTTTTTTTTTTTTTTTTTTTTTTTGAGACGGAGTTTCGCGCTTGTTACCCAGGCTGGAGTGCAATGGCGCGATCTCGGCTCACCGCAACCTCCGCCTCCTGGGTTCAGGCAATTCTCCTGCCTCAGCCTCCTGAGTAGCTGGGATTACAGGCACGTGCCACCATGCCCAGCTAATTTTTTGTATTTTTAGTAGAGACGGGGTTTCACCATGTTGACCAGAATGGTCTCGATCTCTCGACCTCGTGATCCACCCGCCTCGGCCTCCCAAAGTGCTGGGATTACAGGCTTGAGCCACCGCGCCCGGCCTGGATATAGATATTAATAAAACAAATAAAAATTCTTACCGCCATGGAACTCACATACTTGTCCTCTGACTCTGCCTTGAAAACGCATTTCACTTCTGTTCACTGTTCTCCATCTCTGACTGTGAGCCAGCACCCTCTCTCACTGGAACAACTGCAGTGGCCTTCTTACTCTTCCCCTTACTTCCACACTTGTTCCTTTACAAACTGTTCTCTACACAACAGTAGAGCGACCTCGTGCAGACCCTGCATATATGGTCTCACAGACTCTCCATTGTGCTTGCAACAAAATCTAAGATTTCACCCTGACCCCCATCTCCGACTTCACTGCTCCAGGTCTCTCCCTTGCTCCCTGGGCTCAGGGATCCTTCCCTTCTTTCCATTCTGCTTTAGCACTATTGCATCAGCCTTCTGCCCTGGTACTCAGGACCCCGTGTAAATGTCACCTCCTCAAGGAGGCCCTCCTTGATCATCAAATATAACATAGTCCCTAGTCAATTTCTTAAGACTCACCCTGTCACACTTTCACTGGCATCTCCCCTAACACCCCTCTGCACCTTTCTCAGGGCTCTTAGTACTTTACATCTTTTCTTTTTCTTATTTACGAGATTCACGTACTTATATTTTCTTCCCCAACTTTACAATACGAAGGCTATGGATTCTGTTAGGCTTGTCACTATTGCGTGTTTCCCTGCACCTTAAACAGTACCTTGTACATAGCAGAGACAAAGTAATAGGTATAATTTTTGTTTGTTTGTTTTTTGAGATGAAGTGTTGCTCTATCACCCAGGCTGGAGTGCAGTGACACCATTATGGCTCACTGCAGCCCCGATCTCCCAAGTTCAAGCCATCTTCCTGCTTCAGGCTCCTGAATAGCTTGGATTACACGCACGCACCACCACGCACTGCTAATTTTTAAATTTTTTGCAGAGATCGAGTCTTGCTGTGTTGCCCAGGCTGGCCTCAAAGTCCAGAGCTCATGTAATCCTCCTACCTCAGCCTCTCAAAGTGCTCGCATTATAGATGCGAGCCACTGCACATGGCTATAAAATATTTTTAAATGAAAAAAGGTAGGCATATATGAAAATAAAATATATTGGACTAGGTGTAAAAACATTCAGTATTCGAATACTAGTTTTTTTTCACTAACTACTGGGTATAGCCTTAGATATAACATTTTCCTTAGACACAGATTTCTAATTTACAAAATGATTATAATGTGAATGGTGGAATTAGAGATGCCCAATTTTTAAATTCTGACTCAAGCTACCTCTGGATATATGACTTAAGAGGAACTACTTAACCCTACCCTATCTACACAGAGAATTGTGAGAATTAAATAAACTATAAAAAAACCTAGAACAGAGCCTAGTATATGTGAGTACTCTAAAAATCCACATTCTTTTCCTTTTTTTGTTATGAGCTATAATAAGCAACAGTCTTAGCTAAAAATATGAGTGAAGCACACGTCAACTTACAATACAGAAATCCATTTGCACCTTGTTCTTATTTCAAGGCATAGCTAGGAACAAAAAGACATTCCCAGCTTTGCTCAGTTGCAGGCTTGAATATATCAAGCTAATTAAAATAAATAAAGAATAAAAAGAATTTCACCAAGTATGCACACAGAGCGGGCACATAATATTTACACTCAGAAGAAAGAGGTTTACACTAAACTTTGCATAACAGGAGCCAGTCTTCCTTCCCAGCTTAGGCTGTGCTGAGTGAACTGAATCTAAAAGAGTGAGGAGGTGCAGCTAGAGTTCCATGAGCCCCTTCTGCTCCTGCAGTCTTCAGGCAAGACAGCACCTGGGGCAACACCCGGGTGCTTCTGCAGGCCTTGGGGAGTCTCATACGTGGCACAGCTACTCTGAGAGCTCCTGCCTGCCTCCTTGACATTGTCTTCTCAGGGGAGAAAGGGAGCCTACATTTAGTGAGTCCCAACATCTGTCAGCCACAATCCTAGGTGATATAGAAGCTTCACAACAAACTTTAGAGTAGGTAGCATTTTTGACATTTTACATTGGTTGAGTTTTTACTATGTGCCAAGCCCTCTGACAGGCATGTCTCATACTTCATCTCAGCCTTCACAGTAATCCTGGAAGAAGACATAATTGTGCACTTTGTGTAGATGAGGAGATGAAGGTTTAGAGAGGTTGAATAACTTCTGGGAGTCCTTCAGGCGGAGAGTGGAAGAGCTGAAATTAAAAAGTAGGTCTATCTAACTCCTGGACCCAAATGTGAACCAGACTTATTAAATTAGAAGAATTTACAGATCCCAGAATAGAGCCTGTATATCAGGTAGGCTTAAATGTATATATATGCCTACCTGATGTATTTTCAAGTTACTTTATTTAAAGATTTTAAGATTATCTGATATGCTACAAACCTTTTCTTTTTGGAGCCTCGATTCCCGTTGTTTGATTTACCGAAATGCCTTTTTCTTTCATTCCCAAATGTGCATATTGTGCCTCATTGTGTCAAAGCCCAGAGGGATACTGGCAGGTAAGAGACTAGGTTTTTATGTTAAATAATCAAGGAAGGTTGCAGAATTAAATGAAATAATGTATGTAACATGCCTGGTACATTGCAGCCTGCAAAAGGTCAGTTGTTATTATCAATTACTTAAATTCTACCTTCCCCTGGAAATAGCCTTGCAGCCTTTTAAGCGAGCTGTTTCACCTATGGCATTCTAAAGAGATTTAGCTGGACTTTTTCGCTGATACTCAGCATCTTCTCCCTTGCTTGTAATATATTTATTCCCTCTTATTTTCTGTTAAAACTACATTTTCTTTAAGCATGGGATCTGGCTTGTCTTTTATATCTCGAGTATCTAGAATATAGCTGTGTATCATTTAATAGCTAGAATATAGCTGTGCATCATTTAAGATCATAGAAGGAAGTAAGAAAACGTAAAAGAAAAGAAAGAAAAAATGAAGAAAGAGGAGAGAGAGGAAGAAGAGAAAGGAAAGAGAAAAGGAAGAAATAGAGAAAAAAAGGAAAAAAAGACAGCAGGAGAATGAAGGAGATGAAAATTCAAAGCATAAAGACTGTACACATTAGAAAATTATGCCTAAATTCAGTGAGTCCTGGTAAATAATAGCAAAAAGTAATTATTGTTTAAATCAGTATATCGGCATCTGTG
Organism: Saimiri boliviensis; assembly: GCF_048565385.1. Taxonomy (NCBI): domain Eukaryota; kingdom Metazoa; phylum Chordata; class Mammalia; order Primates; family Cebidae; genus Saimiri; species Saimiri boliviensis. The sequence continues at coordinate 21,149,123 of NC_133454.1, read as the reverse complement.
ATACAACAACAACATTTGTGAATACCTATCTTCTGCTGGATATTACTCTAATTTCTTTCCCCACGTTATCTCCGGGAGGCATTACTGAGATCTAAACTTGGTAAATGAGAAAACTGAGGCACAGGAGCCTCAGTATTATATCTGGACTACTATAATTCGCCTGAGGAGTCCTCCCCTCCCCCCGATAGGCCCCAGTGTGTGTTGCTCCTCTTTGTGTGTCCATGTGTTCATCACTTATCTCCCACTTATAAGTGAGACAATATAGCATTGGGCTTTCTGTTCCTGTGTTAGTTTGCTAAGGATAATGGCCTCCAGCTCCATCCACATTCCTGCAAAGGACATGATCTCATTATTTCTTATGGCTGTACAGTATTCCATGGTGTATATGTTCCATATTGTCTTTAACTAGTCTACCACTGATGGGCATTTAGGTTGATTTCATGTCTTTGCTACCATAAATTGTGCTGCAGTGAAAATATGTGCACATGTGTCTTCACAACAAAATGATTTATATTCTTTTGAGAATATGCTCAGAAATGGGGTTGTTCCTATCATTTGTTGGGTCAAATGGTAGTTATGTTTTTAGGCCTTTGAGGAATCACCATACTGATCTCAAACTACGTTACAGGGCTAAAGTAACTAAAACAGTATGGTACTGTAAAAACTCATTTACAAAGTTTAGATCTCAGCAATACCTCCCTGAGATAATGTGGGGAAAGCAATTAGAGTAGTATCCAGCAGAAGATAGGTATTCACAAATGTCTGTTGTATCACAGATGCATACTGTTACACTGATTTAAATGATATGCCTATCAATGACACCATTTGTTCGGTCAAATGGTAGTTCTGTTTTTTTTTGGCCTTTGAGGAATCGCCATACTGTTTTCCACAATGGTTAAACTAATTTTCACCCTCTCCAACAGTGTATAAGTGTTTCTTTTTCTCTTCAGCTTCACCAGCATCTGTTAATTTTTTGAATTTTTAATAATAGCCACTCTGATGTGAGATGGTATCTCATTGTGTTTTGATTTGCATTTCTCTAATAATCAGTGATGTTGAGCTGTTTTTTATATGATTGTAGGCCACATATATGTCTTGTTTTGAAAAGTGTTCATGTCCTTTGCCCACTTCTTAAAGGGGTTGTTTGCTTTCTCATTTAAGTTTTTTTAAGTTCCTTACAGATGCTGGATAACAGACCTTTGTCAGATGCACAGTTTGCAAAAATTTTCTGCCATTCTGTAAGTTGTCTGTTCACTCTGTTGATAGTTTCTTTCACTGTACAGAAGCTCTTTAGATTAGTGAGATTCCATTTGTCAATTTTTGCGTGTGTTGTTTTTATCATGCAATCTTTGCCCATTTCTATGTCTAGAAGGGTTCTACCTATGTTGTCTTCCAAGGTTTTTACAGTTTTGAGTCTTACACTTAAGTCTTTAATCCATCTCGAGTTAATTTTTATATGTGATGTAAGGAAGGGGTTCACTTTCAGTCTTTTGCAGATGGCTGGACAGGTGTTTCAGCACCATTTATTGAATAGGAAATCAGACTGTCCTTGCTTCTTTTTGTCAGGTTTGTCAAAAATCAGAAAATTGTAGGTATGTGCTCTTATTTCTGGGCACTCTATTCTGTTCTCTTGGTCTATGTGTCTGTTTATTTACCAGTACCATACTGTTTTGATTACTTTAGCCCTGTAATGTAGTTTGAGGTCAGACAGTGTGATGCTTCCAGCTGTGATCTTCTTACTTAGGAAGGTCTTCACTATTCAGGCTGGCTTTTTTGTTCTATATAAATTTAAAAATAGTTTTTTCTAGCTCTGTGAAGAATCTCAATGGTAGTTTGATAGGAATAGCATTGAACCTATAAATTGCTTTGGGCAATATGATCATTTTAGCAATATTGATTCTTCTTATCCGTGAGCATAGACTGTTTTTCCATTTGGTTGTGTCATCTCTGATTTATCTGATCAGTGTTTTGTAGCTCTCCTGGTAGAGATATTTCAGCTTCCTGGTTGCCTGTATTGCTAGGTATTTAATTCTTTTGGTGGCAGTTGTGAATGGAATTGTGCTCCTGATTTGGCTCTTGGCTTGACTGTTGTTGGCGTACAGGTCTGTTAGTGATTTTTGCACATTGATTTTGTATCCTGAGACTTTGCTGAAGTTGTTTATTAGCTTAAGGAGCTTTTGGGCTGAGACTATGGTGTTTTTTAGATATATGATTAAGTCACGTGCAAACAAGGATAGTTAGACTTCCTTTCTTCCTATATGGCTGACCTGTATTTATTTCTCTTGCCTGATTCCTCTGCCCAGGACTTCCAATACGATATTGAATTGGAGTGGTAAGAGAAGACATCTTTGTTTTGTGCTGGTTTTCAAGGGGAGTGCTTTCAGCTTTTGTCCATTCAGTATGATGTTGGTGGTGGGCTGCCACAGATGGCTCATATTCTTCTGAGGTATAAACTAGGTTCCTTCAGTACCTACTTTATTGAGAGTTTTAAACATGAATGGGGTGTTGGATTTTATCAAAAGACTTTTCTTCATCTACTGAGACAATCATGTGGTTTTTGTGTTTAGTTCTGTTTATGTGATGAATCACATTTATTAATTTGTCTATCTTGAACCAACCTTACATTCCAGGGATAAAGCCTACTTGATTGTGGTGGATAAGCTTTTTGATATGCTGCTGGATTTAGTTTGCCAGTATTTTGTTGAGAATTTTTGCATCAAAGTTCATCAAGGATATTGGTCTGAAATTTTCTTTTTTGTTGTATCTCTGCCAGGCTTTGCTATTAGGATGATGCTGGCCTCCTAGAATGAGTTACAGAGGAGTTCCTTCTGCTTGACTTCTTTGAAATTGTTTCAGAAGAAATGGTACCAGCTCTTCTCTGAATAGCTGGTAGAATGCAGTTGTGCATCTGTCTGGTCCTGGGCTTCTTTTCTGTTGTTGGGAGGCTATTTATTACTGACTCAATTTCAGAGTCATTACTGGTCTGTTTAGGGATTCAATTTCTTCCTGGTTCAGTCTTAAGAAGATGTATTAGTTTGTTCTCACACTGCTATAATTAGATACCTGAGACTGGGTAATTTATTTAAAAAGGAGATTTAACTGACGCACAGTTCCACATCACTGGAAAGACCTCATGAAACTTATAATCATGGTGGAAGGGGAAGCAAACACATCCTTCTTCATATGGCAACAGGAAGAGAAGTGCTGTGCAAAGGAAGAAAAGCCCCTTATAAAATCATCAGATCTCATGAGAACTCGCTTACTTTCATGAGAACAGTATGAGGGTAACCACCCCCATGATGCAATATCTTCCACTGGGTCCCTCCCAGGACATGTGGGGATTCTGAGAACTACAATTCAAAATGAGACTTGGGTGGGGGCACAACCAAACCATATCAGAAGGTGTACGTGTCCTAGAATTTATCAATTTCTTCTAGTTTTTTTAGTTTATGTGTATGGATGTATTCATAATACTCTCCGTTGGTTGTTTGTATTTCCATGGGGTCAGTGGTAATACTCTCTTTGTTTCTGATGGTGTTCATTCAAATCTCTCTTTTGTTTCTTATTGGTCTAGCTAGCAGTCTATCAATTTTATTAACTTTTTCAAAATACCAACTATTAAATTTGTTAACCTCTTCAATGGTTTTTCATGTCTCAAGCTACTTCAGTTCAATTCTAATTTTCTTGTTTTCTGCTAGCTTACAGGTTGTTTTTTTCTTGGTTCTCTAGTTCTTTTAGGTGTGATTTTAGGTTGTTAACTTGAGATCTTTCTAGATTTTTTTTTTTTTGAGATGGAGTCTTACTTACTCCATTGTCCAGGCTGGAGTGCAGTGGTGCAATGTCAACTCTATAACCTATGCCTCTCGGGTTCAAGTGATTCTTGTGGCTCAGCCTCCCAAGTAGCTGGAATTACAGATGTGCACCACCACATTTGGCTAATTTTTGTATTTTTGGTAGAGAAAAGATTTCACCATATTGGCCAGGCTGGTATCAAACTCCTGACCTCAGGTGATCTGCCTGTCTTGGTCTCCCAAAGTTGTGGGATTACAGACATGAGCTACCATGCCCAGCTTCTTCTAACTTTCTGATGTACCCATTTAGTGCTACAAATTTTCCCTCTTAACACTGCCTTAGCTGTGTTCCAGAGATCCTGGTATATGTTGTATCTTTGTTCTCATTACTTTCAAATAACTTCTTGATTTCTGCATTAATTTCATTATGTAACCCAGAATTCATTCATGAGAAGGTTATTCAACTTTCATTTAATTGTGTGGTACTGGGTGAATTTCTTAGTCTTCATTTCTAATTTGATTATGCTGTGGTACAAAGGATTGTTTGTTATGATTTCAGTTCTTTGGTATTTGCTGAGAAGGGTTTTACTTCTGACGAGGTGACTGATTTTAGAGTATGTGCCATGTGGTAATGGGAAGAATGTATATTCCGTTGTTTTGGGGTGGAGAGTTCTATAGATGCCTATCAGGTCCATTTGATCCAGTGCTGAGTTTAGGTCCTGAATATCTTTGTCAATTTTCTGTCTCAATAATCTGTCTCATATTGTCAGTAGAATGTTAAAGTCTCCCACTACTATTTTGTGGGCATTAAAGTCTCTTTGCAAGTCCCAAACAATGTGATTTTTGAATGTGAGTGCTCCAGTCTTGGGTGCATATGTATTTGGGAGAGTTAGATCTTGTTGAATTGAAACGTTTTACCATTATGTAGTGTCCTTCTTTGCCTTTTTAAATATTTGCTGTGTAAAGTCTGTTTTGTTTCATAAAGTAGATTGCAACCCCTCATTTTTCCTGTCTTCCATTTGCTTGGTAGATTTTTCTCCATCCCTTTATTTTGAGCCTATAGGTGTCATTGCATGTGAAATAGGAAGACAGATACCAATGGGTATCAGTTTTTTTTTTTTATCCAGCTTGCCACTCTGTGTCTTTTAATTGGGGGCATTTAGCCCATTTACATGCAAGGTTAGTGCTGAAATGCATAGATTTGATCCTGTCATCATGATGTTAGCTCTTTATTTTGCCAACTTATGTGGTTGCTTTATAGCATCACTGGTCTGTGGATTTCAGTGTGTTCTCGTGGTGGCTGGTAACAGTCTTTTCCTTCCATATTTGATTCCTTCAGGAGCTCTTATAAGGCAGGTTTAGTGGTATCAAAATCTCTCAGTATTTTCTTGTCTGTAAAAGATTTAATTTCTCTTTTGCTTGTGAAGCTTAGTTTGGCAGAATATAAAATTCTACATTGGAATGTCTTTTATCTAATAATGTTGAATGTTGGCCCCCAATCTCTTCTGGCTTGCTGGGCTTTTGCAGAGAGGTCTCCTCTCAGTCTAATGGGTCTCTGTTTGTATATGACATAACATTTCTCTAGCTGCCTTTCACATTTTTTCTTTCATTTTGACCCTGGAGAATCTTTTGATTATATGTATTGGGGATAATCTTCTTGTGAAGTATCTTACTAGGATTCTTTGCATTTCCTAAATTTGAATGTTGGCCTCTCAAGCTAGGTTGGAGAAGTTCTCATTGTTGCTATTCTGAAATAGTTTTCCAAGTTAGTTCCATTCTCTTAATCTCTTTCAGGGATACTAATGAGGCGTAGATTTGGTTTCTTTACCTAATCCCATATTTCTCTGAGTTTCTTTTTATTTTTTTCCATATTTTTCTCTATTCTTGTCTAACTCTCCTATTTCAGATAGCCAGTTTGTTAGCTCTGAGAATCTTTCCTCTGCTTGGCCTATCTGCTGTTAATACTTGTGATTGTATTACAAAATTCATGTGGTGTGTTTTTCAGCTCTACCAGGTCGGTTATGCCCTTTTCTATATTGGATGTTATGTCAGCTCCTTCACTGTTTTATCATGATGTTTAACTTTCTTGGATCGGGTTTCACCATACTGCTGTAGCTCAATGATCTTCATTCCTATCATATTCTCAAATCTACATCTGTCCTTTAAGCCATCTCAGCCTGGTTCAGAACCCTTGCTGGGGAGGTACTGTAGTCATCTGGGGAAAAAAGTTACTCTGGTGTTTTGAGTTGTCAGCATTCTTGAACTGATTCTTAGTCATTTTTGTGGGCTTATCTACCTTCAATCTTTGCTGTTGCTGACATCTGGATTTTTTTTTTTTTTTTAATTTTACTTGATGACCTTGAGGGTTCGATTACAGTGTAAGGTGAATTCATTCAAATGGCTTCATTACTGGAAGATTTTAAGAGACCAACGCTCTGTTCTCAACTCGTGGACTGCATGCTGTAACTCTTGGGGACTTGTATTGGGCTCCAACTTTGTTCTCTGGCTTCTCGAGGTTAGGAATCCACTGCACTGTAGGTGCCAAGGTCTCCGGGACCTCTGGTCACTACACTTCTATGGGTGGTGACGGCTAAAGTGTTTCACAGTGCAGTGACAGTGGGAGTTGGCCTCAGTGGCAGCCGTGGCAGAGTGTTAGTGGGTGCTGTGTAGCCTGCCTCTCTTTGGAGATTCACCACAGTGGAAGAGGCAACACAGCTCGGGAGTCTGGAGGGCCCCTGCTGGCAACTATGCACCTGGCCACGCTGGAAACAGTGTTGGTTCAGGGGCGGAGTACTGGTGGGACCAGGTCTAGGTGCCTTCTTTGTGCCCAGCAAGCAGGAGTGATTGTTCAGAATGGAGGATAATTCATTGTTCTCTATGCAGGGTTAGTGCAAGGGCAGGGTGCTGGTCAGGCAGGGCTGGCTGGCTCTGTACCCACCAAGGCTCCGTCTGCAATGGTTGTCAGCAGGGAGAGGCATGCGGACCACACTCCCACATGCTGGTGAGGCAAGGAAAGCAGAACCTGCCCACATAGACACACACCAGCAAAGTGATGTGGAGAGTTGCTGTGGGACCAGGATAAGCTGCAGTATGGGGATGGGGAGGGAGTGGGCAGGTTGGTGCGTGGCCATGAGGGCTGCCCTACTGGAGTTTTCTACTGGTCAGGCATGCTCTGCCAGTAGGGAAGTTATGGTACAGGCTCCCGGGACACCCAACACTTTCCTGTAAGCTGGCCTGGCCAGACTGGGGCCACAAGAGAGGCCCACAAACCAAGGGGGTACTCAGGTAGAACTGGCCTCATCTGACGGGCACGACAGTTCTGCAGAGTTCAGGACCGACAGTGCCCTAGGGCTAAAGTGCCCTATGGAGACAAGTCAAGCCTAGGAGTATGGCTGTCTCTGGCTGTGCTCCACTATAGATGCTCTTGCACCAAATGCTGTGGGCTCCACATCAGCTGGCTTGTGCCCCCTACCACTTCTCTAAGTAGCTCTTCTCAACTCCAGTGTTCATGGTGGTTAAGGTGTCTCCTTCTGCCAGGGTCACAGAGGCCTGTAGTGAGAGCTGATTGCTGCTTGCCAGTTCAACCCACTCATTCCCCCAGAGCCCTGGGGTGCCAGGTATGAGTCCTGGTGTGCAGTAGCCCCATGCAGGGTTCCCTGATTTCTTCCTCTTCAGCCCAGCTTCTGTCCCTCCTCTTTATCCACTCTCGGTGCCTTTCCTCTCAAGATCTGTTAGGAGCATGCCAGTTATCTCAGTCCCTCAGAGAGAGCTGTTCCACCTGGCTATATCTAGTTGGCCATGTTGCCTTTTCTCCATCCTGAATCTTGATGAACAAGAAATGGTTACCACATTAGTAACTACCTTGAATGTCAGTTGGTCCATGTAAGAGTTGCTGTTGAAAAAAAAAAAAATTTGTAAAGCATCATTCGTAGCTTCGTATGCAAATTCAGTGAAGGTCCGTTTCATTGCATTTTCTCCCGCTATATACTCGCAACAACAACAACAAAATGTATTCTGCTGCCCTGCGGTAGTACAGGATTGAACGAGAAGCACACTTCAGAAATCAGTGCCAGAAAAATAGC